>NC_054470.1:185131661-185445328 GCF_017639515.1 Carcharodon carcharias
TGTTTCCTATATTACAACGGTGTTTACACTTCAAGAAAAGTACATCACTGGATATAAAGCACTTTCAGACATCCTGAGGTCATGAAAGGCGCTATATAAATGCAAGTTATTTTTTTCTGTATATATACTCCACATAGAGGCCTGGATTTTCCATGTCCACCGGCGTCCGGCGTGTTCGGTGGTATGAGCAGACAATATGGCGAAAAGGCCCAAAATCGGTTTGACGACGGCGCGAAACCTGTTTGCGATCATCCACTCCACCCGCCAATGGTGGGCCGCGTTCCCTGCTATCGGATGTCTGGAACCTCACTGTAATACATCAGCATATCATTATAAGGCCAGCCCACCGGAATCATCCCCCCCACGTTGGATCGTCCACCCACATCAGTGGGAAAACACGCTGATGTACTTCACAATAGCATATACAAGGCATGCACGAGGGCTGCACTTCGCTCGGGACTCCGAGGTTTGTTTCCCTACCTTGCTTCGGGCAGCACTCGCAGTCATCAGCGCCAGGCTTCACAGACAGCACCACATCACTTTTACAGGGGCTCATGGGAAGGTCTCTACCTACCAGACCAGCCATAAGGCCAGGCTGGTTTTTCAATGGCTGCAGGGCTAAGGCTTGCTAGGGGAAGGGGGAGAAGTGGCCTCAGGCCAGGGAAGAGGCTGCAGGCCGAGGGTTGTACTGGGGAAGGGGGGGTATCCCAGGGTGTGTGTGGGGCACATGTTGATCTGTGTAAGTGGCCTCGAGATGGTGAGGGCTGAGGAGGCAGTCTCCAGAGGAGATGCGGCCAGATGGAGATGTGAGGGTGTGTGTATGAGAATAGGTAGTGATGTCCCTTGAGCTGGCAGTGAGTGAGATACCAGTGAATGTGAAACAAAAACAGAATTACCTGGAAAAACTCAGCAGGTCTGGCAGCATCGGCGGAGAAGAAAAGAGTTAACGTTTCGAGTCCTCATGACCCTTCAACAGACCAGTGAATGTGTGATGGGCTTGAGTGTGTGAGTTTAGAGTGATGAGATGGTTGCCACACCCTGGCAGCATGGATGAAATCATTCATTTTCTATCTGCACTGGATGGCCAACCTCTTCTGTGCAGCATTGACACTGACCACCACTGTCATTGTCCACTAAGCCAGAGTGGTAATGTAGCTGCCCCTCCTGCAGCCAGAGGTGGGGGGGAGGGGGGGGTAGAGGACATCACAGCGGGACCTCCACAGCATCCAAAAGGCGCTGGAGGCCTGCAGTCTTCTTGCCTTTTCAGGGCCGTGTCTCCTTTGCTGCAGCCCTGGGGCTGGAAGCACTGAGAGCGGCTGAACTTCAAATGCTTGGCATGATGAAGCAGCAAGGTGGTGATGTGGCAGGTGAATCGGAGCCCACCTGCCAACAAAATGGGGTGTATCCCGGGAATGCATAATTAACGCGGCGGGTTTGGGGGCGATGCAGCGTGAAAAGCTGCCATTGTGGCCGGCGGGCAAAACGTTGTTAGTGCAAATCTGGGACGATTCTGCCCATAGACTTAGCTTTCTCGTTGCCAAGATTGAATCTATTATAAATTACTTAGAGCTTTGTTGATTGCTTCTCATTTTTTTTTTGCCATTTCTAGCTGCTCATGCTCTATAATTAAAAAGACCTTCATGTGTGTTTTGCTTTTAGTTGCCATCAGAAACAGGGCCAACCTATATTGATTAATGGTCTGTGAAATCTGTCTTGGAAGCCCTTTTCCTCTCTTTCTGTCTCTCTCACTCTCTCCAATGTAAATTGTAGGTTCCAAGCACAGCAGATATTGCTGGTAGTTAGACATCTGTTGCAAGGTTGATACTTACTGTATAATTAGGCGTCCACTGGAACAAAGGAGAACTAAATAGCCATCAGCTGTCCAAAAGCTCCCCACATGCTTCAGCAACCCATTCTCCAAAAATAGTAATTGGCTGATAGCCTTCATTATGCTATTTAAATATGCATGGAATACTTCTTAATCAAAAGTAAATTTCTGCTTTCGATGATTCAGTTGGTATTCCTTTGCTTAGTTTCTCAAGGCTGTGATTTAATCAGGTTTGTGTTTTGAAATAATGGACATTTTCCATAGGGTGGTTGGGGGTGAGCAGTTTCCTTGGAGATAGGAATGCAAGGAGGCTATTCAGGACCTTCAGCCTGTTCCACCAGCCTGATCTTTGTTTTAACCTCACCTAGGCACATGGGAACATTTATACAGAGGCATTAAGCTTGAAGACATCAGAGCTGCGTGAGTGTATTCTGCTGAAAAGTAAAATTAAAACTAAAACTGGATGACATGACACACTTCCTTTCAAGCAGGAAGTCTTGCTTCTATCTCTTAAAGGGATATTACAACAGTTCTGTATCTCTGGTTGAGGAACTTGCAATTTAACATGGTTACAAAGGGATTGAGAAGAGTTTAGGAGAAAGGTTCATAAACTGTGGGAATGAGAAATGACAGAAAAGTGGTTTAGATTGCAACATTAAAGGAAAAACAGTAAAATATTTATAGCAGAGTAAGATTCAAGGTTAGAGGTAGAAGATTTTAGGGTTCATTCCATATTGTTTTAATTGAGAGTTGCCATGGATACAATGACCAAATTATCTTTTTCTATGCTGTAAACTTCTATGATTCTGCAATTCTATTCTAAATAATTCATTAACCAGAATATTTATGGCAGCACCGGTTTACCTGAGCAAAGGGCAAGAGGAAGCCATGAGCAAGAGAGCTTCATGTTGAAGGGCTGAATGGCATGCTCCAGCTCCTAAGTCCTATGTTCCTACCCCGAACTTGTCAATCCACAAAACCACAGAAGTAGGCACACCCGAACTTATCCAGTGTTTGTTCTAAAACTGAGAGCCAGTGCACTAATTGCACTTGGCAAAGGCAGCACTGGAACCTCAATTATCCAACCGTCCAAATTCTCCCCACCCATGATTATGAAAAACATGAGGGGTCTGGACAGGGTAGATCGGGAGAAACTGTTCCCGTTGGTGAAGGGATGGAGAACCAGAGGGCACTGATTTAAGGTGAACAGTGAAAGAAGACATGAGGAAAGCCTTTCTTTTAATACAGTGAGTGGTTGGGATCCAGAAGCACAGCCTGAAAGAGTGGAGCAGGGAGTTTCAGTTGGGACTTTCAAAAGGGAATTGGGTAATTATCTGAAGAGAAACAAATTACCTGGGAGGAGATATAGAAAACAGGCATGGGAATGGGACAAGTTAAGATAATCTTGCAGAGAACCAGCATAGATATGATGGGTCAAATGGACTCTTCCTGTGCTGTAAGCATTCTACGATTCTATGATTCTATTGAAGTTGGGCTTTGTTTTGCATTAATCATTGATTACCACTTACATTTCAACAGTGCTTGGCATGAGTAAAAAGTCCTTTGTTTCTGTCTCCAACCAAACATGCAATTATTTGTTTTATAATGGGCTGACAGGGATTCTGCCTCTTACAGGTCAGATAGGAGAGTCCCAGAACAATATGGGGTCTCTTAGTATCGTGATAACGTTATTGTGCTAATAATTCAAGGGCCTCGATTAACATTTAGGTGATACCAGGACAGCTGGGGAATTCAAATTGTATTAAATAAATTTGGAAAGAATAGTATCGGTTATGGTGATCATGAAACTACCGGATTATTGTACAATCCCATTTGGTTCATTATCGTCTGCCAGGGAAGGAATCCTGCCAACCGTCACTGGCCGGGGGCTACATGTGACTGCACTGTCCAGACCCCTCATGATTTTCATAATCATGGGTGGGGAGAATTTGGACGGGTGGATAACTGAGGTCCCAGTGCTGCTTTTGCCAAGCGTGCTGGCTTTCACTTTTAGAACAAACATTGGGTAAGTTCTGATCAATCTCTGGTGTGCCTACTTCTGGTGGTTTTGTGGATTGACGAGACCATCCCCCCCCCCCCCACCCCCAGAAAAATGGTGATTGACCCTCTAAAATGGTCTTGCAAGTCGCCCTGTTGTATTTGAGAAAGTGGTTCACCACCACCACCTTCTGAAGGGCGAGAAATGCTGGCCGTGCCATCAATGCTGACCTTGAATGAATTGGAAAAAACAAACAGTGGCTGTTGGAGTGGAACTGGGTCACTGCCATTTGCTTGTTGTGGAGGGCGGGGTGGGTTGTTTGGTGGGACTGTGTAGGATGATCCACCAGTTTTCAGGCGGAGCCACAGATATTTATAATGTAGATGTGACTTTTGACTACCTGAGAATAATGTTGGTGTTGCCTTGATGAAACCACTTAAGACTTAATAAAATTAAGTTATCTTCATGTTGTTTGACTGACTCTTGTGACTATTTGAAAAAGAGAGAGAGAGAGAAAGGAGAAAGAATGAAGACATGTCTGTACAGCTTAAAAAAACATGCATCAACATAACTAAGCACCAGAAACAAAATCCAGAATATCCAACTGGTTTCAGAGTGAGACATGGAAGTGCCCTATATCCCGTGACACCAACTTGCTAAGTTCTTGTTGTCTTCACATTCAGTTTACTTCCCTCAAAGGCGTGATATTCAGCATCAAATCCAAATACCAGCAGGACTGGATGTGGGAGAGCATATGGAGTTTATCAAGAATATCTTCTTTTTGGAAATGGTATAAGCCAGGTTCCATCTGGAGAAGCTGCAGACTTCTAAGCAGACCGTTTAGAAGCCAATAGCACCACAGTCTCAGAACGATTGCCAGGGGAATCTCAATTCCCTTCCAATTTCCATTGTCTGTCCGGTGTACCCCTGCCATTCTGGTGAGTCATCACAGCCTAGTGAATAAGTTGCAAAGCTTGAAGAAACGAGTCATCATTGCCAATTCAATGCTTACATGTTGAATGGCTTTCCTTTGACAAGGTGCCATACAAATTGAGGTTGTTCAATGACAAAACAAAGGTGATTTTTATGAAACATATATGATCCTGAGGGGACTGGATAGTGTGGACACTGGATGTTTCCTTTTGTAAAGGAGACTAGAACTTGGGGACACCGTTTAAGAATAAGAGGCCTCCCTTTTAAGACAGAAATGAGAAGAAATGCTTTCTGTCAGCGAGACGTATGTGGATTTCTCTTCCCCAGAGAGCAGTGGAGGCTGGGTCATTGAAGTTATTCAAGGCTTGAGTTAGACTGATTTTTAATAGGCCAGGGAGTTAGGGGTTATGGGTGACAGACAGGAAAGTGGAGCTGAGACCGCAACAAGATCACCCATGATCTTATTCAATGGTAGGGCATATTGAGGGGCCAAATGGCCTACTCCTGTCCCAAAGTTCTATGTTCAGTTCTCCATCTACGCCCATCCACTCCCCAGCCAACCCTTTACTAAATTTTAATCCATACTCTAAAACTCTTTTCTAATCTTCATTTCACACAACCCTCTCAAAACTTCATTTCACATTCTAGCAACCCTCTCCTAATCTTCATTCAATTATATCAAACCCACTCCTAACTTCATTATTTTGGTTATGTATTTACCCTTTGCAGCTTGTTGAGAACTGATCAAGTGTTGCCTCATAGCTGAGAATCTTCAGCTAAGTTAAGCTGCTGAAACAACAGTTTGTGTGTGTGTGTGCTTTAACTGATGTGTCCCAGCTGTATATGAAGTACTCACTTAATCTAAATTAAGTCTTTGCTGGAAAATGCAAATTAATCTTTTATTTGAACTGGGATATGAATACTTTCATTTAAAATGAACACTATGTTGTTTGAAATTACATCAGGCTGTCTTTTCAATGTAAACGTTCAGTTCCCATTTTGTCAGCAGAATCTCACCCAGGAGAGAACAGTGTAAATCGCAAACTTCAGTGGTACACTGAAATTACTTGTTCCCATTTTTAGAGAGAAATCATGTGACTTCCTATTCCCGAAATATGTTCTTTGCACTTATGACTTACTAAATATTCATTACTTCTCCCATTGTAATTTAATGAGCAAAATTGCCCAAAATGAAGGCCATTGTGTCAAAACTCAGTCAGTCTCAATGCAGCTGCAGTTGTCTCTTCAGCAAAAGGTCACTAATAAAAACCTCATGATAACACTTGCTTAAGGTGTGAACACCAATGTGCTTTACACACATCAGCTGGAGTACTGGATCCAGTGAACTGGAAATGGTTTCAAAAGAGTAGTTAGTGATTTACATTGTCAATATAACCATGATTGCAGCATAAATCATTTACTATTCTCTGCCAACCGTTGCAGCGTGGTAAACACAGCAGCTGATTTGTGCACAGCAAGGTATAGTAAAGAGGTAGCTTTGACAAGACGATTGACAAAAGGAATCAGGTCAAGCTGTGGTGAATTTCTTTTACATAGTGAATTGTCACTTTTTTAAAAATGTATTATTTCACAGGATCATCACTGGCAAAAACCAACATTTGTTGCCCATCCATAACTGCCCTTGAGAAGGTGGCGGTGAGCCGCCTTCTTGAACCACCACAGTCCATCTGGTGTCAGTACACCCACAGTGCTGTTAGGGAGGGAGTTTGGCCCAGCCACAGTGAAGGAACGGCAATGTAATTCCAAGTCAGGATGGTGTGTGGCTTGGAGCGGAACCTGCAGGTGGTGGAGTTCCCACGCATCTGCTGCCCTTCTCCTTCTAGGTCGGACCTGGAATGTGCTGCCTGAAATCCTAAAGAAAGAGGTTCAGCAGTAACGTTCAAAAGGAAATTGAATAAATACTTGAAGTGAAAAGTTTTGCAGGGCTGTGGGAAGTGGGGCTCATTGGATAGCTCTTCCAATGATCCAGCTCAGGCATGGTGAGCAAAGTTGCCTCCGCCTGTGCTGTCTCAGTCCATGAGTCCAGGTCAGATAATCTGTTTTAGAGGTGTTGGTTAAGGGATAAACATTGGCCAGGAAATCAAGGAGATCTCCATTTCTCTTCTTCCATTGGTTGCCAGGTGGATTTTTGCATCCACTTAAGAAGGCCCTGACAGGGCCTTGGTTTAATGTCTCATTTGAAATATGGCACCTCCAACAGTGCAGCACTCTCTTAGTACTGCAATGGAATGTCAACCCTGATATTATGTTTAAGTGTCTGGAGTAGGATTTAAACAAATTTCTGAACCAGAAGCTAACACCTAAATAATTTATTTTCTATTTTTCTTCTGTATTTCTTAACTACTGGTTGTTTTGATTCACTAATATTAAAAGGGGAGGCGATGGCATTGTGGTATTGGCTTAGACTAGTAATCCAGAGACCCAGGGTAATGCTTTGGGGACCCAGGTTCGAATGGAATTTGGATTCAATAAAAAGCTAATGATAACCATGCAACCATTGTCAATTGGCTCACTAATGGCCTTAGTGAAGGAAATCTGCCATCCTTACCTGGTCTGGCCGATATGTGACTCCGGACCCAGAGCAATGTGAGTGGTGCTTAAATGCCCTCTGAACAAGGGCAATTAGGGATGGAGAATAACTGCTGGCCTAGCTAGTGATGTCCAAACCCCATGAATGACTATAAAAAAAAAAGTAAGTTGATGGTTTAATAAATCAAAGACAAATGTGATAATTTTGCTTAGTTGGCCACTTTTACCCTTTCCTGAAGGTGAACCTTGGAGTATAGTTCCATGGGCTCTGTCTGTCATCTGATGTCTCGGCCCTTCAGCCACTGATATTGACCACTAATGTGTTTTCTGTTACCGTCTAGTGCAAGCCTCCCTTCATTGGTCAATATACGCATTGGGATTCCTACAGTCTGACGCACTCTAAGATTGGCCTTATCGGCTAACTCGTAAGTAGGGCCCGAGCCATTTGCTCACTGTGCAAGCTTGATGCTGAATAGGGCACGTCAAAGCTATTCTGTGGGATAATGGCTACCCTGTTCAGATCACTGTTCGCTGTGTATTGTGCATACTCGTGAATAGGCCTAAGGCCACCATTTTCTGTCCTGAAAAGTGCCCAGCTCACCTCAAATTACAGTGTACAAGTACACAGGTCCCTGAAGGTCAAGTAGACAAGGTTGTAAAGAAGGCATATGGAA
Organism: Carcharodon carcharias; assembly: GCF_017639515.1. Lineage (NCBI taxonomy): Eukaryota > Metazoa > Chordata > Chondrichthyes > Lamniformes > Lamnidae > Carcharodon > Carcharodon carcharias. The sequence goes on from NC_054470.1 coordinate 185,139,646, forward strand.
TGCTCTCCTTCATTGGCAGAGGTATAGAATATAAAAGTAAAGATATAATGTTGGAATCGTATAAAACACTGGTGGGGCCACAGCTGGAGTATTGTGTGCAGTTCTGGTCACCACCTTACAGGAAGGACATAATAGCTCTGGAGAGAGTTCAGAGGAGGTTTACAAGAATGTTGCCAGGGTTCGAAAAGTATAGCTACGAGGAGAGATTGGATAGGTTGGGGTTATTTTCCTTAGAACAAAGAAGGCTGAGAGGTGACTTGATTGAGGTGTACAAAATTATGAGGGGAATAGATAGAGTGGACAGGATAAAATTATTTCCCTTGGTGGAGAATTCTAGAACCAGGGGACATAGATTCAAGATAAGTGGCAGAAGGTGTAGGGGGGACATGAGGAAGAACTTTTTTACGCAGAGGGTAGTGGGTGTCTGGAATTCGCTGCCCAAGTTGGTGGTAGAGGCAGAAACTTTAAACTCTTTTAAAAAGTACCTGGATCTGCACCTTAAGTGCTGTACACTGCAGGGCTATGGGCCGGGTGCAGAAAGGTTGGATTAGAAAGGGCACCTGGGCGTCCTCGGGCTGGCATGGACAAGATTGGCTGAATGGCCTCCTTCTGTGCTGTAACTTTTCTATGGTTCTATGGAGGGGTGAAGTATTTTTAAAAATTTGAGCAACAGGTGAAGCCAGCCATTTCACGTTGCTACTATGCAGTGAAAATATGGGTGGTACTTTCCATTAACGGGATGCTGCTGAAAAGCCAAAAAGACATTCTGTCTACCACACAAATGAATAACGTGGTAAATGAATTTCATTGCCAGTGTGATGCCACATGTCCCAGTGACTGGTGAATCACGTCAAACAGCATTTGTCTTCGACTGTTCGCAATAGGCTCTGTACTAACTGTACTCAAAAAGCCCTTGCTTGCAAAACTCAGAACCCAATGTCTAATATAAAAGCAGAAAATTGTGTAAAAACTCAGCAGGTCTGACAGCATCTGTGGAGAGAGAAACAGAGCTAACGTTTTGAGTCCGTATGACCCTAATGTCTATTGTTAGATGTGATTCCATGATTGGACAGCACTTACTGAACAATCCCTTGTGCGCTAATAATTATATTAACAACCAATTTAAGATTATCAGTCAGGCTTGCAATATGTCTCACTACCCTTGCTAGGTGTTACATGTGTTCATATGCAGAGACCAGTACTTTGCAGGCAAAAGGAACATTTCCAGGCATCGAGCCTTTTTGAGTTCAACAAAAACGTGGAGGACAAAAGTGTCCTGGCACAACCTCAATGGCCGCACCTCGACCAATCAGAATCAACTTGTCAACCATTCAACCTTTACTCATGAAATATACATTGTTGTCCCCTTTGAAATTTGGCATTCTTGCATATGTCCTGATGAGTTCAAGACAAAAAGTTTCAACAGCATGTCTCTTTTCTCAGCAATATTAAGTTCTGTACTACCAAGTGACTAGATGCTAATTGCATAAGCAATTACATTTGAGGCAGCAACTAGCTATAATGGGCCCATGGAACCCCAGCAACAAGCCACTGACTGAAAGAAAGTAAACTTATTGAAGTTATGCTATGGACATACCTGGTGAGATGTGACTCGCAAAGAAACAGAGTAATCAAACTTGAAAAAGGAGACATAGGGTAGAATTTTGCCGTCAGTGAGCAAGGGGTGGGGCCTGCTTGCCGACACGTAAAGTGATGCAGGATGATGTCGGGCGGAACCCCTGCCGTCACCCCGCCCCATTTAAATTTTCAGGAAGGCGGGGGCGCAGCAAAATCAGCTGCGGGCCCACCGACCTGTCAATGACCAATTGAGGCCATTGACAGGATCGTTTAAACAATTAAAGGACCTGCCCGTCCAACCTTAAGGTTAGCAGACAGGCCAAGAGCCCCGGCGGCAACTAGAGAAAACATGAAACCTCATCCAGCAACGGTTTTAAAAATTTTAATAAGGTTTTTCTGTAAATTATGATTATGTCCCATCTCTTGTGACATGTTAGGGATTTTCTTTATCTATTTTTAAACTTTTTCAAAGTGGAAGCGATCCCCCTGAGGCTGGACTTAGCCACAGGGAGATGTGCGCTCTTTGGTACACATGCGCGAAACTGCGCACTCCCACTTTTAGGGAATCCCCCCCACCTGCACAGGGAGCGCATAGCGCTTCCCACCGGACTTCACGCTGGGCGGGCCTTAATTGGCCCACCCACATAAACTGGCGGTGGGACTCACTTCTCCAGCGGGAATCGGCTCCCCACCCGCTGGAGATTGGGTCGGGCCGGCCCACTCGACAAGCAGAAAATTCTGCCCATGGTGTGTCATTTTTGGACCCTTACCTTCAGAAGGACATTAATAACTTGGACATTTAGAAAAGAGCAAGATAGACAATTTTTTTCTTTTAGTTGTTAAAAAAAACTCTCAGAATTAAAGCCATAGAAATTTATATGTTGATAAATTTTGCCAAAATCATAAATGAAAAGTTGAATAAGTTAAGAGATGTATGATTATCTTTACCTGGCTAGCTCCAATGTATTAAAAGCATATTGGCCTATGCTATAGACATAGAAAGACTATTTTCTTTGATTGGGGAGTGGGGGAGAGCACCCTAAACAAGAGGGCATTGTTTTAAAATTACAGCCAGACCTACCAGGAGTGAAATCAGAAAGCACCTTTTTAACACAAATACTTGAGGAAATCTCTTTGCCTAAGGGCTATGGATGCTGGGGAACAATGAGAGGATTCAAGACTGAGATCAATAGATTGTAGTTAGATATGGATAAAATGGGGAAAAATGGAGATGAGGTATAGCATAGCCATAATCTAACACAATGACAGAACAGGCTCGAGGGGCTGAAGGGCCTACTCCTGTTTCTATGATGCTGTTGGTCACATTTGGGGATAACGTTCCTTCAATGTCTGTGCAGAGGGGAAGGGTTTGCCACCCACTGTAGAGTCTACCTGATTTTTGCTCCATAGATTCCATCAGAATAAAACTCATGCAGGTTCTGCACGGAATGAACGATGAGCTTGTTATCAGAATACGAACCCAGCTGATGATAAAAGATACACCTTTGTTCTTCTGCCATGATTTTGACACACTTCCCTTTTCCTTTTGCATGTGTTGCGCAGCAACTTTTTCATACCTGTGCATATTTGTCACACTCATACACTAAAACTGAAGGTTCTATTCGGCACACTTACCATATATTTACCTTTCAACCCTCCAAAGCCTGGGCTGCTCTGTGCTACATAATACCACCTGCTTCCCTTGCCTTGTCTATAGTCCTGGTTACCCTGCCCCTCCTAATACTCCCTCTTATATGTGGAGTGCTCTATGTTTTGAGTGAATTAAGATCAGGTCCACATCTCCGACTCTGAGAATCAAAAATCATACCTCACAGGAGTTGTAGAATCATCGAGGTCTACAGCACAGAAAAAGGCCCTTCGGCCCATCAAGTCTGAGCCGGTCAAACAAGTACCTAACTATTCTAATCCCTATATCTAAGGAGGAGGCCAATAAGCCCATTGTGCCTCTGCTGGCTCTTTTAAAGAGCTATCCAATTAGTCCCACACCCTAGCCCTATCCCCATAGCACTGCAAATCTATTTTTTACAGGATGTGGGCTTTGCTGGCTAGGCCAGCATTTACTGCCCATCCCTAATTGCCCTTGAGAAGGTGGTGGTGAGCTGCCTTCTTGACCGGCTGCAGTCCATGTGGTGTAGGTACACCCACAGTGCTGATAGGGAGGGAGTTCCAGGATTTTGACCCAGTGACAGTGAAGGAACGGTGATATATTTCCAAGTCAGGATGGTGAGTGACTTGGAGGGAAACTTCCAGGTGGCGGCGTCCCTATGTGTCCGCTGCTGCCCTTGTCCTTCTAGATGGTAGAGATCATGGGTTTGGAAGGTGCTGTTGAAGGAGTCTTGATGAGTTTCTGCAGTGCATCTTTTAGATGGTAAACACTGCTGCTACTGTGGTGGAGGGAGTGAATGTTTGTGGAAGGGGTGCCACAACCTTTCCCCTTTAAATATTTATCTAATTCCTTTTCATAAGCTGTTATTGGATTCTCCACCAACTATTTCAACAGCGCATTCCAGTTCCTAACAACTAGCTGCGTTTTAAAAATTCTTCCATACAGCTAATGAAGTATCTTTAAAGTGCAAGTCATGGTAACATTGTGCAACTCCTCCCCAACCTTAACTCGTCCGCTGCTGAAAACCTCATCTACTTCTTTGTTTCTTAATGATCTCCTGGCTACTATCCTACCTTTCACCCTCCGCTCATTCAAACTTCTGCTGCCCAGGTCCAAAGTCATACCAAGTCTCATTCACATGTGCTTTCAGTCCAGCATTTCCTTGATTCACAAATTCTCATCCTTGTTTTCAAATCTCTCCATGACCTAATCTCTCTCTCTCCCTGTAATCTCCTCCACCATACAACCTTCCAAAGTCTCTGATCTCCTCTAATTCTGGCCTCTTGTATAAACCCAATTTTCATCTCTCTGCCATTGACAGCTGTGCCTTCAGCTCCCTAAACTCCTCTGACTTCCTCTCTCCCTGTTTGCCTCCTCCTTTGAGGTGCTGCTTAAACTCAACCTCTCTGACCAAGCTTTTAGTTACCTCTCCTAATATCTCCTTATCAGGTATCAAATGTTGTTTGGTAATGATTTAGTGAAGTACTTTGAGATGATTATATGTAAGTTGTCGTTATTATTGATATATTAGAAATGCATACATCTAAAAGGGGAGAACTGTCAAATTGTTTTTAATCATCAAGGTCCAAAATTTGAATATTGAAAAACAAATCGACCAAGCTATAGTACATCCATAGCTGCTCATGTTCTACTGAGTAACAATGCAGTTATTTACATTTAGCTCAGCTTCTTCACTCCATTTATCCAGTGGGTGCCAAGCACATTTTTAAAAATAGTCATTTATCTTATTTTGCTGATTTTGTTCAAACCACTCAACAGCGCAATTGGAAATGTCAAGCCTGTGTAAACATCTCCTATAGACCTTAAACATAGGTCACTGCATGTCTCTATATCATATAAAATGTCCCTGAGCCATATGTGCATTAGTGAAGGCTGGAAGTACAAGGCTGAGTGTGTCTATCCTCACTGCCATTACATTTCAACAGACCCATGGCACAGCAGCCAATTAATAAATGCTTGCTCAAAGTGATGAGGAATAGTGAAAGTTATCATTCTGACTGTGATGTTCGGGGTGGTTCGTTAAGCGTCAATTATCTGGGCACAGAACCAAGGCCTGTTAATTTGAAGAAAAACACACGGAAAGAGAGCAAGCAGGTCCAGTCATTGATCGCTCCTGGGATTGATTATATTTCCCTGATGAAGGTTGGGCCCTCACTGAAGAGAGAAATTGCATTTATATAGCGCACTTCATGACAAACCCAAGCACTTCACAGCTAATGAAGTACTTTTGAAGTGTTGTCATTGCTGTAACGTAGAGGAAATGTGACAGACAATTGGCACAATCTGGCTATTAACCACATTCCCGTTTGTGGGAGTTTGATTGAGCATCTATTCTCGTGCTATTGGTTGAGGATAAATATTGGCCAGGAGACATACCATGCTCTTCCTTGAAAGTGTACTTTGGGGATCATTTTAAGCATGCCTGGTCTCAATTTGACATTTTATTGTGCATGCTTGGCTGAGAGCCCAGAAATTTAAACTTTAAAGGAACTAGACGATTGTCACTTTTATTAACTTGGAGTGAACTGACTTTTTTCAATATAGGAGGAGTTATGAATGAATTACTTTTTTTAAAGCTTCTTTACACATTCCACTATACACTATAGACTTCATTAGTGGCGCATAGTGGGTCAATGGGCATGGAAGTGCCACAGATAGGCATAGGGGGCATGAGAAGCCATAGGGGTTGGGTGGAAGGGCAAAGCTTGGCATAGGGGCCATAAGGGGCCATGGGTGAGTGAGTGGAAGGGCAGAGCTTGGCATAGGGGGCATGCAGAGTAGGGTTCATTACACCTCTGAGGGGGCCATGAATCACAGGTCTTTAAAAACCTGGCCCAAATCTATGAAAAATTTGGAGGAGTAGGAGATGTCTATCTCTGCAATGGAGCCAGCCAGGCCAGGAGTCCAGGATGTAAACTTACAGCCCAGACCCTTTAAAGGCACTCCCAAAAATCAGGCAGCCTGGGAATATGGTCAGGAATCCTAGAACTGGGACCTGCCTACCAATTCTAAAGCCCTCCTGAGTCATCCCAACTCAGTGAAAATCCAGGCCAGAGTCATTCTTTCTCAATGAAATATATCATTGTTGTGAGTTACGAAATAACTCCTTTAATTTCTCCCACTGCTCATCTACCATCTTACATTTTAACCTATTTTCCCTGTCTATTTTAGCCAACACTGTCTTCATATCCTTGTAATTGCCTTCACTTAAGTTTAAAAACTAGTTTCGGACCCAGATTTCTCGTTCTCAATCTGAATGTGAAATTTTTATCATGTTATGATCACTCTTATCTAGAGGATAACTTACAATTAAGTTATTAATTAATTCTTTCTCATTACACCTTGCCAGGTCTAATATAGCCTGTTTGTTGGTTGGTTTCAGAATTGCTCGAAGAAACGATCCGAAACATACTGTATGAACTCATCCTCCAGGCTATCTTTGCCAATCCATATGAAGATGGAAATTACCCACGATTATTGCAATACCATTCTGACAATCCCCATTATTTCTTCTTATTTAGACTCCATCCTACAGTGCATCTATTGTCAAGGAGTCTATAAACCACTCCTAGCAGTGATTTTTCTTTTACTATTCCTTATTTGCACCCAAATTGATTATATATTTTGATTCTCCAAACCAAGATAATTTCTCACCACTGCACTGATCTCATCCTTTATTAACAGAGCTACCTCACCTCCTTTTCCTTATTTCCTGTCCTTCCAAAAAGTTAAAAACCCGTGAATATTCAGGGCCCAGCTGTGGTCACTTAACACCCATGTCTCTGTAATGGATATCATGTGATACTCATTTATTTCTGTTTGTGCTATCAATTCAACTATCTTATTGCTAAAAACAGAAAATGCTGGAAAAACTCAGCAGGTCTGGTGGCATCTGTGGTGAGAGAAACAGAGTTAACGTTTCGAGTCCGTATGACTCTTCTTCAGAGCATTTTTTTAAATTCTATTTTTATTTCAGATTTCCAATATCAGCAGTATATTACTTCTATTATCTTGTTACTAATGCTGGCTTGCGTTCAGATAAAGAGCCTTTAATTCCTTTTACAATTTTTCCCTAATTTAACCTTATTTACTGGTGCACTCTTATGTTTGTACACTCCATCCCTTCCTGTCACACTCTGGCTATCATTACCCTCACTGCTGCCCTGCATTTTAGCCTTGTCCTTTCTCTTTAACTTTCCAGATCTCCCCTCATGTGAACCTCCTCCACACACAGACACACAGGCACACACACACACACACACGCGCACGCACGCACGCACATACACACACACACACACGCTGCACACACACACACAATTTAGTTTAAAGCTCTCTCTACAGTTCGAGTTATATGATTTGCCAATACACTGAGGCCCTAGTGTGGCCATCCTAACGGTACAGCTCCCACTTTCCCCAGTACTGGTGCCATTGCCTCATGAATCGAAACCCATTTCTCCGGCACTAATCTTTGAGCCACACATTCAGCCCTCTGATCTTATTTACCCACACCAATTTTCTCATGGCTCAGGTACCAATCCAGTGGTTGGTATCTTTGTGATTCCGTTTTTAATTTAGCCCTAGCTGCTCATACTCCCTTTGTAGAACCTATTTCTCAGTCCTATCTATGTTGTTGGCAAGTCATGTGGCCCACGACAAATGGACCCTTACCTTCCAACTCCAAGTTCCTCTCCAGCCCAGAGGAGATGTCCTTTTCCCCATTATCAAGCAGGCAACACAGCCTTTGAGACTCATACTCTCAGCTGCAGAGATCAGTATCTATCCCACTAACTAAACTGTCCCCTACTACAACTGCCTTTCTTTTTACTTCCCCCTACTTGAATGGCCCCTGCACCATGATGCTGTGGTCAGTTTGCTCATCCTGCTTGCAGCCCTTGCTCTCGCCCACATAAGGTGCAAGACCATTGATCCTGTAGGACAATTGCAAGGGCCTCCTTTATTCCTTATTTAACAACAAATCTTGAACCACAACTTAAATACATCTTTACCATAATAAGATATCTTAAGATGCTTCAGAGGAACATTCTATATCAAAATATGACACCAAGCCATTTAAGGAGGTATGAGGTCAATGGCCAAAAGTTTGGTCAAAGAGGTAGATTTTAGGGAGCGCCTTAAAGGAGGATAGTGAAGCAGAGAGGATTATGGAAGGAATTCCAGAGTTGGGGTCTAAGCAACTGAAGGCACAGTCACCAATGGTAGAGTGATGAGAATCAAGGGTTCTCAGTAGGCTAGAATTAGAGGAGTGCAGATATCTCGGAAGTTTGCTGGGCTGGAGGAGATTACAGAAATCGGGAGGGTCAAGGCCATGGAGAAACTTGAAAACCAGTGTGTGAATTTTAAAGTCAAGACATTGCCTCACCAGGAGCCAATGTAAGTCAGTGAGCACAGGCGCAACAGCGGATTGGGATTTGATGCGAATTAAGACACAGGTAGCAGAGGTTTGGATGAGCTCAGGTTTGCAGAGGGTAGAATGTGGGAGACCAGCCAGGAGCGTGTTGGAATAGTCGAGTCTCGATGTAACAAAGGCATGGATAAGGGTTTCAGCAGCAGATGAGCTGTGACATGGACGAATAGGTGGTTATTACAGAGGCGGAACTAGGTCATCTTAGTGAGGTTGATAGCTCATCTCAGGGTCAAATGTGAACTAAAGTTGTGAACAAAATGGCTTAATCTCAGATTGTTGCCAGAGAGGGATGGAGTCTGTAGTTAGGGAACAGAGTTTGGAGCAGGGAATGAAAACAATTTAATTTAAATGAATAACTCCCTCTCCTAACACAGTGGCAACAGGAAGTCAACCATGAGCCATGCGTCACACCCTTTGAATCAGAAATATTGTGAGTTCAAATCTCACTTTAGAGAGCAGAGTATATAAAAACAAAATAATGCGGATACTGGAAAACTGAAGTATAAACAGAAAATGCTGGAAAAACTCAGCAGGTCTGGCAGCATCAGTGGAGAGAGAAACAGAGTTAACGTTTTGTGTGGAATACAGCTCTGCTTCAGGACCGCCTAAGGGTTCTGAAGAAAAGTTGCATTCGACTCAAAATATTTACTCTGTTTCTCTCTCCGCAGATGCTGCCGGACCTGCTGAGTTTTTCCAGCACTTTCTGTTTTCATTATCTGAGCATAAAATCCACTTTAACACACCTGCGCAAAACTGAGGGTATGGGTATGAAGGGTTCCCTGGCACTACTTCAGAGAAAAGCTGTGAACCTCTCCATGGTACATTGGCCAACAGTTATTCCTCTGCTAAATGAACAATCAATCTGGTCATTATTATGGCTGTGTGTGGGATTTTGCCTTGCACTTATTGGCTGTTGCATTTCCTAAGCCATAGCGGTGACCACAATTCAAAACTACCTCATTGGCTGTGAGCTGCTTTGGCAAATGCTGGAGTTGCAAAAGGCACTATAGAAATGCAAGCCCTTTCTCTTCTTTCACACATATTGTAGGACCCCGATTTCCATAGTACAAGGGCCTATCAGACAGGAGCCCAGGCACCCAGTGTTACACCCCTACCCCAATCTGGAAACTGGATCGAGAGCAGTAAACTTTTCCCACCATTTCAGGTCAATAACTTAGAGGCAGAACTGACCGGAGCTAGAGATGTGACAGGTTTTAAGCAAGAACAGAGGGAGGGAAAGTGTGGCAGGAGAGGAGGAGAGAACAAAACAGGAGATTTGTGCTGGTTGGGAGGCAGGAGGGATTAAATGCCAATAGCAGCGACAGTCCAAGACAAATGGGGTCAGTAACCGGTCAAGTAAACAAACAAAACAAGAGCTGTAAATGTCAGCACCTGAATAATTATTACTGTCTGAAAAAATGGAAGTGTTGTCTGAACTTGGTGTTGAATGGGGAAGGCTGGAAAATGCTTTCGTTTTTTTTATTATACAGAACAGATAGTCCTAGACAGTGTTTCTCCACACTTAAAGATTACTTGCCTTCCTTTTTGAATGTGGTACTTTATTGAAGAATCCTCTAGTACCCTTTTTCTTCAGAGTATTTTATAAACAACCATTTGGAGTACAATTTGTTTTTTGCTTTTTCTTTTATATATCACATCTAATAAGACATTCAGGGAAAATGTCAAAAGTGCTTTCGTTGTCGAGGGATTAATTCTGCAAATAACACCTCTCAAAAAGGTTGCTCCGTTTCCATTATCTTAATGGCCTCTCTTAATGGTTTTATTGGAGATGCTTCTCATCCCCATAAATCACATGCTGCCGCTTTTTGAGTGAATTTGCCCTTATTGCAGGAGAAATGAGCTGCTATGTATCAGTGAGATTCATTACGATTAAAGGTCACTGGCGATCACTTGCTCAATAACAGAGCTGCTCCTGAAGGAAATCTCTTCTCCCCTGGGAGTCTGACGCATCTTGGGGTGAACAAAAATGACAAAAACACAACGCTGAAAAGTGTTCAGTGGACTCTGCTGCATAAAGCCGTATGTTCCGTGCTCCAGGTAACTGCTCCTGGTAACTGATGTTCAGTGTGCCTTCAAGCCCTTGAAGTGCAGACTGAATCATGCGCTGGAATACCTCAGCTGCTGAATTGACTCCAAAGTTGTGTTTTCTTGTATTGAAAAATTCTGACATGAGTGGAGAATTCTGTAAGATACTTTAGTTCTTCTGTGAGCTCAACTTGATGGGAGCCTGCATTGGGTCAAGTTTATCAAGTGTTCAGCATCATTCACTTTCTCTACATTATCATCGAATGTCAGTGTCAAGTGTCTTTCTCATAGTATGGCTTGGTTTGGTGATCGCATCATCATGCCACATTTGTTCCAGTGTCTTTGAATGAGATTGGTGTTTCATAAGTCCCAAGAATCTTTTTACATCTTGGGTCTGTGAGTTCACTCGTCGAGAAAACTCAAATTGCACACTTTCATATACACTTGGTTAGTTAATGCTCGTTATCGATAATGGAGAGAGACCTACATAAGAACACACTTTGATTGTTTAATTGCAACAGAAGGCAGAGCACTAAAACCTTGCGTGCTCACACAGCCACCTCCAGCTCAGAACTTACAGTTAACCAGTTGCCCGCACTGTACAATGATTGGTCAGTGCTGTCACATGGTTAGTCTACTTGACTTCTCTAAAAGGAACACTCCACTTTACCACATCCCTCCTCCTTTACTTATAAAATACAGGTGACAAACTTAATAACATGTGAACTATTTAAACTAATAACTATTTACAAATCAAGTCTCTCAGGAGGCTTTCTTGGACATGTTGAGCATCGCAGCTCAATAACCTTGGCTGGTTTTTCCCAGATCTCCTTTTCACTAAGTCCACCATGTCCCTCAGTGGATGATTTCACCATCCTCCGGGTGCAGTCATGCTCACTCTTGCTGCCCCTCCCCTCCAAACTACAACAGATAAAGGGCAACAAGCACCAAAGCAACACAGAGAAAAAAAAGTTGTTTTTCTTTTAGAGAATTGTCATTTATTCCTCTTTCTCTTTCTGCGTGTCCTTTTCTTGGTAGCATTGATCTGTATCTCGGCCTTCTCTATAATTTCGCAATTGACTGGACTAGACTCAGGTGAGAGCTGAAGGCGAGTGAATTGGGTTTTCTGACAGCTCTTCTGAGAACTCGGAGCCTTCTAATTTTAAAACTCCGGGGCTTTTACACAGTTGCTGCTTCTGCTCTTTCAATTGTTTCCTATTCTCATTCATGGTTTCCTGGAGAATCTCATATCATTGTCCCTTTTCAGCAAATTCGGTTCTTATCTCAGCCAGAGACAGGTTTAACTCTTCCTTTTCTTCTTCATATCTTTTCAGTGGCACAAATTGGGAGCTAATCAAATTTTGTAGTGCACAAAAGTCCTTTAATAGGTTTTCTTTTTCTTTTCGAAGGATGCTAACTTCAGCTTGAACTCTGTCCTGGTGTAACACTTCTAAGAGCTTCTCCCATTGGCTTTTCATGCACTCATTTTTTTTCTGCAGTAACGCTTCCTGTTTCCAACTGGAATCTTTCGGGCCCTCAAGATTTATCTCTCCCAGCCAGTTCCCTCTGAGGAGACTCGATCCCCTGCCTGATATTACAAATGGGAGTAATTTTACAGGCTGTTCCTCATACTGCACCTTGACTTGACATATCCTTTTCGGTCTCATTTCTTCACCTGTGTATGTTCTCAATTTAGTGTCTGAAACTTCCAATCCCAAAGGGTGGGTTCCTTTATTCAAGTATCCGCAGGTATGTTCTCCAGTGATGGATATCGATGCTCCAGTATCAACTCCCATTTTAACGGGTTGTCCATTGACTATAATGGCTACATGGATAGGTTCAGTTCTACCCACTTTCAGGTTATATAATGAATGGATGTCTGATTCTATTTCCTTTTGCTCTTCCATGAGACATATATCATGATTTTTCCCTTTCTCTTTAAAATGCTGTCTCCACCTATCTCTGCAGTGCCACCTTATGTAACCATAGCGATGGCAGAAAAAGCATTCAATTTGTTTGAATTGTCGATTGTCCACTGGATGCCTGGATACATTTCTCTCATTCATTTTGTGGGTTTTCACTGTGGCACTGCTATTTTTTTTACTGATCTGTACATGGGGGGGGGGGCGTTTCCCACCTTTCTGTGGGGCCCGATGTTGCTGGTCTGTCTCACCTTAGCAGTTGGACATTTTGTGCATCTCTTATAGCTTCCGAATTTCTAACAGCACTCTTCATGACTGTGACTAATTCTAATGCCTTATTGAAGTTTCAATTACCTTTGGCTAGCAAACGCATTTGAATAGCATCATCTCCAATCCCGCATATCAGTCAGTCTCTCAACATATCACTAATGGACTTTCTGAATTCGCAATGTTCACTTGATGCCCTTAAGATGGCAACATAGTCAGCTATTGTCTACCATGGAAGCCTATTCCTTAAAGTGAACTTGAAGCGCTACGTAGTGACTGAGGGCTTTGGTTTCAAGTGGTTTTGTACAATTTTTATTAACTCGCCAAAACTCTTCGAGTCAGGGGGTGTTAGGTGACATGAGGCTATGGATCAGCCTTTACAGTTTGATCCCACATGTGGACAAAAGAATCGCCCTCTTCTTCTCCTCCGCCACGATGTCGTTAGTGATTAAAAAACGAACGCTAGCCGTTCGACATACTGAGACCACTCACCTGAAATGGGGTCAAATGGGATCAACACGTCTGAACCGCGGCATCGTGAACAGCTGCAAGGGGACCGCGCATCCGATGGCTTCCCGGTTAATGACAAATTCAGGTGTTTGACTTACCGCGGCTTTCTTGGCTGCCGTCGATCGGCTCGTGTTTTGCCTTCCACAGCGTTGCCCTCTCTCCGGGATCTCTTATAATTTTCTGTCCATAGCCATCTTCTTTATAAGTACCTCTTTAAATGTATTGCCGCTTTAAGAGCAGTCACTGTTTTTTTTAACTCGGTCTCTGCAGCTGTCAGCTTTTCTGTGCTGAGTTTCACTTTATTTTCGAGTTTTTGGAGGGATCCCTGCGATCATGATTCTGCAGGGTTTTTTTTCTCTCAAATTTAAAACTGCAGCACTGCTTCTGCTCTGATTGCTGCCTATTTGACAACTTAAGTGCAGATTCTCTTTCTAATGTTTTGCTCACCCCGTCTTGTGGATTCTCACTCAGGGGTCTTACAATTTTGTTATTTTTTAATCCTCATCGCCAGTCTTATGCCTTGAGTCTATGAGTTCACTAGTTGAATAAACGCGAATTGCACGCCTTCAGATACACTTAGTTAGTTGATGCTCACTATCAATGATGGAGAGAGACCAACGTAAGGACAAACTGTGATTGTTTATTGCAACAGAAGGCAGAGCGCTAAACCCTTGTGTGTTCCCACAGCCACTTCCAGCTCTAGACTTACAGTTAACCAGTAGCCCGTGCTGTACAGTGGTCAGTACCGTCACATGATTAATCCACTTGCATTCCCTTAAAGGTACATGATACTTCACTTTACCACAAATCTTTAGCTCTGAAGAAGAGTCATGCGAAATCGAAATATTAATTCTCTTTCTGTCTCCACAGATGCTGCCAGAGCTGCTGCGTTTTTCTGTTTTCATTTCAGATTTACAGCATCCGCAATATTTTGCTTGTATCCCAAGTGGTTTGTTGGGGATAATTTTCACTCTTTATGGTTTGCAGGGAATGGGCAAATCCTGAAATTTGTTGAACATTTTGTCTCCCATGACAGTGATAGATGCTCCTGTATCTATCAGAACGTCTGCTTAAGCAGCCAATGGTCACTGTCACACGTGGCTGTTTACTGTGTCTGAAAGAGAGCACTAAAATATTTTCAGGGTCACGTGCCTCTACATTTGCTACATTCTCTTGCCCTATTTTTCGCAGTACACATACGTGGCACCACTCTGATATTGATCTTCATTGTTGAGCTCACTGATGAGCCACAAACATAAGCAAAGTAGATGAGTTTTCCACAGAATTTACGTTGTTTACAAGTAGCAGTGCACTGGCCGGTGTGAGTAAGTGTCATCTCAGTGGAAACATTGTTTGAACAAGTCACAGCTCTGCTTGTTGCTTTGCAGGTGGTTCCCTGGCCCAAGAGTGATGAGCAGTGTTCAAAGGGGTTGAATGTGGAGTGCCATAGTTACTGTTGGTGGCCTCAGTTTCAGTAGCTCTGGACTTTGAAAGCAGTAGCGCTCTTACCAACTCCAGCAGCTCTGATACCTATCTGCCTTTCTTGAGCGCTTTGAGGTGTAGTTGATGACAGACACAGCCTTCGATTATTTGTGTTTTGATTTCTCGCTGAATGAGGTCACCATCACCAAACTCACTTTTGGTTGCTAGTTGCCTCAATCATGTGCAATATTGGTCAATTGCCTTGTTTGCTTCTTGCTTAGAAGACAATTGTTTCACATATAGGCTGGGATTTCCGGTGCCCGCTGAAGTTGGGCATGTTCATTGGCATCAGTGGACAATATGGCGTGATCGGTTTCATGATGGCATGAAACCAGTTTGCAATTGTCCGCTCAGCCCGCTGTTTCCCACCATCGGACATCAGGAACCTCATTGTAATACATCAGCATATCATTATTAGCCCAGCCCACCCAGCGGAATCATCTCCCCATCCACCCATGTTTCACAACAGCACGTATAAGACATGCACTTGGCAGGCTGTCCTTCGCTTGGGACTTCCAGGTCTGTTTGCCTACCTTGATTCGGGCAGCACTCACGGTCATCAGTGCCAACGCCTCACAGATAGCACCACATCACCTTTAGAGGGACTCATGGATAGGCTTCTACCTACCAGATCAGCCATATATAGATGGCTTTTCAATGGCTGCAGGGCTAGGGCTTGCTTGGGGAAGGGGGAGAAGTGGCCTCAAGCAAAGGAAGAGGCTGCAGGACGAGGGCTGTACTAGGGAAGGAGGGTATCCCAGGGTGTGTGTGGGGGCCACAAGATGGTGAGGGCTGAGGAGGCAGTCTCCAGAAAAGATGAGGCCAAGTGGAGATGTGAGGGTGTGTGTGAGAGAGTGAGTGGTGAAGTCCCTTGAGCTGGCAGTGAGTGAGATGCCAGTGAATGTGTGATGGGCTTGAGTGTGTGAGTTTAGAGTGATGAGATGGTTCCCTCACCCTGGAGGATCAGATGAGATCATTCAGCCTCTATCTGCATCGGATGGTCAACCTCTTCTGTGTAGCATTGGCACTGATCCCCCACTGCCTTCGCCTACCAAGTGGTAATGTAGCTGCCCCTCCTGCGGCAAAGCGGGGGGTAAAGGACATCACAGTGGGGCCTCCACGGCATCCAAAAGGTGGTTAAGGGCTGCAGTCTTCTTGCCTTTTGGGCCCATGTCTTCTTTGCTGCAGTCCTGGGCTGGAAGCACTGGGTGCGGCTGTACTTTAAATGTGGTGCCTGGCGTGATGAAGCGGTGAGGTAATGGCATGGCAGGCAAATCGCAGCCCATCTGCCATCAAAAGAGCGTGTATCCCGGGAATGCATGATTAATACAGTGTGAATAGCCACCATTGGAGGCAACGGGTGAAAGGTCGTTTTTCCCGCTCGCTACAGCACATAGCGCAAATCTTGGACAAATCCGCCCATTGTACTTTTCTTGGATTTGAGCATTTTTTGTTGAGATGTAGTCATATTCACCTTGCACAGGGTGTAGGTGTCACAAAAATATCTTCCAATTCTTCACCTGCATGGTGGAGCAGTAAGGCCTTTCTCCTTTTGTCATCTGTGATTGGAAAACCTGCCATCGCACATTCAAGACATCGCAGCCACTTTTACCAAATGTGGGAATACAGATGTTAACTCAGAATGCACACCAAAAGGCTATAGACAACGCCATCCTGAACAGCTACACTGATAGTACGTGATCAAGAATCTGAGATCGTGTTCTTTCCAAAGAAAAGCCTCCCTGTAATGATCTGAGATTTTTTTCCCCTTGTTTGGATGGTCATTTTTGCAAGATCAGTGTGTCTGTACACTCTGCAGGCCTCCCTTTTTTTTATTTGCTCCTGGGAAAGCTGGAATCAGATGTAATGGTATTACAGTTGAATAAAGGCAACTACAGAGGCATGAGGGAGGAATTGGTCAGAATTGACTGGGAGATGAGCCTAGCAGGAAAGACAGTGGAACAGAAATGGCAGGAGATTCTGGGAGTAATTTGGGAGACACAGCAAAAATTCATCCCTAGGAAGAAGAAGCATACTAAAGGGAGGACGAGGCAACCATGGCTGACAAGGGAAGTCAGGGACAGCATAAAAGCTAAAGAGAAAGCATACAATGCGGCGAAGAGCAATGAGAAACTGGGGGATTGGGAAGCCTACAAAGACCAACAGAGGGCAACTAAAAAAGAAATAAGGAGGGAGAAGATTAAATATGAGGGTAAACTAGCCAGTAATATAAAAGAAGATTGCAAGAGCTTTTTAGATATATAAAGGGTAAGAGAGAGGCAAAAGTGGACATTAGGCCGCTGGAAAATTATGCTGGAGAAGTAGCAGTGGGGAACAAAGAAATGGCGGAGGAACTGAATAGGTACTTTGCGTCAGTATTCACGGTGGAAGACACGAGTAACATCCCCAAAGTTCAAGAGAGTCAGGGGTCAGAGGTGAGTATGGTGGCCATTACCAAGGAGAAGGTGCTAGGAAAACTAAAAGGTCTGAAGGTGGATAAATCACCTGGACCAGATGGATTACACCCCAGAGTTCTGAAGGAGATAGCTGAAGAGAGAGTGGAGGCATTAGTGGTGATCTTTCAGGAATCACTGGAGTCAGGGAGGGTCCCTGAAGACTGGAAAATCGCTAATGTAACCCCCCCGTTTAAGAAGGGAGTGAGGCAAAAGATGGGAAATTACAGGCCTATTAGCCTGACCTCGGTCGTTGGTAAGATTTTAGAGTCCATTATTAAGGATGAGATTTCAGAATACTCAGAAGTGCATGGTAAAATAGGGCAAAGTCAGTATGGTTTCATCAAGGGGGGATCATGCCTGACAAATCTGTTAGAATTCTTTGAGGAGGTAATGAGTAGGTTAGACAAAGGAGAGCCAATGGATGTTATCTACTTGGACTTCCACAAGGCCTTTGACAAGGTGCCGCACAGGAGGCTGCTCAGTAAGATAAGAATCCATGGTGTTAGAGGCAAGGTACTAGCACGGATAGAAGATTGGCTGTCTGGCAGGAGGCAGAGAGTGGGGATAAGGGGATCCTTCTCAGGATGGCGGCCGGTGACTAGTGGAGTTCCACAGGGGTCAGTGTTGGGACCACAACTTTTCACTTTATACGTTATTGATCTAGATGAAGGAACTGAGGGCATTCTGGCTAAGTTTGCAGATGATACAAAGATAGGTGGAGGGACAGGTAGTATTGAGGAGGCGGGGAGGCTGCAGAAGGATTTGGACAGGTTAGGAGAATGGGCAAAGAAGTGGCAGATGGAATACAATGTGGGGAAGTGTGAGGTCATGCACTTTGGTAGGAAGAATAGAGGCATAGACTATTTTCTAAATGGGGAGAGAATTCAGAAATCTGGAGTGCAAAGGGACTTGTGAGCCCTAGTCCAGGATTCTCTTAAGGTTAACTTGCAGGTTGAGTCGGTAGTTAGGAAGACAAAAGCATGTTGGCATTTATTTCGAGAGGACTAGAATATAAAAGCAGGGATGTGCTGCTGAGGCTTTATAAGGCTCTGGTCAGACCACATTTAGAATATTGTGAGCAATTTTGGGCCCCCTATCTCAGGAAGGATGTTCTGACCCTGGAGAGGGTCCAGAGGATGTTCAGGAGAATGATCCCAGGAATGAAAGGCTTAACATATGAGGAACGTTTGAGGACCGTGGGTCTATACTCGACGGAGTTTAGAAGGATGAGGGGGATCTGATTGAAACTTACAGAATACTGAAAGGCCTGGATAGAGTGGACGTGGGGAAGATGTTTCCATTAGTAGGAGAGACTAGGACCCAAGGGCACAGCCTCAGAGTAAAGGGAAGACCTTTTAGAACAGAGATGAGGAGAAACTTCTTTAGCTAGATTGTGGTGAATCTATGGAATTCATTGCCACAGAAGGGTGTGGAGGCCAGGTCATTGAGTGTATTTAAGACCGAGATAGATAGGTTCTTGATTGGTAAGGGGATCGAAGTTTATGAGGAGAAGGCGGGAGAATGGGCTTGAGAAACTTATCAGCCATGATTGAAAGGCGGAGCAGACTCGATGGGCCGAATGGCCTAATTTCTGCTCCTATGTTTTATGGTCTAATGGTGTAATGACCTGACACACCGGACAGGTTTCCACTTAAAACAGATAACTTTATTACAAAGCTCTTTTAGAAGCTGCGTGCTTGAACCAGGTCCATGTTTAGAAAGCTCCGCCCCCACCCCGGGTTACCCGCGCTCAGGGGTCATTCGTCAAGAGCAACCACGTGACCCCAAAGAGACAGGAGGAGAAGCTGAAACAATCATTGCAGTGTAGTAGCCTTAAATGGACACAATGAACAATACAATTTTCAACACACAGCATCAAGATTTGAGGCTTCTATGTCACCATTGATTTTGGGCTTCAACACTTCGATATCTCATTACTGTCCCCAACATGTTAATGCAGCCTGATCCATTCTGCAAAATAAGACTTTTTTAAAAGGTCGCTCCACTTCCGTTATCTGTCAGCCTCTCTTAGCCGTTTCTCTGGAGGTGCTTTTCATCCCCATAAATCACATGCTGCCGCTTTCTGAGTGAATTTTGCCCTGACTTGCAGAAGAAATGAGCTGCTGTGTATCAGTGCGATTCATTATGGTTTAAGGTCACTGGAGATCACTCACTCAATAACAGAGCTGCTCCTGAAGGAAAGCTCTTCTCTCCTGGAAGTCTGACGCATACTGGGAGGTAGAGAAAGTACAAAGCCAATGCTGAAGATTTACCAGAAGGATAGCTGGACACCAAAGATGATGAGGAGAGACCGCACACACTGGGTTTGACTTCCCTGGGATTTAGATGGTTAAGGGGTGATTTGATCAAAGTTTTTAAGGCAGTTAAGGGAAATAGACAAGGTGGATAGAAGGAAGCTAAATCCTCTGGTTCGGGATCTAGGACTGGGGGACATAAGCTAAAAATTAGAGTCAGAGCTTTCAGGAATGAAATTAGGAAACACCTCTAGTTTCTAGTTTGGAATTGTCTTCTGCAGATGTCAATTGATGCTAGGTTAATTGTAAATTTTAAAAACTGAGTTGATATATCTTTGTAGCCAGATGGCATTAAAGGACATAGGGTAAAGGTGGTTAGATAGAATTAGATCACGGATTAGTCATGATCCTACAGGTCTAAATGGCTAACTCCTATATGTTCCCAATGACTTCCAGTCTCCAATTTATGGTTTGTGGAGTGTAGATAAGTACAGGTCGGCTACATTCTAATCGAATGACAGAACAGGCTCACTGAGCTGAAAGGCTATTCCTGTGCCTATATTCCTGCGTTTCTTTTCCTCCTGCTCTATCACTCGAATTTCCTTCTTCACCAGCTTGAGCGTGACTGGTCATTTACATCACGGAGGGAAATGTGGAGAATTTTCTTGAGGCAGCAAGTTGTTATGAGCTTGAATGCACTGCCTGAAATGATGGCGGAAACAGATTTACTAGTAACTTTCCAAAGGGAACTGGATAAATACACAAAGTTGGGGGACAAATGACAGGGTGGAAAGAAATGAACAGTATGAGGCTAACCAAATAGCTTTGTAAAAGAGCAAGAATGGTTCTTTCTGTTTTGTATGATTCTTTGATTTTACAGTCTTAGTTAGGATTGATCTCTATGCTGATTAATTACTAATTACTGGTTTCAGCTGTCTTGGGCAAACAGGTCTATGTGTCTGGTGACTCCTTTATTAAGATTTATGTCCTAGAATGCATGATATAATCAACAATATTGAGTTTGATGTATATATTATGCAAGTGCGGTGGGGTGGCAAACATAGTGGTAATGTCACTAGACTAGTAATTCAGAGACCCAGGCAAATGGTTTAGGGACAAGGGTTCAAATCTCACCATGGCATTGAAACATGGAAACATAGAAAATAGGTTCAGGACTAGGTCATTCGGCCCTTTGAGTCTGCTGCTTCATTCAATATGATCATGGCTGATTCTTTATCTCAACACCATACTCCTGCACTCTCCTCATACCCCTTGACACCTTTAGAGTCCAGAAATCTATCTATTTTCTTCTTAAATATACTCAGGGACTTGGCCTCCACAGCCTTCTGTGGTAGAGAATGCCATAGGTTCAGCAACCTCTGAGTGAATACATTTCTCCTCATCTCAGTCCTAAATGGTCTACCCTGTATCCTGAGACTGTGACCCCTTGTTCTAGGCCTCCCAGAAGAAGAAATGTCATCCCTGCATCCAGTCTGTCCAGCCCTGTCAGAATTTTAGATGTTTCAATGAGATCTCCTCTCATTCTTCTAAACTGCAGTGAATACAGGCCTAGTCGGCCCCCTCTCTCCTCATACAACAATTCTGCCATCCCAGGAACCTTTGCTGCATTCCCTCTACTATACCCTTTCTTAGGTAAAGAGACCAAAACTGTTCACAATTCTCCAGGTATGCAAGTGGAATCTGAATTCCATTAATAATTCTGGAATTGAAAGCTAGTCTCAGTAATGGTGACCATGCCAACTATCATCAATTATCATTAAAACCCATCTCATTCACTAATGTCCTTTGGGAAAGGAAATCTGCCAACCTTACCCAGTCTGGCCTACATGTTACTCCAGATGCACAGCAATGTGGTTGACTCTTAACTTCCCTCTGAAATGGCCGAGCAAGCCATTCAGCTCAAGGGCAATTATGGATGAGCGACAAATGTTGGCCTTGCCAGTGACACCCACATCCGATGATAGTATGAATTTTTAAAAATGCTCCAAAGCACTTGGCAGAAAAATAAGAAGGGGAACAAACACCAAATATCAGGAAAGTGATTGCAAGAGTCGGCTGAGTGTCAAATGGAAGGGGTAAACTACTGATCCTAGAAGCATAGAATTCTATAACTCTTTTAGGATTTTAAAATGGGAAGATTAGTAAGTTTGCGGATGACACAAAGATTGGCTGGGTGGTTAACAGTGAGGTTGAGTGTCTTGGGCTACAGGGAGATATAGATGGGATGGTCAAATGGGCAGATAAGTGGCAGATGGAATTTAACCCTGAAAAGTGTGAGGTGATACACTTTGGAAGGAGTAATTTGACAAGGAAGTATTCAATGAACGGCATGACACTAGGAAGTTCTGAGGAACAAAGGGACCTTGGTGTGTTGTCCATAGATCTCTGAAGGCGGAGCGGCATGTTAGTGGAGTGGTGAAAAAGGCATATGGGACACTTGCCTTTATCAATCGAGGCATAGATTACAAAAATAGGGAGGTCATGTTGGAGTTGTATAGAACCTTGGTGAGGCCACAGCTGGAGTACTGTGTGCCGTTCTAGTCACCACATTATAGGAAGGATGTGATTGCACTGGAGGGGGTGCACCCAGGATGATTCACCAAGATGTTGCTTGGGATGAAACATTTAAGTTATGAAGAGAGGTTGGATAGACTTGGGTTGTTTTCGTTGGAGCAGAGAAGACTGAGGGGCGACCTGATCGCGGTGTACAAGATTATGAGGGTGGATAGGGAGCAGCTGTTCCCCTTAGTTGAAGGGTCAGTCACAAGGAGACACATGTTCAAGGTGAGGGGCAGGAGGTTTAGGGGGGATGTGAGGAAAAACCTTTTTACCCAGAGGGTGGTGACGGCCTGAAATGTGCTGCCTGGGAGGGTGGTGGAGGCGGGTTGCCTCACATCCTTTAAAAAGTACCTGGATGAGCACTTGGCACGTCATAACATTCAAGGCTATGGGCCAAGTGCTGGTAAATGGGATTAAGTAGGTAGGTCAGGTGTTTCTCACATGTCAGTGCAGACTCGATGGGCCGAAGGGCCTCTTCTGCACTGAGAGATTCTATGATTCTGTGATTCTGTGATTTATTAACAAGGAGGAAAAGAAACTTAAACATACAAGATTAAAATTATACAGTTGAAACAAGTTCCCTCTGGGATTTGGCTTGTTCAGTGAGTAACATTGACTTCAATCGTAATAATTTTAATCAGATTAAGAAAGTGGTTAGAGACAGGGAACGGCATCAGCTGTAAGGAAGTGGAGTTTATAGTGGGTGCAAAAAACATTAACTTTGGTGCCCCCAGTGTTCAGCAACTGTGCATGTCCAAGGTTTGATGTCATACAGGAAGTCCCAGAGCGCAAAAATGCTCATGGGGTCAAGAAATGTGATCAGGAATTAGGTGAGTGTCATCGGTGTACATAAGCTGACTCTGTGCTGGTGGGTGAAGTTGCAAAAATAATGAGGAGGAGTGGTCAGTGATAGATCCTGCATCACCAATCCAGCATGGGAGGTGGTGGCAGCGGTGGTCAGTGCCAATGCCCTGCAAAAGAGGTCAGCCACCCAGTACCACTACAGGATGAATAGTCTTATCCGTGCCACCTGTGTAACTCACTCTTCTCATCAATCTCAACTCACACACTCACAAACCCATCGCACATCCACAGGGATCTCACACTTCAAGGGACAACACCACTAACTCTCCCACACACCCTCACATCTCCATCAGGCTCATACCCTCTTGAGCTTGGGCCCTCGTCCTGTCGATGGCTCTGCTCAACGCATGAATATTCCACAGTGTCATGTGTCCTGCTCATGCTTTCTCCATCTGTTCCCATGCAAGAGAAGCCTGCTCACATCAACAGGAAGAAGTCCCAGACCTGGGATGGAGTGGCCCACATTAGGCCTCTCACTTATTTTGAGGAGCATGCCATTGCGGTGAGGACGTGGATTGTGCCTGCGGTGACAGTGAGATCAGCGCCAATCACTCTCGTGAGGATCCTGCACCACATCATCCCTCCCTCAATGCAAATGTGAGTGGTCTATTTCCTGTTTTTGACTCTGCTGCCATGCAATAATTATCTCTACTTTGGTTCACAGAGAGTTCTGCCAAGCGACTGACACCCTCAGCCAGCCAGTCCCTCAACTCTATCCACATCTCCACCTCCAGCAAAGAAGACACCTCCTCCATCGAAGAGCTGGAAATAAGCAACCTGGAAGACCCTACACATCGCTTACCCCCACCCTCAACCAGTGCAGAGACACACACCTCGGTGGGACCTAGAACAGGCTCATGTTCACAATCTGGTGGTCACTGCATGGACACGTGTCCATAGCAGGAGGAGGCAGGTTCGGCCAAGCTCCCTGGCATTTGGAGGACTGCTGGGGAAGAGGCATCTGTAGGGTCCGAGTCAATGGCGAGCCTCTGGGTTTGGCCTTCCAAGTCAGCAGAAGGTGGGGGAACATCACGCAGAGCTGTTGGAAGCCCTGAACAGAATGACACGTGAGTCGGAGGATCGTGTCCACCTGCTCTCTGATGAAGTGCTGCCTACATGTGCACACTTGGAGGTTTCCATGGGGAGGATGGTGGACGCCATGGAGACATTGGTCCAGCAGAACGCAGGCACTCATCACAATGTTGCCTGCTGGGGTTCTCTTTCAGTTGTCCATCTGAACTGACCTGCATCTCCACCCACCCACTGATCGCACTCCCATGCAGCATCTGATCTCACCCACCCGGGCTGTCATTTCACTTTCAATTTAGACAGCACGGTCTTGATTCGGTTTTTCATGCGGTCCCCCATCTTTTCCCATCCCCCAGTCACTCATTTCCTTTATGAACATACAAACAAGGAGCAGGAGTAGGCCATTCAGCCCCTCAAGCCTGCTCCGCCATTTAATAAGATCATGGCTGATCTGATAGTAACCTGAAATCTGCAAGCCACCTACCCCCAATAACCTATCACCCCCTTAGCTTTCCAAGAATCTATCCATCTCTGCCTTAAAAATATTCAAAGGCTCTGCTTCCACCGAGCACACCCAATGCCAGTGGACACGGAAAATCCCACCCACTGGGTTTTTTCCTTAAGGTAATCATTTTAAGAATGCCAGCTGTGAATTAGTTGTTAGAGTTCTTGCCTCTGAGTCAGAAGATTCAAGTCCCATTCCAAAGACTTGAGCCTATAATCCAGGCTGACCCTTCAGTGCAATGTAGATGTCGTGTATGTTGGAGGTGTCACTATTCAGATGAAAATGTTAAACTGACACTGCGTCTGCCCTCTTATTATGTAAAAGATTTCATGCCACTACTTTTAAGAACATCAGGGTGACTTCTCTCTGGTGTCTGGCCAATATTTATCCCTCAGTCAGCATCAGAAAAAACAGATTTTCTGGTCATTATCTAATTCCTGTTTGCAGGAGCTTGCTTTGTGCAAATTGGCTGCCATGTTTCCTGTATTACAACAGTCACTACCCTTCAAACGCTCTTCACTGGCTGTGCTTTGGGACATCTTGAGAATATGAAATGTGCTATTTAAATACGTTTTTCTTTCTTCAACGCTTTCAATTACTTTTGTATCCGGCAAGTAATATTTAAAGTGTACTTTGAACTTTGTGTGCTTTACAGGGAATTTTTTTATATGTACAGAGGGATGTGTTGATGCTGTTGATTTAAGGAGTTCAAATTCAGACCTCAGCCTAACTGTGGACGCCTGTGAATATGAAAACAATCTCCAGAGCTTACAGACAGAAAGAAAGTCTGTGGGACGTTTGAAAGTGCAAGTCCAGGCGGGACAGAGGAACAAAAGCAGCACAAATGCATCAATCACTAAAAATAATGCCACAGGTTAGTAAGACTATTAAAAATAAAAGCCAAGCAAGCACGGTTTTATTTCTATCAGTTAGGGGGGCGCGAGGAGACAGGCGACTATGCCAGAGTGAGATGACGACTGAGTGAGTAGCAAATTAGGTTAATGTGGTAAATTCTGGTAAGTCACTTTCAGGCTTTAACTATAGATTAAAAATCAAGATCTGACATCATGCTATCCTTCAAGTAAGCTAGGTTATCTTGTTAAGTAGAGAATTGTCTGGAATAGCAATTATCTGTCCATCACCTGACAGGAGTTGGTTCAAGTGGTGTTAATTACTGTAGCAGGAAGCTAAATTAGCTAGTGACTCATCAGAGGGTCTATAAAAGAGACAGGCTTTTCAAACCACACAATCAGTAAAGGGTGTGTGAGGATACAGGCGACTATGCTGGAATGAGAAGTGAATTAGGTTCACGTGGGAAGAGGTGGGGTATACATAGGAATTATTCTATGTTAATTGAGTAATTAAATTAAGTTAACTAACATAAATAACTTAAGTAACAATGGCAGAAGAAGTGTTATATTGCAGTTGGAGAATGAGTGCTTTTGGATACCAAGGCAATTCAGGACAAACATATCTGCAGAAATGTGTAAGCAGCAAGAGGAATTCCAGATCAGGATTATTGATCTAGAAGATAAACTGTAGACACTGCACAACATAATGGAGGGAGAGAAATACCTGGACACTTTGTTCCCAGAAGATGGTCACACCTCTTAGAATAGAGTTATCTGTTTTTGGTCAGCAGTGAGGGACAGTGATGTGACTGTGAGTGAGGCAAGTAAAGGGCAGATAGTAGTGCAGGAGCCTCGGACTTTGCAATTATCAGACAGATTTGAGGTGCTCACAACTTACGTGGATGAAAGTGGATGAGCAGGCTGGCCATGGCACCATGGTACAGGAAGCTGTTCAAGCGGGGGGAATAAACAGGAATATAGTAGTAGTAGGAGACAGTATAGTAAGAGGGATTGACACTGTTCTCTGCAGCAAAGAAGAGTCCGGAAGGTGGTGTTGTCTGCCCAGTGCCAGGGTTTGGGACATCTGCTCAGGGCTGGGGAGGAACTTGCAGTGGAAGGAGGAGGATCCAGCTGCTGCGGTCCATGCAGATACCATGGGACGGTTTATACCTGAACGAGTGTTCCTGCAAATCGCATAACTAGGGAATTAGAGAGGGCTTTAAACTAAACAGAAGGGGGTAAGGGATCAAGTTTGGGCAGATGAGGTAAGACAAGGGGTAGATTCAAGGCAGGAGAGCATAATAGCAATATAGAAAACGAGAGTCAGAGAATAGCAGGAATGGGCAGGGAGATAAAACCTAAGAATACTCCAATAGTGTGGGCAGCTGCTACTTTTTGAATATAATAAAATTACATTGTGGAAGCTTTTTATAGATACAGGGAAAAGCTAAGCCTACAATTACTATTTAACAATATCATAACTATTTAACATTATTTATAACATAGGCTAACATTTGCAAGTGAGTTAACAGAGAATCTTTATGCTGTGTTCATGATTTTGTCCTATTTTTGAAAGGTAACTGGTTAAAGACCAGGCAACAACTGGTGAAAGGCCAGGCAACATTTTTTTTTCCCATTTTGTGACCTTTTTGACTACAAATATCGTGTAAAGTTGTATACCTTTTGACCTTATTTTATGTTTAAGCAATGTCTTAATGAAATGCAACTAATGATTGCTCTTTATTTAGAATAACATTGAATAAGTACAAATTTGGCAGTTTGTAATCACCCTTAAGCCTCCTGTGGTTCGTTTGTCAAAGATACCACAACAATTGGTGTAGTCAGCAGGATACCTGGATTGGATCCTCGGGACGGCGCTGCAAAGTGGGTGAGTATACTTTATTTACCACGCATAGTTAGTGCAGTGAGCCTACCCGAGAACGGTCCGGTCGATTATCAAAAGAATCGGGAGGAGGAGTCAGGACTGGAGGCGCCGGGGTAGGAGGCGGAGCCGCGCCGGCAGGCTAGTGGTACCGAAGCCGCGCAGGGAGGATGGACCACTACTGTGAGAGGAGGCGGAGCTACGCTGATGGGGCTATGGTTTGAAATAGAACCGGAGTTGAAAATGCACCGAGGCCAGACCCTTGGGGGAAGACAAGTAGACCGCAAGTAACTAAGTTGTCAGAGCCGCACCAACTAACTGTGCAGAGATAGACGGAATAGAAGAATAGAATGCTGTCAGGAAAATAGGAAAGTTATATGGAACTCAACTCGGGAGCCGCAGACTCCATCATGAAATTCATAGCAGACCAACAGTCAAAATTAATCAAGAAAATGCAGAAGGGTGGGTGGAATTCATAGGGAACCCCTGAAGAGCAAAAACAATGGTGGGTAGAGTAGAAGAAGGATAAGGAAAAGAAGTGGGCGATGGTTATTGTTACCTTGTATTTACAGTTGTGTAGACGGGTTAATACTAAGGTCCAGCAGATTAGAGAAGGAAAGACAGATCCAGGAAAGACCAGATCAGTGGTGGCAGTTTGTTTGACCCCGACCAGGAGGAGGAGAACTCCGAAGGTGAAGTCAAATACAAAACTGGGACAAACCCGTCCCCATACAATAACGTGCCAACCGCCCAACTGTGCTCATCGAACCCTGTGGCCCCTATGTCAGTCACTGTCAGGAAGAGTAAAGTCCTTCCACATTCTAAAAAGCACAGATTAAAAACTGAGGCAAGAGCACAGGGGGATGAGGAGGGATCACAGGAGGAAGAGGAAGTTGAGAGAGTTACGGAGAAAGTTATGCATGTACCCTTGCAGATGGATTCGGATCAGGGTACGCGTTTTACTGGGCCCGTACTCAAAGAAATAGGGAATCAAACAGAAGTTCCATGTCCCCCATCTCACACAGAGCTCAGGCATGGTTGAACAAATTATCCATACCTTGAAGCAAGCAAAGGCAAAGGCCATCCACGATACAGGATGGGAGTGGGCAGATTTGTTACCCAGTATTCTGATGGGACTTTGGGCAACACCTGACAGAATAACAGGATTAACTCCATACGAGTTGACGATGGGAAGAGCAATGAGACTACCAGGGGATGTCATAACTGGCGGTGAGGAAGTGGGACCGATGAGAGAGAGAGAAGCAATTTGTCTGGGAGCTGTGCAGGCAGCTTCAAGGGATGAGGCAGGAGGCCCAGGGATCAGCAGGTCACACAGGAACTAGAAGTGGAAGTTAGGTCAGAGTAAGTCGAAGTGACTGGCATAGGGGAGAAGGTAACGGTTAAAGTGGCTCCCGAAAAACCTGGGTTTGCACCCAAGTGGGTGGGACCATATGAGGTAATCATGACCAGCGATACATGCACGTGCGTGGGCTTTAGGGGAAAGGGGTGCTGGAAGCACTGATCATAACTGAAGCATTTTATTAACTGATTCTATCCACAGAACTAATCTCAGCAACCAATCGGTGATGACTGGGATGGTTATCTGCTTAAGTTCACAATGTTAATTGCAATGTCGACACTAGTGGGCATGGCGATACTGACAACAAGGCCGGGGATTATCATGGCTCATCCTGCCCTGCAGGAGGGACTTTGGTACAGCACGGTCAGTGCCGAATACGATACACAACGGGGAATGTTAAGTGTAACAGTAGGAGAACAAGTGATTTTGAATTGTAGCAAGGGTTTGCTTCAGATCAGGTGCATAAATGTCAGGGATATGACACACAAGGGTGGTTAGTGGGGGCTGTTCAGGAAAGCTGGCTCTTACGTTAAGTTTCCAAAGCTAACTACTGTGTGATTTAAACATAAGGAGTGGGCAGAGGAGTCTGATTGTGTTTGTGAAACTGAGAATTATGTTGACATGCTTGACAATGTATGTACCGAAGGTTGCTCATTTCTACCCTAAGAATTCAAAATGGAACATTTGTGGCCCAAGCGATAACAATGCACCGACTTGGGCAAATAGAGATTGCAGATGGACATGGGAGATACACCCTAGAGGGAAGATTAGTAGCACTACCCAGTCACCTCCCACAACTGTATCAACAATCCAAGCAGAGGCAATTGAAGCCCCTCAACCCACACCAAACGACCCGCCTTGTCCGGCTATGAGTCCAGGTCCGACGAACAGTCTCATGTTAGTTAATTTTAATAAAGTTTTGTATGATAACGTACGTCATGAGCTCGTACCCATGGTCTTGAATATATCTGGTATAGCCCTGCCCCAGTGGTGCTCAATCCATACTCATGCACTTTATACAGCTCTGATGGGCCAGTTGATGACTGAAGTGGCTCAGATTAACGATCAACGATTGTACGTCCAGGTTTAGGAACTGAGTTAAGCACAGCCTGATGAATGATGCCGCTACGATATTCAATACAGGGACATCAATGGTTAATTCTATTGACCTGGCAACTGTTGACCAGAAAGTCTGGACTTTGAGCTCCAAGCTTAAGGAAATTTTTAGAACAGTGACAGGGAATTCACAAAACCCAATTAAATACAGACCAGGACAGTTAATTCTAAACCTGGCTACCTTGCTCGAAGGTCATGCGGGGACTATCAATAAACTGATCGGGATAGAGAAAAACATTTCAGATGATGTGAGCAGAAATGATGCTTGCAGCACCTATGGATCCTGGGCACTGGAACAAGCCCGAGAGAATTTAAGGCAGATTAATGAAGGGGTAGTTCCTTAATGGGTAACTAATGAACATTTATTTAATCTTTCACGACATAAGAATCATGACTTGACTGGTTGCCAGCTCAGAGGTTTAACACGTGTATATAGAATGAATGTTGAATGTATAGTGAATAATAATATGCTAATAGGCATTGTGTAAGTGATACCTGTTATAGCCATGTCAACACCTGGCAGGACATTATATGGAGTAGGTAATATTGGGGTGATACGGGGGGATTACTATATTAGGTACTGTGACATTCCACCATAGGCAGTAGACATAGAAGGGAATATAGTTAGCACCACATTTGAAGGGTGTAGTATAGAGACCACCGCAGTAGTATGCGCACATCCAATATATGAGACAGAAGAAGCAAGGTGCGGATTTAAAGCAGCGGCAAATTGAACAATGGCAACTATATGGGCTGCAAAAGAACCAACCATATTGCATATATGGGGAATGGGAGATATTGTATCACCACGTGGCAACAAAAGATCCAATACAGGGGAAACCGGATGTGCCCCATCCACAATCATTCAGTGTACCAACACCCACAGGTGCCAGAAAGGGTGCAGAAGGTGGAATTGGTCAAAATATACCAGAGAGGAGCGGCTGCTATTCAGGTAATGGAAAGCCTTAAGGATAACCTGGCACAGTATTTGAACCAGTTCTCCTATGAAATTCCCTTATTACCAGAGCACCTAACCACGATTTGGAGATAGGCTCAGCAGGTACATAGAACTTCCTATACACTGCAGCAACAGGTTAGAGCCTTAAAAGAGGATATGGAGCAAATTGATTCCTCCACATGGTGGGAGGATCTGTGGAATTGGGGCTCAAATGTACAAATACACCCATGGATTCGGATTATCTCCCAAGCCCTGGTTGTGATTCAGCTGATATTTATTATATATTTAACATACTTGATTCATCATACCTGAAGATCACAAAAGAGGTGGCGCTGGAGGAATTTTAACAGGTAGAGAAGAGGTTTAGCAAGTCAGAGGCCTGAATTGAAAATCCTCCCTCCTTATAAGGAGAACCATTGTGGTGGTTTAATGAGCCTACCAGAAGGCTCTTGGAGGGGATTGAGGGTTTGAGTCCCTCAGACTTTGGTAGATGACTCTGGTTCACCAGTCAGGTTGTCATCTGGATTGATGGATGAATTCAGCACCTCTAGTCAGTTTGATTGGGTAGGTGGCTGCTTCCACGCAATAGGAGGCTGCTTCTGTATAGCAACCAATGCACAACTGTTCTGTCTCACTATACCATGCTCTGTTTGGATGAGGTAGGACCATGGATGTAATGTCTGTTCAACTATTTGTCCATAGTGAGCTTGGTTTCAGATCCAAACTTGCTCTCCTGGTTGGAGGACTGGCTTGTTGCATGCCTTGTGATGTTTGTCACAATTCCACATCTGGTTGAAATGATAATTGTCCTCTTTCTCTCTCATTTTGTCTAAGTCATCAGCTTGTACACATGGCATGATTGGGTGTGTGAGAGTAGGGATCTGAGTTCTCAGTCGTCTTCCCATGAGGAGTTGACATGGTGCTAAACCGTTTTGGAGTGGAGTTGAACGATAGCTGGGAAGTGAAAGTTGGATGTCTCCCTTCTCCTTCAGCAATGCTTTCACTGTACAGACTCTTCTTTCAGCTTTACCATTGGCTTGAGGGTATCTTAGTGAACTGGTATTAAGGACAAATCCATAGATTCTTGATTAACAAGGGGGCTGAAGATTATCAGGTATAGACAGGAAAGTGGGGTTGAAGTTACAGTCAGATCAGCCATGATCTTATTCAATGGCAAAGCAGGCTTGAAGGGCGGAGTGGCCACTCCTGCTCCTAATGGGTACATTCACATGTATGTTCGTATAGGATGGATCAAACTCTTTAAAGTATTCATCGGCAAACTGCATTCATTGCCTGAGATTACAAAGTTTGGGATTCCATGTGTTGCAAATATCTCCTTCAGTGATGTAATCACTGCTTCAGAAGTGCCACCCTGCAGTTGCTTGACTTCTATCCATCTGGAGTAATAGTCTATTACAATCAAGCACATTTTACCTCAGAGTTCAAAGAGGTCTAACCAAAGATGTTTCCATGGTCTTCATGGAAAGATAGATGACATCAACAGTTCTCCTGTTTGATGTTACCTCTTCCAGCAACTTTGAGAGACCTTGCTCTGACTTGACATCTCATGATCCCCAAATGTTCTTGATGCAAGACTGATGCTCCTTGATCCCTATTGCAGTATATAGAGTCTCAGGACTCTCAGAATGACCACTCTCTTGTCATAGATGAGTAAGTCATTAACTACATTGAAGTGTCCCCTTTGTTCATAGTCTGAGAATTGGATTGTGTGCCATGTATGCTGGCCATCCTTTGACACAGTACTCTGAATTGAGCACATTCTTCATCAGATTTCTGTGCATCTCTGATTTCACTCAGTCGCTGAGTTGTTGCTGATAGAGTTGGGGTTGTTGTCGATGCAAAGGTTTCTACCTCTTCAACAAAAGCTACATCACCTTGTTCAGGTCTTGCCACTGAGATACAGGACAAAGCATCTGCTGTATTCTGTTGCTTTCCCAGAACATAGTCTGTCTTAGCATCAAACGTCATCATCCTTAGACCGAATCACATGGAGGCATTTTTGCTCACTCCTGAGAATTTAAGTATGCCAGCTTGTTGTCTGTCTCTATCTTGAAGTGGAGACCAGGAGCATGGGGCTGAATTTTAAGATTGGGTAACTGCTCAACCTCCCACATAGGAAAGTTGGCCATCACCTGGAAGAAGCCCACCATAAAGTGCTGCTGGCCGGCTAAGTTAGGTGAGAGTGGGGCTTTTGCCCCTCATTGAGAGCTGCCAGTCAGTCTGATTCGGCCAGTAATTCTAGCAGTCCCAGTAGACCACTCTCGTCTTCTGTGGAGCAACTCCGACACCAGATGATCCACAGTTTGCCCAAGGAACTTGACAGTCGGTTGTGAGAATTTGCATTTGTTGTTGCAGCACAGCTTGCACTCTAGTGTCATATTCTGTCTGAGTGGATGTGTAGATCAGGATATCATCCATGTGACATATGACCCCATTCAGTCCTTCTAGGGTACTGGACATTGTCCTCTGGAAGATACCAGGCACAGATGTGATGCTAAAGGATGAGTTGAAGGAAGGCCTTCCAAATGGTGTAATAAATGTTGTGAGCAACTTAGACTCTTCACTGAGGGGTAGTTGCCAAAACCCACTATCAGCATCCAGCCTTGTGAAGATTGAGCTCTTTCCTAATTTTGCTAAGCTCTCCTGCACAGATAACACAGGATGAACTTTGCGTTCAACTGCTTTGTTCAGCTGGGTAAGATCTAGACAAATTCTGATAGATCCTCAGCGTTTTGGCACTGGGACCATCCCCGAGCACCAGATTGTTGGTTCTGTCACAGGTGAAATAACCCCCTGCTTCAACACAGAGTCAGTTTCCTTCTTTACCTTTGGCAAGAGTGGGTGAGCAACTTTTCTAGCTTTGTTTCAGGGTGTATAGTGATGTGGTATTCTGTCTTCAGCATTCCTAGTCCTGCGAACAGCTGTGGAAATTCAGCTCTGAAGGTTTTGGGTTGATCTTCTCGGCTTCCCGGTTCCTCTACTCTGCAAATCAGATGTAAGTGGGTACAGACCTTCCTGCTCAAAAGTGAGCAATTCTAGTTCTGAATCACATACAATGCGCAGAATTTTGACTTCGTCAGGCGGACCTGGGAGTGGCCGCGCAACAGTCTGCCACCTGTGACCGGACCTGACCGCGACTTCATGTTGACTGACCAACTAATGGCCAGTCAGCGTGAAACACACGCTGATAACTTCAGCGCTGCCTGGGTGGGGTCGGGAGGAGAGTGAGCGCTGAAGTGCGCACTTGCACACGGGCGCGCTCAGTGAAAGCTCCCTGAAGGCACAGAGTTGCCTCAGGGAGCTGAAGACTTTTAACATTACAAATGAAGCTTTCAAAACTAATGAAAACATCTCCCCTCATGTGACTGCCACATGAGCAGGGACATGAAATGAGTTTTAAAAATTTTTATTTTTTTTAGAAAATCACTGTTCGAAACCTCATCCCGCCCGTGGATGAGGGTTTGCAAAAAGTGCAAAGGCCGCTTGGCCTATTCGCCCACCCGTCAACCCTAAGGTTGGACAGACAGGGAAAATATCACTTTAATTATTGGATTAATGGGCCATCTTAATTGTCGACGGGCGCACCAACCGAAATACCGCGTAAGTGCACAATGCCCTCAGGACGCTCGCCCGACATCATCGCGCACTATTTCATTCTCGTGTGTCGGACACGCACCCTCACGCCGAGCTGAAAATCCTGCCCAATGTTTCTGTGATTTCTTTCTCTTTATATTGCAGGGTTGCATTCAGTTCTTTTCTGACCGACTTACAAACATACAAAATAGGAGCAGGAATAGGCCACTTGGCCCCTCCAGCCTGTTCTGCCATTGAATAAGATCATGGCTGATCTGATTGCAATATCAAGTCCACATTTCCACCCACCCCCTATCACCTTTAACCCCTTTGCTTATC
This sequence comes from Carcharodon carcharias, assembly GCF_017639515.1. Taxonomy (NCBI): domain Eukaryota; kingdom Metazoa; phylum Chordata; class Chondrichthyes; order Lamniformes; family Lamnidae; genus Carcharodon; species Carcharodon carcharias. The sequence continues at coordinate 185,174,313 of NC_054470.1, forward strand.
AAGAATCCGTCTACCTCCGCCTTAAAAATATTTGAAGACTCTGCTTCAGCCATCTTTTGAGGAAGAGAATTCCAAAGACTCACAACCCTCTGAGAGAAAAAATTTCTCCTCATCTCTGTTTAAAATGGGAAACCTCTTATTTTTAAACAGTGACCCTCTAGTTCTAGATTCTCCCACAAGGGGAAACATCCTCTTTATGTCCACCTTGTCCAGACGCCTCAGGATCTTATATGTTTCAGTCAAGTCACTTCTTAATCTTCCAAACTCCAGCGGATAAAAGCCTAGCTTGTCAAAACTTTCCTCATAGGGTAACCCGTCCATTCCAGGTATTAGTCTAGTAAACTGTCTCTGAACTGCTTCCAATGCATTTACATTCTTCCTTAACTATGGAGACCAATACTGTATACTGTATTCCAGATGCGGTCTCACCAATGCCCTAGATAACCGAAACATAATCTCCCTACTTCTGTATCCAATTCCCTTTGCAATAAATAACAACATTCTATTAGCTTTCCTAATTATTTTCTGTACCTGCATATTAACCTTTTGCACTAGGACACCTAGATCCTTCTCATCTCAGAGCACTGCAATCTTTCACCATTTAGATAATGTGCTGCTTTTTTCAGTTTTCCTGCCAAATTGGACAAGTTTCACATTTGCCCACATTATACTCCATTTGCCAGATATTTGCCCACTCACTTAACCTATCTATATCCCTTTGTGGCCTCCTTATGTCCTCTTCACATTTTACTTTCCTACCTATCTTTGTGTCATCAGCAAATTTAGCAACTATACCTTTGGTCCTTTCACCTAAGTCATTCATATAAATTGTAAAACGTTGAGGCCCCAGCACTGATTCCTGTGGCACACGACTTGTTACATCTTGCCAACCAGAAAATTACCCATTTATGCCTGTTTCCTGTTAGCTAGCCAATCTTCTATCCATACCAATATGTTACTCCCCACATCATAAACTTTAATATTTTGCAGTAACCTTTTATGTGGCACCTTATCAAATGCCTTCTGGAAATCTAAGTACATTACATCCACCAGCTCCCCTTTATCCACAACATATGGCTTTATTTCAGGACGTAGGGTGATATGCTGTCTTCAGCTTCCCTAGTCCTGTGAACAGCTGTGGGAATTCAGCTCTGAAGGTTATGGGCTGATCTTCTCAGCTTTCCAGTTCCTCTACCCTGCAAATCAGCATATGTTACTTCTTCAAAGAACTCCAATAAATTGGTTAAACATGATTTCCCTTTCACAAAACCATGTTGACTCTGCCTGATTCCCAAGATTTTTTCCATTATAACGTCTTTAGTAATAGCTTCCAACATTTTCCCTATGGCAGTTGTTAAGCTAACTGGCCTGTCGTTTCCTGTTTTCTGTCTCCCTTTTTGAATAAAGGAGTTACATGTGCTATTTTCCAAATTGAAGGAACATTTCCCGAATCGAGGGAATTTTGGAAAATTAAAATCAATGCATTAACTATGTCCCTAGCCACTTCTTTTAAGACCCCAGGATGAACTCCATTAGGACCCAGGGACATGTCAACCCGCACCTCCAACAATTTGCTCAGTATCACTTCCCTGGTGATTGTAATTTTCTTGAGTTCCTCCCTCCCTTCCATTTCCTGATTGACAGCTATTTCCAGGCTGTTACTTGTATCCTCTATAGTGAAGACTGATGCAAAATACCTACTCAATTCATCTGTCGTTTCCTTATTTTCCATTATTGAGTCCCCAGACTCACTTTCTATAGGACCAACCCTCACTTTGTTAACTCATTTATTTTTTAAATAGCCATAAAAATTCTTACCATCTGTCTTCATGGGCAGAATATTTCACCCCGCGGGAGGGCATGCGCCCAACCCAATCCGGAATAAAATAGTGCGCGATGATGTCAGGCAAGCGCCCGACACCATCAGGCACTCTCGCAATTTCTTGGTCGGCAGGTGCACACTCGAGTCCGCAGCATGCCTGCTGACAATTAAGAGGCCTATTAAGGCCCTTAAGCAAGTAATTAATTTGAGTTTTTCCACTACCAACTCAGCCATTCGGTTGGCAGGTGGGCAAATAGGCCAGGCGGCCTTTGCGTTTTTTTACGAAACCTCGTCCATAGGCAGGATGAGGTTTCCAATGGTAAATAAATACACAAGAATTTTCTTTAAAATCATTTTTAACATGTCCCTCTTCATGTGACTGGCCCCTTATTAATCTTTTGGTCATTCTTTGCTGTTTTTTATATTCTGTCCAATCTTCTGACCTGACATCCATCCTTGGACAATTATATACTTTTTTCTTTTAGCTTGATCCTATCTTTAACTTTTTTAGTTAATCACAGATGTTGGGGCCTCCCCTTGGAATGTTCCTTTCTCGTTGGAATGTTTGTGTCCTGTGTATTCTCAAATATCCTCTTATATGCCTGCCACCGAATCTCTCTAGACCTATCCCTTAACCAAATTTGCCCATTCACTTTGCTGGCTCAGTTTTCATGCCCTCATAATTGCCCTTATTTAAGTTTAAAATACTAGCCTTAGACACAATCTTCTCTCCCTCAAACTGAATGTAAAGCTCAAATCATATTATGATCACTGCTATCTAGGGGCGCCTTCACCATGAGGTCATTAATTAAATCTATCTCATTGCACAATACCAGATCTAGTATAGCCTGCTCTCTGGTTGCTCTCTGGTTGGCACCAGAATGTGTTGTTCTAAGAACCTATCCTGAAAACATTCTATGAATTCCTCATCTTTTCAGAGCAGGGAAATGTGTTGGACTTAACTGCATTTTCTGTTCAGTACAATTCTTTGAGTAAGATTGATCATAGTTACATTGAACAGTTTATGTTGGGACATGGGTTCGGAATGGTTTTTTGGGACAACTTAGTCCTTGGTCAGGTGGAATTTGTGTTTATAACAGCCTTTAATTAATGGCGCTAACTGTGTAGTTTTGTCTTGGTTCACCATGTTACCCATGCAGGTGTATGAAATCATCGGGCAGTTGCAGTAACAAAAATACTGAAAATAAACTGAAATGAAACCTTGGCTTATTTGAAGGCAATCTCACCTCTGCGTCAGAAGGTTGGGGGTTCAAATCCCACTTCAAAGAGTAGGCTGACACTCCAGTGTATTACTTGAAGGAGTGCTGCACTTCTGAGGTGCCATCCTTTGGATAAGATGTTAAAGCAAGACTTAATTTGCCTTCTTGGGTGGGTATAAAAGATTCCCAAGGCCCAAAGAAGGGCAATGGAGTTATCTGTGGTGCCGAGTAGTTATTCCTTAACCAACATCACTAAAATAAGTTATCTCTGTTGTTTGTGGGACCTTAGTATGTGAAAATTGGCTGCTGTGTTTCCCACATGGCAACAGTGACTGCAACGTTCATTGGCTTTTGGATGTTATGACCAGGATGGGAGGAGTGCATGAATTCTCAAGCCCCATTACTGTGCAGGCCATACCATTAATTTAAATGTTTAACTTTCTCACTGAAATGGCCAATTGTTTACCTTTACCTCCAGCACCCAGAAGAAAAGAGACTCTGACCAGGCTTCTTTCAAAAACTCAGAATGATTAATTTATTTTTAAACAATACATCTTTTAACAAGTTGCAAGTACTGGTTAACACACAATTGTAATCGGGAAGTGTAACTATCTATCTCTTCCTCAAGAATTCCCCCAGTGTGCACACACACACACACACAGACAAACAAAGGTCAAACAGTTAGAGTCTCTCTGCAAAGGTGGGCTTTGGAGGATGGGTGTTATAAAATAAAGGATAAAGTCTGCAGGACCTCGACGCTGTCGACCTGGAGTTCCCTCGTGTGAAGATGGGCCCGCTGGTCCCAGTGGAAGCCTGGGAGTTCTCACCAACTGATCTCAGCTTTGCAGGCCCAAATGCAGACTAGTTACGCTCAGGTGAGGATTCTCTGGCTACAGGTTGATAGCCACACACAATTTTAGGCAACATAGAGAGAGAGAGCCAGTCAAAGAAGACTTCCTTCCTCAGCTTGTTCTCCAACAAAATTGCCTTCAAAACAAGCAAGCTCTCAACTTAAGTTCTTCTCTCTCCCATGTGATTGCCTTTTTGTGTCTCAGCTTCATTAATTAAAGTTCTTGGCAGTTCAACACAAACAAAACAACTACTTCTCAAGTACCATATAGGTCAAGTGATTCCTTGGAAGAGACCAGCCTGTTTACAGTTCTATGACCTTCTTTAAAAAAAAATCCCAGGTCAAAATCCACATGTCCAGGTCATGCTGAATCCTTCCATTTTGTAAAAGAAAACTTCAGACTTGAGAGATCTGATTCTAACAAGGATCATAGGATTTAGGAGTAGGAATAGGCCATTTAGCCCTTCAAGCCTGCTCTGCCATTCGATAAAATTACGGCTGATCTGGTTGTGTCTCAACTCCAATTTCCTGTCGGTCCCCCCATAACCCATTAACTCCCTTGTCTATCAGGCGCTTTAAAGCACTTTGGGATGTTTATGACTCTAAAACACCATACACAAAACAAGTCCTCCTATTTCCTTTGACTTTGTTCACCAAACTGTGCTAAACACGATTATACCGTTCATTGGAAGTTAACTGCTATCTATAACGTAGGACAGACTCAGGTAAATGGCCCATTCCTGTTCATATTTTCCTAATAAGCTTCAGAAAGGTTAAAGTTATCGAAATGGACCCCAGTTGCAAAGTGTTGCACTAAACCAACATTGCAAGGATCAATCTCATTTCTCCAGCTTGTGCAGAGAACGGAATTCTTTTGTTGAACAGATTATTATTCCAGCCCCCCCACCCCTGTCCTCCGCCCCACTCTCACTAGTAGGCCCCCCAACCCAACATCCCCCTACTTCCCCCACCCCCCTCCCCGAGCCAGGTCTGTAACGGAAGTGTCCCTTATTGTATTTCCTCAGAGTTGATCACCCCGGAGAGTTAAGCTGTCAGCCCTGGAGTTTAGGGCCTTGCCAGCTGAAGGCAGGGGCAGAAATGGCGAAGCGATGAAAATTGGGCAACCAGGAGAGCACAGAAATGTTGTATTAGAAAACAAGGATGGGAATTTTGAAACTGAAGTATTGCTGGACTGGGCGCCTATGCTTTTCTAATTTGTTCACAGGATGTGAGCATCATTGGCTAGGCCAGCATTTATTGCCCTTGTTTAGAGGGCATTTTAGAGGCAACCACATTGCTGTGGGTTTGGAGCCACATGTAGGCCAGACCAGGTAAGAATGGCAAATTTCCAACCCTAAGGGGCATTAGTGAACCAGATGGGTTTTTCCTGACATTCAGCAATGGTTTCACAGTCATCATCAGACTTGTCATTCCAGATTTTTACTGGATTCAAATTTCACCATTTGCCATGGTGGGATTCAAACCCAGGTCCCCAGATCATTACCCTGGGTCTCTGGAATACTAGTCCAGTGATAACACCACTATGCCACCACCTCCCAACTAGCACAGGGGTGCTGGGTGAGCGAGACTTGGTGCAAGTTAGGATAGAAGCAAAATAATTTTGAATGAGCTGATTTATGAGCAAGTGCAAGATGTAAGGCTGACCAAGCATAGCATTGGAATAGTCAAGTCTAGAGGTAACAAAATCCACAATAAAAATCAAATTCTTGACACTATAGTACCATGAAGGGACATTAATAAGTCAGTCGTGCAGGTAAAGCTGCATGTCAAGCCTTGGGAAGAAGTACATTGCATCTGATCCACAACAAGGGTAATCTTTGGAGTTGGAAATGGTCAAATATTTACCAGCCCGAAGTAAAATATGACTCAGTGTCCAATAGCCCAGGCTGAACTACTTCCTAATACATGAATCTGTGAAGTAATTATTCTTTCCTTAAAGCAATATGAATGGCCTTTTCCTTCATGAAACTGGGGATCCTGTAATGGAATTAGAGAAGACTGTAAGAAGGATGCACATTTTCAAAGTGCCATTTCATGAATAGCTCCCAAAGTTCCTCACAGATACAGATTTATCCCTGTCTTCCAGGCGAACACAAACCTTCCCTTTTGTTCTTTCATCCCACTCCTGCCTTTCCCTGCCTCTGCACTTGCTTAAAACCTGTTAAATCTCTAGCTTTTTCTAGTTCTGAAGAAAAATCATCTGCGTGCTGAGTGTTTCCAACATCATCTGTTTTTTTATAAACGCAAAATATTGCGGATGCTGGAAATCAGAAAATGCTGGGAAAACTCAGCAGGTCTGGCAGCATCTGTGGACAAATAAAGAGAGTTAGTGTTTCAAGTCCGTATGACTCTTCTTCAGAGCTCTGCAGTGCATCTTGTAGAGGGTACACACTGTTGTCATTGTGCGTCAGGGGTGGAGGGAGTGAGTGTTTGTGGATGGGGTGCTAATTAAACGGGCTGCTTTGTCCTGGATGATGTTAAGCTGCTTGAATGTTGTTTGGAGCTGCACTAACCCAGGGAAGTGGAGAGTAATGGCCATTAAAACACAAAGACACTCTTAAAATCTTAAGGTGTTAAACAACAACACAAAATGTGTAATCAACATACATGCCACCCCTTTGTTTGGAAAAAGGGCTTTGAACTTATACAAGTCACATGATGAGAAAGCTATTTTGTTGTCTGTTTAAAATCAGCAGATGCTGTTTGCAGAAAGACTTCCAACAAAAGCCATTGAACTAACTGCAAATCCACACAGCCAAGGTAATAAACAGTAATACATTGAAAGTGGGTGATCCTAACAGAGAGAAGGACTCTTCAACCTGCTCTGATTAAACTTCACCTGAGAACCAGCCTCACAGAAGCTAGACTACAAGAAATCTCCCAGCCTGCTGATGATCCTACACTGTACAAGACAGTTGCTGCAATTTTAAAGCATAAATTTCATCTAAGAAACCACAGGCCTGCCACAAAAGAGACAGAGATAATCATAAGCTGTAACAGTATATTGCCTTCAACTGTATATAATCATTGTTTGTGTGAGTCGGGTGACTGAAACGCTGCGTTAAATTTGGGATAAATGTATGATAACAGCCTTCCTTATTTTTAAACTCACCAAAAGCTTGTTGCTGGAATTATTTAATTGGTACACTTACTTGAGGTTGAGAAAACACACCCCTCTTACAAACATATTGATCCTGGGTAGTGAAAGGAAACACATAAATTCTGTCCCTGACACAAGAAAGAACAAGTCTGTGGAATAATGAGCTAATGGTAGTTGATGTAAGGGTTGGGGAAGATGCTTTTAGTGAGGCATAGTTGTCTACCATTGCCATGGGAAGTTTGGGCTGATTACCTTACCACGGGATGAGCAATGGTAATGTGAGGCATCCCACATATTGCATTACCGATGACCTCTAAGCAAACTCCAGCATCTCAGACTTTTATTCCTGGCACAGAGACAGCTCAGAAGGAGGCCATTTGGCCCATCGCTTCTATGCCCACGCTCTGAGCAATCTACTCAGTCCCATTCCCCTGCTCTGTCCCCTTAGTCCTGCAAGTTTATTTCTCACAAATGCCTGTCAAATTTCCTTTTCAAATCATTGTCTTCGCTTCTGGCACTACCGTAGGCAGCGAGTTCACTGTGAGTTAGGCTCTTCCTCATATGCCCCTTGTATCCCTTGTCCAAAACCTTAAATCGGTATCTCCTAGTGCTTGCATAATCAATTAATATGAGCAGCTTGTCATAATCTATTATAATCGAAGCGGTCATGATCTTGTAAACCTCGAACAAATTTTCACTCAACCTTCTTTGCTCCAAGTAGAGCAAACCCAGCTTCTCCGAAATAGCCTTGTAGCTCAATTCCCTGCATCTGTCCAAACCTCTCATGAATCTGAACATCTCTATCAGACCTCCTCTCAATCTTCTCTTCTCTACGCAGAACAACTCCAGATTCGCCAGTCTATTGACATAACTCGTCTTCCTTGCTTTTGTACTCTACACAGCTAGTTATAAACCCAGTGATCCCCATATGCCTTGTTAGCTGTGTTCACAACCTGCCCTGAAGACATCAATGATTCGAGTTCATACATTTACCCCGGAACTCTCTGTTCCTGTCCCCTCTTTAGAATTTTACTCTTTATCTTATATTGCCCTTCCCCTTTCTTCCAATACAAATGGATCACTTAAAGGTAACCCACTCTCTAGCTCACTCACTCTGTCCTCCTTGCTGTTCCTTCCGCCCCCTTTCCCCCACCCCAATGCTTCAGCCCCAAAGGCGGAGCCCTACGAGACCCGCCATGCCCGCAGCAAGGCCGCAAATAAGGCAATGAGCAGAAAACAGTGCAAGCGTAGGGGAAAAAAACCTCTCTGTACAGAACAATAATTACATCTCCAGAGTGACACACTATGGTAAAAGCAGATGCAGCAATAATTAGCTTGTAATACTGAATGATAGTACTGGAGTGGGGGGGCCTTCATGTCCATAAGCACCATGGGCAGGGTTCAGAGGTCATCAGGCAAGCGAGGTGGGCGGGCCTGGGAGCGGCGGGAAAACAGTCCACCACCCGTGATCGGGGCCCGACCGTGATTTCACGCTGGCGGGCCAATTACCGGCTGGAAAGGGCTGAGCGGGGGCAGGGGCCTGTCAGCCGCCGGCTCCAATGGCGACCCGGGCTGCCACGGAAGGATGTGTTCAGCGTTCCCAATGGAGTCCAGTGCAGCGGGGCAAGGCAGGCGGGAGGATTGGCCGGGTGGGCCCCCTCCTCGCGCCAGCTTTTCTGATGAGTGCCCCGCAGTCCTCCTGGAGGAGGCGGCTGCCAGGAGGGACGCCCTTGTCCCCAGGGGTAGGAGGAGGAGGCCTCCGCACCTCACCAAGAGGGCACGGGAGGAGGTGGCAGCAATGATGAGCAGCCTGACGTGATGCGGCGTACAGGGGTGCAGTGGCGGAAGCACTTCATTGACCCGCTGTGCTCAGGGAGGGTGAGTACCCTGTTGGTATGGGTCAGGGTGAAGCAGTGTTAAGGTCTGGCTGTCCCCCTCTGTGAGCCTCAGGGGTGCTACAGTCTGAGTGCCAACTGTCAATCACGCCGGAGCTGGCCAAGGGGGTGAACCCCGGCTGCTTGGGCTGAGTGTCCTGCGGCTCGAGGGCCACGACTCAGATGTGCCCTGGGAGGTGTTCCACAGCTGGGCTTGGCCAGGCTGCAATGGTGCTGCAGGAAGAGAGTGGACTAATCAATGCTCCTCTGTTGTTTGAAGAGAAGACAAACCATAACCAGGCAGAGAGGGCATGTACAGGAGGAGGGCAGCCCACCCTTCTGCTGCTCATTAGGTTCAAGAACAACGCCTTGGAGCTCGAGAGCCAGCACGCTGCCTGTGCAACTGGGCGTGGAGAGGCGGGGGTGCCAGACGAAGGTAAGAGCGCAGTGCACAAAGGTGAGACTTTCAGATTATGCCGCCGTTCTTGTGTAGTCTCTTCACTGATGTGACCCCCGAACTTGGAGTCCCCATTGATCATTGGAAGATGATGGCACCATGATGATGACCTCCATTGTCTCACCAGGGTGCCGCATGCACAGTGACATGATGACTTTAACTAATCACATGTCCTTGTTCTCCCTTTTAGGTTTGCCAGCAGGCGTTCGCTCTGTGGACCCTGAAGGGCCACCCCTAACACCGGAGGACCACCAGGCTTCAGTTGCACCTACATCATACCCACTCTCTGAAGCAGGCACAAGTGCAGATGCCAGCATGTCAGTGGGCATTAGATCGGCAGCTAGTATCTCGGTGCAGATTGGTAAGGACACTTCACACTCGCTTGAAGTGCAGGTGGAGGCAGAGACTGCCCAGGGCGCCGGCAGTCAGAGGACGGTTGGGGACCAGGATGATGTTTAGTCAAAGGCCGATGATGAACCTCTGGAGTCGTCCATTAGGCGGCAGATGTTGAATGTCCAGCGAGACCTGTGGGAGGATCTGGCGGAGATCCATGAGGGTATGCTTGCCATGGTCTCTGTTGTGGAGGAGTCCATGCAGAGCACAAGCACTGCATTGACCCTCATGGCTGAGCGCACTGCCTCCCCTATTGAGAGTGTGGCGACTCTCATGGAGAGGCAGCTCCAGGAACAGAATCAGGGGCTCAGACCTGCAAGCCCTCACACAGGCAATGACCTCAGGTGGTCAGTGCCAACATGGGAGATGGATGAGACGCCCAATAGCCCAGCTAGATGCCCGTCCATCAATGATGAGCAGAGGGGTTCAGGGCGACCTCACGTTGCCACACAAGCTGCTATTCATCTCGACGGGCTTGTGTCAGGGCGCTCTGGATGAGGCAGCAGCCCTTCTGCCTCTCTGCCAGTGACCATGACATCTGATGAGGCTGCGATGACTGGGGAGATGCCAGCCATGGGAATGGCCGCTCCCTCCCTGGCGAGACCAACAAAGGCCCCACTGGCCAGAGGATGACCACCAAGGTCATCAGGGCCAACAAGACAGCACAGTCAGCAGGCTGCCTCCAATGCTGGTGCTAACCCGGGTGCAGGGGTGGGGGCCATTCGCAATCATAAGTTTAAGGCACCATGAGCACAAGAGGGACAGGTCACGGGTGATTTGATGTTGATTTATGTTTACTTTATCTATACTGGTCTGGGAATGAAAACCAGAGAAGTTTATGAACTGTCAAAATGAGACAAATTTTGTTTTTGTCATTATGGCCTGAGTATACTTCACCTTTTCATTTTATTGGTGCAGGGTACGCCAGAACGTAATACTGGATGTAAGTGGCTCTGAATTTTATTGCACAGGTACTGAGTGTTGTTTGGGTTCAAATGCAAAAGTAAAACAGGAAATGTGGCCAAACCATGGCTTACAAGGTAACTTAGAAATAGTATTAGAAGCAAGGAAGAGACATACAAATTGGCCAAAAAAAAACAACAGACCTGAGGATTGGGAGCAGTTTAGAATTCAGCAAAGGAGGACCAAGGGACTGGTTAAGAAGGGGAAAATAGAGTATGAGAGTAAGCTTGCAGGGAACATAAAAACTGACTGTAAAAGTTTCTATAGGTATGTGAAGAGAAAAAGATTGGTGAAGACAAATGTAAGAAACAGGGGAATTTATAATGGGGAACAAAGAAATGGCTGACCAATTAAATACATACTTTGGTTCTGTCTTCACAAAGGAGGACACAAATAACATACCAGAAATGATGGGGAACACGGGGTTTAGTGAGAGGGAGGAACTGAAAGAAATCAGTTTTAGTAGGGAAATGGTGTTGGGGAAATTGATGGGATTGAAGGCCGATAAATCCCCAGAGCCTGATAATCTACATCCCAGAGTACTTAAGGAAGTGGCCCTAGAAATAGTGGATGCATTGGAGGTCATCTTCCGAGATTCTATAGACTCTCAAACAGTTCCTACAGATTGGAGGGTAGCTAACGTAACCCCGCAATTTAAAAAGGGAGGTAGAGAGAAAACAGGCAATTATAGACCAGTCAGCCTTACGTCGGTAGTGGGGAAAATTCTAGACTCTTATAAAAGATTTAATAGCTGAGCACTTGCAAAACAGTGGCAGAATTGGACAGAGTCAGCCTGGATTTACAAAAGAGAAATCATGCTTGACAAATCTACTGGAATTTTTGGAGGATGTAACTAGTAGAGTTGGTGAGGGGGAGCCAGTGGATGTGGTTTATTTGGACTTTCAGAAGGCTTACGACAAAGTTCCACATAAGAGATGGGCATGTAAAATTAAATTGCATGTGATTGGGGGTAGTGTATTGAGATGGATAGAAAACTGGTTGGCAGACAGGAAACAAAGAGTAGGAATAAACGGGTCTTTTTCCGAAAGGCAGGCAGTGACTAGTGGGGTACCGCAGGGATCGGTGCTGGGACCTCAGTTATTCACAATATATATTAATGATTTAGATGAGGGAATTAAATGTAATATCTCCAAATTTGCAGATGACACAAAGCTGGGTGGGAGGGTGAACTGTGAGGAGGATGCAGAGATGCTTCAGTGTGATTTGGACAAGCTGAGTGAGTAGGCAAATGCATGGCAGATGCAGTATAATGTGGATAAATGTGAGGTTATCTATTTTGGTAGCAAAAACAGGGAGGCAGATTATTATCTGAATGGCTATAAATTGAGAGAGGGGAATGTGCAACAAGACCTGGGTGTCCTTGTACACCAGTCGCTGAAGGTAAGCCTGCAGGTACAGCAGGCGGTAAAGAAGGCAAATGGTATGTTGGCCTTCATAGCCAGAGGATTTGAGTACAGGAACAGGGATGTCTTGCTGCAATTGTACAGGGCCTTGGTGAGACCACACCTGGAATATTGTGTGCAGTTTTGGTCTACTTATCTGAGGAAGGATGTACTTGCTATAGAGGGAGTGCAGCAAAGGTTTACCCAACTGATTCCTGGGTTGGTGGGACTGACATATGAGGAGAGATTGAGTCGATTAGGATTATATTCGCTGGAGTTCAGAAGAATGAGGGGGGGATCTCATAGAAACCTATAAAATACACCCGGACTAGACAGGGTAGATGCAGGAAGGATGTTCCCGATGGTGGGGGAGTCCAGAACCAGGGGTCACAGTCTGAGGATATGGGGTAGACCATTTAGGACTGAGATGAGGAGAAATCTCGTCACTCAGAGAGTGGTGAGCCTGTGGAATTCACTACCACAGAAAGTAGTTGAGACCAAAACATTGTATGTTTTCAAGAAGGAGTTAGATATGGCTCTTGGGGCAAAATGGATCAAAGGATATGAGGAGAAAGCGGGAGCAGCCTATTGAGTTGGACGATCAGCCATGGTCATAGTGAATGGCGGAGCAGGCTCAAAGGGCTGAATGGCCTACTCCTGCTCCTGCGTTTCTATGTTTCTATGAAATGGTCCTTTCAGGCATCCGGGATGGAGGTGGCAGCCCTGGCATGTGGTTGAAGATGATCTTTGGTAGCTTAGCTGAAGGAGCATTGGATCAAGGCATCCCTGGTGTCCTTGAATGTCACCGAGGTCTGGATCCACACCCTCAGCATTCTCCTCACCATGCTCCTCTTCAGACTCACTACTGGACTCATCATCTTCAGCCTGTGGAGCTGCGTCAAGATTCTCTTCCTCCGTTGGGTTCCTCCCTTGCCAGATTGTGGAGAGTGCAGCATGCAACCACAATCAGTAGCACCCACTCTGGGGGTATTGTAGTGCAACCCCTGAATGGCCCAGGCATCGGAAGCACATGTTCAGAAGACCTTTTGTCCTGTCTACCACATGCTGCACTCCTTGTGGAGGCATGACTCGAATCGAAATACTGCTCTGCCTTGTTCTTGGGTTGGTGAAAGGCATCATGAGCCACCTCTTCAATGGATAGCGCTTGTCATCCAGCAGCTATCCATCCAGCCGGGCTGGAGCACTGAAAAGCCTCGGCACCTGGGAGTGTCTCAGGATGTTCGCATCATGGGATCTGCCTGGGTACCTTGCACAGACTTGTAGAATCAGCATCCTGTGATCACACACTATCTGCACGTTCATGGAGTGGAAGCCCTTCCTGTTAATGAAGGCACCGGGCTCACCCGCTGGCGCCTTGATGGCCACATGTGTACAGTCTATAGCACCCTGGACACGGGGGAACCCAACAATCGCTGCAAAGCCTCTGGCTCGCTCAGCCTGGCTGACCTCGTCCATACGGTAAAGAATAAAGGTCAGTACCTGCCTGAACAGAGCTTCTGTCACCAGCTTGACGTAACTATGGACAGCTGACCCACTGACCCCTGGAAAGAGCCAGAGGCATAGAAATTCAGGGCCACTGTGATCTTCAGAGCCACTGACATGGGGTGTCCACCCACACAGTCAGAGCTGATCTCAGGCCCAATCATCTGACAAATGGAAGTCACGGTCTCCCTCGAGATGTGGAGCCTCCTTCAGCTTTGCACCTCGGACATATTGAGGTAGCTGCACCACTGCCTGTAAACCCTGGCAGCACGATAGTGGGGTCTTCAGCGGAACCCTAACACCTTGGACTACCTACTAGCCCTGCGCCGCTTGTGCCTGCGCCTCTCCTTCCACAGGTCCCTCCCCTGGAAGCTGCAATGGGACGCCTGGCCTCCTCCCCCTTCTGCCCCTCTCTTCCTCAGAGGAGGAGATGCCGCCAGCGGAGACCACAATCCTCAATACCAGGTTAACGGAAGACTGCCAGATACCTGGAAGGGCTCACACGGTCTGAATCCTCCAGGGGCCTTGCAGACACCAGTTAGTCTCGAAATGCTAAGAATGAATCCCCGAATGGAGGTGAAGCTGCCAAATACCAATAAGCAACCAGTAATAACCTATCTCCGAAACTCCTCACTACTGACACTGGCAATGCGGCTGACCCTTTTTACCCCGCCCTTGGGTGAGGCTTTTGAAATGCCGGCTGGCCACCTGCCCGTTTTGCCCGTGCGACGAGCGCAAAATCGCACGGGCAACAAAAAATCGCCATCAGTTGGGCTGTTAATGGCCTTTAGTGGCCCCTTAATTACAGGCGGGCGCGGCTCAGGCACCCGCTCATGCCTGCCAAAGGAAATATCACACGAGTGCGCGATGGCGTCAGGAAGGTCACCCTAAGTTTATGCCTGATCGGGTCAGGCGCGCACCGGCCCACGGAACGTAAAATTCTGCCCCATGTTGTGATGTGTGAGGGAAGTTTCAGGGTGGTCGAAAATTAAACCCTAATTTACACACCACATTCTTGACTTTAAGTACTGACGGCTCCCTCCAGTGCCTGCTCCTATTGGAATGCGCATGTGCTTCCCGCCCACCATACAAGGAGGCTACATATGAACATACAAATTAGGAGCAAGTGTATGCCGTTTACAGCCTGCTCTGCCATTCATTAAGACCATGGTTGATCTGGTTGTAGCCTCAGCTCCACATTCTGCTACAGCCCCTGACATATGTTGGTAAAGGCTGAGTTATTTAAAAATCCCAGAGGGAAACTTAAAAATATAGGTTATGACAGTTGTTTAAAGTGGTATCTTTGAGATGCAGCTCTAAATTCAGGAATAAGACCACCAGTTCTCAAGAGATTTTATATCAAACTACATGAGACATTTATTAATTTATACTAGTTAAATATATACACATGATTACAAATTACTACTATCATAACTTTTAACAAATTTCCAAACTAATCTCCACTAAGGCAACAGCAACCCATAGACTTTAAGCAGGCACCAGGCAAAGTATTTTCACCTTACAAATTCAAACTGAGGTTCATGTCACTTTAGTTCCTTTGCAAACACAATGGTAGGCTCACAGGCTTTGATCCTACATTGACTCTCCCCTGCACGCACAAAACTGCTATCCCCAGTACATCTCACTGAATCTAAATTCTTATTGTATCACCAGCCCCTTTGAGCTCCACCTCTTCTAACAATAAAATCCCTTTCTTAGTACCAATTTTATTAGTAATATAAATATTGCTCGGTTTCTGCTAGCTAGGTGCCAGATTTCACTCCCCTTCTTGAATGCTGTATTCAACAAAATACAAATGCACTCCACCTTACTTACATCTCAAAACTAGTATACATTAAAGCACCCAGAATAGCTGTCCTTAATCCAATTAAGACACACCCACAGACTAAACCTCTATATTTAAAAATATATTTTCCAACATTATATGCATTAATAGCTTCATAACACCCCAATAAACTTTGACGTCTTTGTTAGTCAAGAATCTATCTACTTCTGCCTTAAAAACATTGAATGACCCTGACTCCATGGCTTTGCGTGGAAGAGAGTTTCAAAGACTCACAACCCTCTGAGAGAAAACATTTCTTCTCATCTCCCTCTGAATTGGGAGATCCCTTATTTTTAAACTGTGTCCCCTAGCTCTAGTCTTTCCCACAAGGGGAAACATCCTTTCAGTATCCACCCTGTCACATTCCCTCAGGATCCTGTACGTTTCAATGAGATCACCTCTCATTCTTCTAAGCTCCAATGGATAGAGACCAAGCCTGTCCAACCTTTGTTCCTAAGATAATATCCCTCCCATCACAGGTATCAGTCACATGAACCTTCTCTGTCCTGCTTCTAATACATTTATACCCTTCCTTAATAAGGAGATCAAAACTGTGCAGACTAATCCAGATGTGATCTCACCAATACCCTGTACCCCTACATCCCCACCTCTGTACCCCATGCCCCCCACAACAAATACATACGAACATACAAATTAGGAGCAGGAGTAGGTCATTGGGCCCCTCGAGCCTGCTCCACCATTCAATGTGATCATGGTTGATCTGATTATAACCTCAACTCCACATTGCTGCCAACCTCCAATAACCTTTAACCCCCTTGCTTATCAAGGATCTATCTAGCTCTGTCTTAAAGATGTTCAAAGACTCTGCCTCCACTGCCTTTTGAGGAAGGGTATTCCAAAGACTCACGATCCTCTGAGAGAAAAAGATTTCCCTCTTCTCTGTCTTAAACGGGCTACCCTTATTTTTAAACAGTGACCCCCTAGTTTTAGATTCTCCCACAAGAGGAAACAACATTAAATGACAACAAAAATGACAAATGACAATTAATAGGCCAGTTAGTGTCTGAAAAACAGACACTCTTCCGCCAAACTCATAGCCACTAAGTTTAGGAGAACAGGTTCCATACATATATCGAGGGATAAAGGTTCAGCATTTATTTTATCAGTGCAATCTGGTGAGGTTGGCTGATACAGCACTAAAGAGTGGGGAATTTAAACACAAGTTGTATTCAGTCTAAAACAAGTTTCCACCATCTTTAACATTGGTTCACCCCATGCTGATCACATCCACAAAATGGCCACGATCCCAAATCAGAGTCACGAGGGAGGTGGGTTTCCATCGATTTTCTAAGGCGCACGGGCATGTTTGAAAGGCTTTTACATAGTAAAAGCTTTAATTTACGAAAGAAACTGACTGGTGGTGCACCAATGAAACTATTAAATGGTTCAATATTGTCTTTATAAGTCATTTTCAGTGATCTTAAATCAGCTTGCTCACACTTAGAGGATGGAACACCCTTACTAAGAAAATTTATTTTTCATATTAAACTCACTTTCAGCTGTATTAATAAAACTGTACCAAGATCCTGCTTTTAAATACATTGAGGGAGATCTTCTTAACACAAAGAAAACAGAATGGTGTTCTATTGCTCTCTGCGGAAGTTTTTCTGACAATGATTTTTCACAGAAACTAGTGTAACTTAACCAGTGCAATGTTCAGTCCAAATATGTGGGCACAGTTTCCTGAATTGCACCCAAAACAGAAGCTCTGACCCCAGGGTCCTGATATTTTCATTAACTTTCTATCGACTTTAAATTTTTTTTGTTCAAGGGACGGGATGTTGCTGGGTAGGTGAACATTTATTGCCAATCCCTAATTGCCCTTGAGAACTGAATGGCTTACTAAGCCATTTCAGGGTCAACCATTTTGCAGTGGATCTAGAGTCACATAGAGGCCAGGCCAGGTAAGGATGGCAGATTCCCTTCCCTAAAGGGCATTCATGAACCAGATGGTTTTTTTTTTAAAATGACAATCAACCATGGTTTCATGACCATCAATAGACATTTGATTCCAGATTTTTTTAAATTAGATTCGAACCTGGGTCTCTGGATTAATAGACTAGTGACAATACCACCATGTCAGTACCACCCCACCCATGGGGAGGTGCAAATTTTGCATCCAACTCAATAGCCTGTTCCCGCTCTCTCCCCATATCCTTTGATCCCTTTCACCCCAAGAACTATATCTAACTCCTTCTTGAAAACAGACAATGTTTTGGCCTCAGCTACCTTCTGTGGTAACGAATTCCACAAGGCTCACCACTCTCTGGGTGAAGAAATTTCTCCTCATCTCAGTCCTAAATGGTCTACCCCGTATCCTCAGTCTGTGAGCCCTGGTTCTGGACTCCCCCACCATCGGGAACATCCTTCCTGCATCTACCCTGTTTAGTCCTGTTAGAATTTTATAGGTTTCTATGAGATCCCCCCTCATTCTTCTGAACTCCAGCGTATATAATCCTAACCGACTCAATCTCTCCTCATATGTCAGTCCTGCCATCCCAGGAATCAGTCTGGTAAACCTTCGCTGCACTCCCTCTATAGCAAGAACATCCTTCCTCAGATAAAGAGACCAAAACTGCACACAATAGGCTGAATTTTTCCGTTGGCGAGCAGGGGGCAGGGCCCACTTGCTAACGTGGGATGAAGTTGGGGGGAACCCGCCCCATTTGAATCTTCAGGAAGGCGGGGGGACAGCAAAATCAGCTGTCTGCCCACCGATCTGTCAATGCCCAATTGAGGCCATTGACAGGATAATTAAAATAAGTAAAGGACCTGCCCGTCCAACCTTAAGGCTGGTGGCAGGCCAGGAGCCCCAGCGGGCTTCTGAAAAAACATGAAACCTCATTCACCGACGGGATGAGGTTTCATGCGGGGTTTAAAAAAGTTTATTAAAGTTTCAGTGAAATTTATTAACATGTCCATTCTCGTGTGACATTGTCACATAGAACCATAGAGCCATAGAAAAGTTACAGCACAGAAGGAGGCCATTCAGCCAATCTTGTCCATGCCAGCCTGAGGACACCCAGGTGCCCTTTCTAATCCCACCTGCCTGCACCCAGCCCATAGCCCTGCAGCTTACAGCACTTTAGGTGCAGATCCAGGTACTTTTTAAAAGAGTTTAGAGTTTCTGCCTCTACCACCAACTTGGGCAGCGAATTCCAGACACCCACTACCCTCTGTGTAAAAAAGTTCTTCCTCATGTCCCCCCTACACCTTCTGCCACTTATCTTGAATCTATGTCCCCTGGTTCTAGAATTCTCTACCAAGGGAAACAATTTTATCCTGTCCAATCTATCTATTCCGCTCATAATTTTGTACACCTCAATCAAGTCACCTCTCAGCCTTCTTTGTTCCAAGGAAAATAACCCCAAACTATCCAATCTCTCCTCGTAGCTACACTTTTCGAACCCTGGCAACATTCTTGTAAACCTCCTCGGCACTCTCTCCAAAGCCATTACATCCTTCCTGTAATGTGGTGACCAGAACTGCACACAGTACTCCAGTTGTGGCCTCACCAATGTTTTATACAATTCCAACATTATATCCTTACTTTTATATTCTATACCTCTGCCAATGAAGGAGAGCATTTCATATGCCTTCTTTACACCTTGTCTACTTGAACATGAGGGGGCCATGTTAAGGATCTTTAAATTTTTCTATTTTTAAAGTTTATAAAGCTGTCAGCGATGTCCCTGAGGCAGCACTCTCACATTCGGGGAATCCCCCCTGCCCGCACAGGAAGCGCATAGCACTTCACGGCGGGCATCACGCTGGGTGGGCCTTAATTGGACCACCCACTTAAAATGGTGGCAGGGCCCGCTTCTCTGGCGGGGACCAGCTCCCCACCCGTCAGAGATTGGGTCAGGCCCACCCACCCAGCAGGCAGGAAATTCTCCCCAATATTGCAAGTGTAGTCTCACCAAGGCCCTGTATAATTGCAGCAAGACATCCCTGCTCCTGTACTCAAATCCTCTCGCTATGAAGGCCAACATAGCATTTGCCTTCTTTACCGCCTGCTGCACCTGCATACTTACCTTCAGCGACTGGTGTATGAGGACACCCAGGTCTCATTGCACATTCCCCACTCTCAATTTATAGCCATTCAGATAATAATCTGCCTTTTTGTTACCAAAGTGGATAAACTCACATTTACCCACATTATACTGCATCTGCCATGCATTTGCCCACTCACTCAGCTTGTCCAAATCACACTGAAGCATCTCTGCATCCTCCTCACAGTTCACCCTCCCACCCAGCTTTGTGTCATCTGCAAATTTGGAGATATTACATTTAATTCCCTCATCTAAATCATTAATATATATTGTGAATAGCTGGGGTCCCAGCACCGATCCCTGCGGTACTCGACTAATCACTGCCTGCCTTTCAGAAAAAGACCTGTTTATTCCTACTCTTTGCTTCCTGTTTACCAACCAGTTTTCTATCCAACTCAATACACTTCCCCCAATCCCATGCATTTTAATTTTACATGCCAATCTCTTATGTGGGACTTCGTCGAAAGCCTTCTGAAAGCCCAAATAAACCACATCCACTCAATTCTACTAATTACATTCTCAAAAAAATTCACTAGATTTGTCAAGCATAATTTCCCTTTCATAAATCCATGCTGACTCTGTCTGATTCTGCCACCATTTTCCAAGTGCTCAGCTATTAAATCTTTTATAATGGACTCTAGAAATTTCCTCACTACCAGCGTCAGGCTGACTGGTCTATAATTCCCTGTTTTCTCTCTACCTCCCTTTTTAAACAGTGGGGTTACATTAGCTACCCTCCAATCTGTAGGAACTGTTCCAGAGTCTATAGAATCTCGGAAGATGATCCTCTATTTCTAAGGCCAATTCCTTAAGTACTCTGGGATGTAGATTATCAGGCCCTGGGGATTTATCGGCCTTCAATCCCGTCAATTTCTCCAACACCATTTCGCTGCTAATACTGATTTCTTTCAGTTCCTCCCTCTCACTAAACCCTGTGTTCCCCAACATTTCTGGTATGTTAATTGTGTCCTCCTTTGTGAAGGCAGAAATAACATATATATTTCGTTGGTCAGCCACTTCTTTGTTCCCCATTATAAATTCCCATGTTTCGGACTGTAAGGGACCTACATTTGTCTTCACCAATCTTTCTCTCTTCACATACCTATAGAAACTTTTACAGTTAATTTTTATGTTCCCCGCAAGCTTACTCTCATACATTATTTTCCTCTTCTTAATCAATCCCTTGGTCCTCCTTTGCTGAATTCTAAAGTGCTCCTAATCCTCAGGTCTGTTGTTTTTTCTGGCCAATTTGTATGCCTCTTCTTTGGATCTAATACTATATCTAATTTCCCTTGTCAGCCATGGTTTGGCCACCTTTCCTGTTTTACTTTTGTGCCAGGCAAGAATAAACAATTGTTGCAGTTCACCAGTGTGCTCTTTGAATGTTTGCCATTGCCTATCCACCGTCATCCCTTTAAGTAACGTTTCCCAATCCATCAAAGCCAACTCGCGTCTCATACCATCGTAGTTTCCTTTATTGCAATTCAGGACCCTAGTCTCAGAATCAACTGCATCATTCTCCATCTTGATGAAGAATTCTATCATATTATGGTCGCTCATCCCCATGGCGCCTCGCACAACCAGATTGCCAATTATTCCTCTCTCATTACACAACACCCAGTCTAGGATGACCTGTTCTCTAGTTGGTTCCTCAACGTATTGGTCCAGAAAACCATCCTGTATACACTCCAGGAATTCCCCCTCTACAGTACTGTTACTAATTTGATTTGCGCATTCTATATGCAGATTAAAGTCAACCATAATTACAGATGTTCCTTTATTGCATGCATCTCTAATGTCATGTTTAATGCCATTCCCAGCATCATCACTACAGTTTAGGGGTCTATATACAATGTTTTTTGCCCCTTAGTGTTTCTCAGCTCTGCCCATACAGATCCCATATCGTCGGAACTAACATCATTCCTCACTATTGTGTTAATTTCCTTTTTAACCGGCAATGCAACTCCCCCACCTTTTCCCTTTTGTCTGCCCTTTCTAAATATTGAATACTCCTGGGTGTTTAGTTCTCATCCCTGGTCACCCTGCAGCCATGTCTCTGTAATCCTGACTATACCAAACCTGTTTTCATCTATTTGCATGGTTAATTCATCCACTTTATCGCGAATGCTCCTCACGTTAAGGCACAAAGCCTTAAGGCTTGTCTTTGTAACATTACTTATCCCATTCACACTATTTTTCACTGTGGCCCTGTTTGATTCTTGCCTTTGATTTCTCTGCCTATCACTTTTCTTATTCCCCTTTCTGTCTTTTGTTCTTGTCCTTGATTCCCCCTCCTCTGACTCCTTGCATAGGTTACCACCCCCCTGCCATTTTAGTTTAAACCCTCCCCAACCACTCTAGCAAATATTCCTCCTGAGACATTAGTCCCAGTCCTGCCCAGGTGTAACCCGCCCAGCTTGTACTGGTCCCATCTCCCCCAGAACCAGTCCCAATGTCCCAGGAATCTGAAACCCTCCCCCTCACACCATCTCTTCAGCCACATGTTCATCCAATATATCCTGCCATTTCTACTCTGACTAGCATGTGTAATAATCCTGAGATCACTACCTTTGAGGTCCTACTTTTCAACTTACTTCCTAACTCCCTATATTCTGCTTTTAGGCCCTCATCCCTTTTTAGGCCTGTGGACTCTTAGCCTGCGGTGCTATTCATGCTATCCATGATACTCTCTGCCTCGCGGATGTTCCACAGTGTCCCCAGCCGCCGCTCCAGCTCCAAAACCTGGGCTTCCAGGAGCTGAAGCTGGAGACACTTCCCGTGCACATGCTGGCCCCGGGCATTAGAAATGTTCCTGGCTTCCCACATAGAGCAGGAGGAGCACACCATGGCTTTGAGCTCTCCTGCCATGGCTTAACCCTTTAAATTAAATTAATCCTTTTGGAAGACACTTAATATCAAATAATATCAATTACTCTAGGGCCCTTCTTCCCTGCTCCTCGTTGTTACAGAATATAGCCCTTACAAATAATGAACCACAAAGTAAGACCTTAAACACTATAAGCAATAAAAGTAGTAAATACTTGCCCAACCGTGATCTTGGTACTCAAAGGATCTCTTCATTCCCTCCTTACTGAACTCCCTCAGCCACCTCTGTTCTCCCAGCTCCTTTTCAACTCCTGGCTCCTCCCGCGCTCCTTTTCAACTCCTGGCTCCTCCCGCGCTCCTTTTCAACTCCTGGCTCCTCCCGCGCTCCTTTTCAACTCCTGGCTCCTCCCGTGCTCCTTTTCAACTCCTGGCTCCTCCCGCGCTCCTTTTCAACTCCTGGCTCCTCCCACGCTCCTTTTCAACTCCTGGCTCCTCCCACGCTCCTTTTCAACTCCTGGCTTCTCCCAAGCTCCTTTTCAACTCCTGACTCCTTCCGCGCTCCTTTTCAACTCCCAGCTCTCTTGTGCTCCTCTTCCTTACACTTAGAGTGTCTGCTGCCCTTTTCACACTCAATCCTGTTTTCTAATCAAATTTCAATTGAGTTGGCTTAAGGGTCACATCAGTTAATGAGCTAATATCAGAGAGTTGTGACTCTTCTTTGAATGTGTATTATGGAAATTCACATTATTGACATTTCACTGAGTTTACTTCACAGGTGCTAAATGTAAAATTAATTGATGTCAAATGGTGGAAAATTGCTCATTAGTTAATAAAAGAAGGATGTAGAACTGAGAGAAAATCTGGTGCCTGGAATAATTAGCCTAATGGTGGAATTTTATCAGGGAAAACACAATATACATGGAGTTCTTAATGGTTCTTCACGCAGCCTAATTTGATTTTCTGCTGAGGTGTGGTGGATGTTGTGTTCAAATGCATGCGCAAGGCACATCGCATTAGCACTGATCACAGTGCTACTTATTTTACATTCGGAGTTACATTAGTGTTAAATGCATGGTGAGCTGTGTCACGATGCCCACGTAGAAACCAGAAACCAAAATAACCAAATCGACTGAATGACCCCCAAATGAGGAAGAGTCCATGGGCAGGATTTTACATTCAGCATGCAGGTGCGGGCCAGACATGTCGGAATGTAATATGGCCCACGATGACATCCGGCGTGCGTCCCGATATTATTGCTCTGTCTTGTGATATTTCGTACAGCGGGCGTGTGCCAGAGGTGGCTGCGCACCCGCCGATAATCGAAAGGCCTATTAAGACCATTAACGGAATAATTGACTTCAAATTTACGCTGCCCGTTCAACCTAACAGTTGGCGGGCAGGCGAGAAGGCCAAGCGGCCTTTACATTTTTGAGGAAACCTCATCCACAAGCGGGATGAGGTTTCCTAAAGCTATTACAAATTAAATAATACAACTTAAATTTCTTTGAAAAATAAAACACATGTCCCATCTCGTGTGACGCAGGCACATGAAGGGACATGTTTCATAAAGTTTTTAATGCATTGATTTATTTTTTAAACAGGCACTTCAACTGAGGCATGGAGCAGGTGCCAAAAAATCCTGGCCCTGACTCTCCCTCCTCCCCCCGCCCACACAGGTAGTGCTCAGCGCTACCATTCGCCCGCCTGCATGAAATCGCATTGAGGAGCCAATCAAGGACGGCGGGCGGCTCCTTGACACCCCCCCCCCCAACCTCCCCACCTCCCCCCACCAACCCCCCAACCTCCCCGCCTGCTCCCACCAAGCCAGCCCGACCAATGTAAAACCCTGGCCCATATTTTGTAGCTTTTACTTTAACACCAGTCAGAACCAATGCAAATTACACATGAATTAACAGCTGATACTTCTAATAAAAAAGATACATTTCACTTTGAAAAGTCATTATAACAAATATGCGTCTTACACAACAAGCCCCAGCATCGCCCTCCATGCAAATGTGGCACCATGTGCAATCTCGCAGTCTTTCTAACTGAGCCTCTGTTAACTAGGACCTCTCACTTCCCCACTCAATCAAATTGGCCCTCAAGTTGTGTTCACCAGCAGCTTTACTGCTTCTGAGATCCCTAGATGCAGTTAACATCGACAAGGCACATGTCTACGAACCCTCTCTCATTCTAGTCACATCAGTCCTTATGGCATAGCTTTCCAGAGTCCCTTTTCAACTGACCAACCAAGAATACCTGGTTCATGGTTCAGTGTACTGACACAAATTCTGTCACATGCCTCAGCTAGTCGCACAGGTTTTTTAGGATGCAGTCCCTTTTAGCTTGGTTGTACATTGCCTCCCCAAGAGCTTCTGATATTACATTTTTTTCTTACTGCCCAACAGAAAACTGACCTTTATGTAGCAAGCTTGGCTCGCTCTTAATCACACCAGGACTTTGATAACTGTGTCCTGTTGCAGTACTCTCTTCTGCCTGCACTGCATTGCATGCTGATCACCTTCTGCTCCAGCTCTCCTTTGTATTTGCCAGCTTCAGGGCTTCTGGTTTTAACTTCCTTCTCGTCGGCACTGCTTCCAGGTCAAGGGTAACCAGGTCACATAGACCAGTATTTCTTATTAACCAAGAAAATTTGATCATATGCATTTGATTGCTTTACAATTGATGTAAACTCTCAAAAGTCTTTTTTGCAACATTTTTAAGAACAATTAAAGATTCAACAGGACACTGAAAGAAATTACAGATTTTCTTTGCTGTACTGCTTCTGGGTCAAAGGTTGCCACACCTGATAAAAATGAATCAAGAGATACCTGCCATTAGGAGAGTTGTACAAAAATTTCAATTTGTCTTCTTGTCAGGCACCAAACAGTCTTTTAAGTTCCCAAACACGTGGAGCAGAAAACAAGCAAACATCTGGGCAGCCATTTTGGATAAAGTGATCCTACTAGATTCAGTAGTGCATTTCATTTCTCCCCAGTGTCCTGGGCCATTATTTATTCCTCAACCTACATCGCTAAAAGCAGACTAGTTGGTTATATTCACATTTCTGGTTTTAGGAGCTTACTGTGCGTAAATTGACTGGGGTGATTCCTACATTAAGGCCAGCGACTACACTTTGAAAGTATGTCATTTTCTGTAACGACATCCTCAGACCTGAAAGGAACCGTATCATCTAAGTCTTTATTCCTTTCTTTCAAGGCCCTTGGTTATGTGGGCATTTGCTATAGTGGCATGTTCGTGAGACATGAAAGAAATCATAAACTGCCCAAATCAAACTTTATTCTCTTTACTTAAAAATGGGCTTTGTTGAACCAAAAGAGGACTACTACAGGTCACGTGACTCAAGATCGTCTACTGTTTCTGTAAATTTTCAACAGCAGTTACAAGAACAAAAGAGTTCCACCCTCATCCTTGCGGAATCTCACATCTCATTGTAAGAACCCATTATAATCCATTAAACTGGAGGACCATAACAAAGAGAGAGACCTCAAAATTCTTTATACCTTCAGAGGCACTAACAGCCACCATCTCACACCCAGGACTGTCAAGGTTAATTTCAGAGAAGAGCTGTGGAATGAAAATGGACATCATTTGCATCTTTCTAAGCTTACCCCTCTAATGGAGACCAAGGGTCTACCAAGGCACTAGCTACCTGGAACATGGTCATAGTATGGGTGATGACTCTTTAAGAGGCTAATGACAGGGACATTATAAGCCACAAAACGAAAGCCAGGTGCAGACACCAGATAAACATCCACTTATAAAATCATTGTGGAGGAAGGAGGTCACATGACTCAAGTGACCATTTTAAAACCTCTACATACAGTAGAGAATTCAGAAACAAGCAGTCTGCTGATTTACCTCCAACCTGCAAACATCCAACAGTAGGACTCCAGGCTGACCAGGCAGCCTGCAACAAGTCTTCCTTGAAGTCTGTTTACCTAGAGACCACTGGCCACCGCCTGCCAAGCAGATCAAGTCTCCGAATATCAACCTCATCTCACTGCATTACCAACGTCTTAAAGGGATTCTGCACTTCTGCCTTTAGCCAGGAACCCGCCTGAACTGGAACTTCTCTGTGAAGGAACCCCCTCTGTATTTGGACTTTCTGGACTCTAGATCACGTGAACTGATATCCATTTCTGTGGTTCTTTCTCACTGTTAAGTTATTCATAGTTGTAAAACCCCTCTTTCCTATTCCCTTAATGTATACTTACATGTGTGTGTGTGTGTGTGTGTGTGTGTGTGTGTGTGTTTGGATGACAAGTTGCAAACTGCTCCTTCCCCCCACCCCGCCACCCCCCAGGTTTGCCTGTGTGAATAAACTAAGCTTCCAATTTAATCCTAAGAGAGTCTCCTGCGAGTCACTTTAAAAACTGACTACACAAACAAAGGGTTTTTGGAATAAGCAGCACAGCCCACTTTTAAACAGAAAACACCTCTGCTTACGGACAGATGGTGAGAGGATAAAGGAGTTCAGTTTTGCCTCTCTTTTCTGTCTGTAGCAATAGATTTAGCACCTCTATCAGCATCTCACCCTTGGGGTATAAAGGCAATTGGAAATGTTTTCAGATTGGCCTGAGCACTCCTTTGATTGCTAATGTTGCTAACTATGGTTAAATGCAATCTTGGACTCTTAACTGCTGTCAGAAGTAGCTTTGCAACAACATGTAGATGTATCAAAAACCCCTAAGAGAAATTATAATCCATGCATTCTGTAGCGGTTCAAGAAGGCAGCTCACCGCTAACATCTCACGGGCAATTAGAGATGTGCAATAAGTGCTGGCCTAGCCAGCGACACCCACATCCCATGATGGAATGAAAATAAATAAAGGAAATCTGCTACTGTCTCCCATACAAAAACCTGTCGAGGCTGGGGGTCAATTGAAAATTCCAAAAACTGATATTGATAGATTTTATTAGGCAAAGGGATCAAAATAATAGATCAGACGTGATCTAAATGAAATGACAGAACAGGTTCGAGGGGCTCAATGGTCCTAACAACAGAAAACCAAGGAGATTTAAGCTGAATCATGTTTAGTGAGAAAATAATTTCATAACATATCTACCTGCTTTCATTTCAAATTGGTAAAGGTTAGGAGAATCTAATTTGTATAGTTTTGGACATTTCCCAGCACTCCAAATGTAGGTTTAATGTTCCTCATAATACTTTCCTCCAGACACATGCTCATATATTACATTTATCACCACGAGCAGGACCACTTGAGCTGCCTTCAGTGTGTTTCGAGCAGTCAACCCTGAATGATTGCTTCCTCTGTCGCACATAACTCAAAGGCAGCAGCTTTCTCCCCCTTGACACATTCACTACTCACCAGCCATCTGCCAGACTGACTACTTGACTTTCTGAGCCGCAAACCTGGACACATACATCTCAACTGCCATCAGTCATTCCTTGCTCTAATTGCCTGGGCAAGTAATTCGTCTTTGGCCCATTTTCCTCGACTTGGAACCCGCCAAAGCCGGTCTCAAGTGAAAATGGAGGCTTCATGGCTGCTGCCCGATGTTATTTTTCCGTGCAGTATCATTCTGCAGGTTTAACTCATGTGTAGGTGTAAAATAACGCCCATGGTTCCATTGAAAGAATATTCAACTTGAAGGTTAAATTATCCCCTTTTCTTTGGTTTCTCTATGTCAGAGCCCCATGGAGCTGAAATGAGTCTTCACAGTGCAAGCTGTTAATGCCTACGTTAAATTTTTACAAGTATCAGGAAAGAATGAACTAGCTGGAGCTCTTTTCATAGAGTCACATGATGCCCCCACCTGGCGCCAGGATAGTCCAGTCCCGCCTAAAGCCAATGGGCTTTTGGCTGAGCCACCGAATTTCCTGCAGTGGGGCCCGCCATGTCGGAGCCAGACAATACAGGCCATGGAGTCACTGTACCACAGAAGGAGGCTATTCGGCCCATCGACTCCAAGCCAGCTCTCTGTAGAGAAATCCAATCTGTTCCACTTCTTTGCTCTGTCCCTGTAGCCCTGCAAGTTTGTGTCCCTCAGTTTTCCAATTTTCTTCTGAAAACGTTTCTTGTCTCCGATTCCACTGCCCTTGCAGGCTAGGAAACAGAGAGCTGAGGGGTGACTGAAGATATTTAAATTATGAAGAGGTTTGATAGGGTAGAGAGGGAGAAAATGTTTCTACTGGAGCGGAGGAGTCCAAAAGTGGGAGCCAAATTTACAAACTGGTCACGAATAAACACAAGCTGTGTCAGGCATGGCTCAATTGGTATCATTCTTGCTCCTGAATCATGAGATTCCAAGTTTAAGTCCCTTTCCAAGGCATGAGCACAAAAAAATAGGGCAGATATTCCAGTGTAGCACTGAGGGAATATTACACTGCTGTAGGTGCAGTCTGTCAGTTGAGACATTCGAGGCCCCATCTGTATGCTATGTAAATCTAAAAGATTCCATGGCGCCCTGGCCAATTTTTATTCCTCAAACAGCATCACCAAAAAATACCCAGATTATCTGGTCATTATCACATTGCTGTTTGTGGGTGCTTGTTGTGTACAAATTGGCTGCCATGTTTAACTTTACAACAGTGACTACACTTCAGAAGTACTTCACTGGCTGTAAAACACTTTAAGACATGAAAGGCAATATATGAATGCAAGTATTTCTTTTTTTTCCCTGATAGGGAGTTCAAGAGAAACATCTTTGCCTAGCGAGTGATTAGAATGGGAATTCTGCTGTCACAAGGAACAATTGAAGCATAGATGCATTTAAGGGGAAGCTAGATTAGTGTAACAGGTTTGTTCTGCTACCTGATTATGAATGGCTTAACACTCCTTAAAGGAGAAGGCCAGTCAATTGGGAGTACCTTTAACCTGAAGGATTTCCCTCCAACTCCTACCATCTGATCCGAGAGTCCACAGTAATGTTTACACAAAATATCTCTGTCATTGCAACCAAAGGGAGTTAGAAACAGGAGTTCAGTGAGGAGGGAACGAGGTAATCCTTTGAGTAGTGTGAGTACGGTCAGTTAAGTATTTACTACTTTTATCGCCTATAGTTTTTAAGGTCTTATTTTGTGGTTCATCGTTTGTAAGGGCTATATTCTGTAACAACGAGGAACAGGGAAGAAGGGCCCTAGAGTAATTGATATTATTTGGTACTAAGTATCTTCCAAAAGGTTTAATTTAATTTAAAGGGGTAAGTCATGGCAGGAGAGCTCTAAGTCATACAGTGCTCCTCCTGCTGTATGTGGGAAGCCAGGAATATTTTCAGTGCCCGGGGCCAGCATGTGTGTGGGAAGTGTCTCCAGCTACAGCTCCTGTAATCCTGGGTTTCGGAGCTAGAGCGGCGGTTGCAGGCACTGTGGAGCATCCACAAGGCAGAGAGTATCTTGGATAGCATGTATAGAGAAGTCCTGAAGGAGATGGCTGAAGAGATAGTGGAGGTGATCATTCAGGAATCACTGGAGTCAGGAAGGGTCACAGAAGACTGGAAAATTGCTAATGTAACCCCCCTGTTTAAGAAGGGAGTGAGGCAAAAGATGGGAAATTACAGGCCAATTAGCCTGACCTTGGTCATTGGTAAGATTTTAGAGTCCATTATTAAGGATGAGATTTCAGAATACTTGAAAGGGCATGGTAAAATAGGGCAAAGTCAGCATGGTTTCATCAAGGGGAGGTTATGCCTGACAAATCTGTTAGAATTCTTTAAGGAGGTAATGAGTGGGTTAGAGAAAGGACTTCCAGAAGGCCCTTGACAAAGTGCCACACAGGAGGCTGCTCAGTAAGATAAGAGCCCATGGTGTTAGAGGCAAGGTACTAGCATGGATAGAAGATTGGCTGTCTGGCAAGAGGCAGAGAGTGGGGATAGGGGGGTCCTTCTCAGGATGGTGGCCGGTGACTAGTGGAGTTCTGCAGGGGTCAGTGCTGGGACCACAACTTTTCATTTTATACATTAATGATCTAGATGAACGAACTGAGGGCATCCTGGCTAAGTTTGCAGATCATACAAAGATAGGTGGAGGGACAGGTAGTATTGAGGAGGCGGGGAGGGTGCAGAAGTATTTAGACAGGTTAGGAGAATGGGCAAAGAAGTGGCAGATGGAATACAACGTGGGGAAGTGTGTTGTCATGCACTTTGGTAGGAAGAATAGAGGCATAGACTATTTTCTAAATGGGGAGAGAATTCAGAAATCTGGAGTGCAAAGGGACTTGTGAGTCCTAGTCCAGGATTCTCTTAAGGTTAACTTGCAGGTCGAGTCAGTAGTTAGGAAGGCAAATGCAATGTTGGCAGTTATTTCGAGAGGACTAGAATATAAAAGCAGGTATGCACTGCTGAGGCTTTATAAGGCTCTGGTCAGACCACATTTAGAATATTGTAAGCAATTTTGGGCCCCGTATCTCAGGAAGGATATGCTGGCCCTGGAGAGGGTCCAGAGGAGGTTCATGAGAATGATCCCAGGAATGAAAGGTTTAACATATGAGGAACGTTTGAGGACTCTGGGTCTATACTCAATGGAGTTTAGAAGGATGAGGGGAGATCTGATTGAAACTTACAGAATACTAAAAGGCCTGGATAGAGTGGACGTGGGGAAGATGTTTCCATTAGTAGGAGAGACTGGGACCTGAGGGAACAGCCTCAGAGTAAACGGAAGACCTTTTAGAACAGAGATGAGGAGAAACTTCTTTAACCAGAGTGTGGTGAATCTATGGAATTCATTGCCACAGAAGACTGTGGAGGCCAGGTCATTGAGTGTATTTAAGACCGAGATAGATAGGTTCTTGATTGGTAAGGGGAATCAAAGGTTACAGGGAGAAGGTGGGAGAATGGGCTTGAGAAACGTATCAGCCATGATTGAATGGTGGACAGACCTGATGGGCCGAATGGCCTAATTTCTGCTCCTATCTCTTATGGTCTTATCATGGTCACACCGCAGGCTTAGAGTCCACAGGCAGGAAGGGAATGGGTAACCACCAGGCAGAGAAGAGGACTAGATAGACGGTGCAGGAATCTCCTGTGGCTATTCCCCTGCAAAACAGATATACCGCTTTGGATACTGTTGAGGGGAATGGCCTCTCAGGGGAAAGCAGCAACAGCTAAATTCGTTGCACTACAGTTGGCTATGCTACACAGGGGAGGAGTAAAAAGTGTGGAATTAAATAGTTAAAGGGAATTCAAATGTAAAGGGGATAGGTAGGTGTTTCTGTGGCCACAAATGAGACTCCAGGATGGTATGTTGCCTCCCTGGTGCCAGGGTCAAGGATGCCTCAGAATGGCTAGAGGACATTCTGAAGGGGGACGGTGAACAGCCCGTGGTCATGGTACACATTGGTACAAACGACATAGGTAAAAAAAGGGATGAGGTCCTAAAAGCAGAATATAGGGAGTTAGGAAGTAAGCTGAAAAGTAGGACCTCAAAGGTAGTGATCTCAGGATTACTACCAGTGCCACATGCTAGTCAGAGTTGAAATGGCAGGATATGTCGGATGAATACGTGGCTGAAGAGATGGTGTGAGGGGGAGGGTTTCAGATTCCTGGGGCATTGGGACCAGTTCTGGGGAAGGTGGGACCAGTACAAGCTGGACGGGTTACACCTGGGCAGGACCTGGACTGATATCCCAGGGAGAATATTTGCTAGAGTGGTTGGGGAGGGTTAAACTAAAATGGCAGGGGGATGGGAACCTACGCAAGGAGTCAGAGGAGGGGGAAATCAAGGACCAGAGCAAAAGACAGAAAGGGGAATAAGAAAAGTGATAGGCAGAGAAATCAAGGGCAAGAATCAAACAGGGCCGCAGTGAAAAATAGTGGGAATGGGACAAGTAATGTTAAAAAAACAGCCTTAAGGCTTTGTTGCCTTAACGCGAGGAGCATTCGCAATAAAGTGGGTGAATTAACCACGCAAATAGATGCAAACAGGTGTGATATAGTCAGGATTACGGAGACATGGCTGCAGGGTGACCAGGGATGGGAACTGAACATCCAGGGGTATTCAGTATTTAGGATGGACAGACAAAAAGGAAAAGGTGGTGTCGTTGCATTGCTGGTTAAAGAGGAAATTAACACAATAGTGAGGAAAGATATTAGCTCCGACGATGTGGAATCTGTATGGGTAGAGCTGAGAAACACTAAGGGGCAAAAAACATTAGTGGGGGTTGTATATAGACCCCCAAGCTTTAGTGGTGATGCTGGGAATGGCATTAAACAGGAAATTAGAGACGCATGCAATAAAGGAACATTTGCAATTATGGGTGACTTTAATCAGCATATAGACTGGGCAAGTCAAATTAGTAACAATACTATTGAAGAGGAATTCCTGGAGTGTATACAGGATGATTTTCTGGACCAATACATTGAGGAACCAACTAGAGAACAGGCCATCCTAGACTGGGTATTGTGTAATGAGAAAGGAATAATTGGCAATCTAGTTGTGCGAGGCCCCTTGGGGATGAGTGACCATAATATGATAGAATTCTTCAAGATGGAGAGTGACGCAGTTGATTCTGAGACTAGGATCCTGAATCTTAATAAAGGAAACTACAATGATATGAGACGCAAGTTGGCTATGATGGATTGGGAAACGCTACTTAAAGGGATGACGGTGGATAGGCAATGGCAAACATTCAAAGAGCGCATGGGTGAACTGCAACAATTGTTTATTCCTGTCTGGCACAAAAGTAACACAGGAAAAGTGGCCAAACCGTGGCTTTCAAGGGAAATTAGAATTAGTATTAGATCCAAGGAAGAGGCATACAAATTGGCCAGATAAAACAACAGACTTGAGTATTGGGAGCAGTTTAGAATTTAGCAAAGGAGGACCAAGGGATTGATTAAGAAGGGGATAATAGAGTACAAGAGTAAGCTTGCAGGGAACATAAAAACTGACTGAAAAAATTTCTATAGGCATATGAAGAGAGAAAGATTGGTGAAGACAAATGTAGGTCCCTTACAGGCAGAAACAAGGGAATTTATAAAGGGGAATAAAGAAATGGCTGACCAATTAAATACATACTTTGGTCCTGTCTTCACAAAGGAGGACACAAATAACATACCAGAAATGATGGGGAACACGGGGTTTAGTGAGAGGGAGGAACTGAAAGAAATCAGTATTAGTAGAGAAATGGTGTTGGGGAAATTGATGGGATTGAAGGCTGATAAATCCCCAGGGTCTGATAATCTACATCTCAGAGTACTTCAGGAAGTGGCCCTAGAAATAGTGGATCCATTGGTGGTCATCTTCCGAGACTCTATAGGGCAGAATTTTCCCCCTGGTGGGTGGGCAGGCCCCACCGGCTCAGCGGCGGGAGGACAGCCGACCCCCGCCGCCGAAACGGGGCCTGCCCCCATTTTGAGTGCTATGCGTTTCCTGTCTGGGGGGGGAACGGAATCCCCAGGTGTCAAAGTGCGCTCTTTCATGCATGTGCGTGAAAGCGCGCGCTGCTCCCTGAGGCAAAGTGCTGTCTCAGTGAGATTAGTGACAGTGCACAAAACGTAAAAAATAGAAAAGTAAAAATATTATTAACATGTCCCCCTCATGTTACAATGTCACACAAGATGGGACATATTAATAAATATCACATAAACTTTATTCAAGTTTTTAAAAAGGAACATGAATCCTCATCTCGCCAGTGGATGAGGTTTCATGTTTTATCAGAAGCCCCCCTGGGGCTCCTGGCCTGCCCACCAGCCTTAAGGTTGGACAGGCAGGTCTTTAATTACTTTAATTAGCCTGTCAATGCCCTCAGTTGGTCATTGACAGGTTGGCGAGCGGACAGCTGAGTTTGCTGTCTACCCGCCTTCCTGAAAACTTAAAGGGACCGGGATGATGTTGGGGGTTCCTCCTGACATCATCCCGTATCATTTTCCTGTTAGCAACAGGAAAATGTTTGTCATAGGCTCTGGAACAGTTCCTACAGATTAGAGGGTAGCTAATGTAACCCCACTATTTAAAATGGGAATTATAGACCAGTCAGCCTGACGTCGGTAGTGGGGAAAATTCTAGACTCCATTATAAAAGATTTAATAGCTGAGCACTTGCAAAACAGTGGCAGAATCGGACAGAGTCAGCATGGATTTACGAGAGGGAAATCATGCTTGACAAATCTACTAGAATTTTTTTAGTATGTAATTTGTAGAGTTGATGAGGGGGAGCCAGTGGATGTGGACTTATTTGGTTTAGTTGGACTTTCAGAAGGCTTTCGACAAAGTCCCACATAAGAGATTAGCGTGTAAAATTAAAGCTCATGGGATTGGGGGTAGTGTATTGAGATGGATAGAAAACTGGTTGGCAGACAGGAAACAAAGAGTAATAATAAACAGGTCTTTTTCTGAATGGCAGTGGAGTACGGCAGGGTTTGGTGCTGGGACCCCAGCTATTCACAATATATATTAATGATTTAGATGAAGAAACTAAATGTAATATATCCAAATTTGCAGATGACACAAAGCTGGGTGGGAGGGTGAGCTGTGAGGAGGATGCAGAGATGCTTCAGTGTGATTTGGACAAGCTGAGTGAGTGGCAGATGCAGAATAGTGTGGATAAATGTGAGGTTATCCACTTTGGTAGCAAAAACAGGAAAGCAGATTATTATCTGAATGGCTATAAATTGAGAGGGGAATATACAACGTGATCTGGGTGTCCTCGTACACCAGTCGTTGAAGGTAAGCATGCAGGTGCAGCAGGTGGTAAAGAAGGCAAATGGTATGTTGGCCTTCGAGAAGATTCAAGTACAGGAGCAGGAATGTCTTGCTGCAATTATACAGGGCATTGGGGCTTGGCCTAAATATCCAAGTGGTTATGGTACTGGGTTTGTAACCCCAAGATCAAGAGTTCAAATCTCACAATGGCAAACTATGAAACAATGTAACTTCATCTGAAACAGATGGAAACAGGTTTGTACTCGAAAGAGTTACAGGGCATTGGTGAGACCACACCTGGAATATTGTGTGTAGTTTTGGCCTCCTTATCTGAGGAAGGATGTTCTTGCTATAGAGGGAGTGCAGCGAAGGTTTACCAGACTGATTTGTGGGATGGCGGGACTGACATATGAGGAGGGATTGATTCGGTTAGGATTATATTCGCTGGAGTTCAGAAGAATGAGGGTGAATCTCATAGAAACCTATAAAATTCTAACAGGATTAGACATGATAGATGCAGGAAGGATGTTCCTGATGGTGAGGGAGTCCAGAACCAGGGGTCACAGTCTGAGGATACGGGGTGGACCAATTAGGACTGAGATGAGGAGAAATTTCTTCACCCAGAGAGTGGTGAGCCTGTGGAATTCGCTACCACAGAAAATAGTTGAGGCCAAAGCATTGTATGTTTTCAAGAAGGAGTTAGATATAGCTCTTGGGGCGAAAGGGGTCAAAGGGTATGAGGAGAAAGCGGGATCAGGATATTGAGTTGGATGATCGGCCATGATCATAATGAATGGCGGAGCAGGCTCGAAGGGCCGAATGGCCTACCCCTGCTCCTAATTTCTATGTTTCTATGAGTAGGGCAATTTAGCCCCTCGAGCCTGTTGTGCCATCATTCAAGATCATGGCTGATCTCTACATGCCCCACATCCCTTCATAACTTTGGACAACAAATATCTTATCAATCTCAGATTTAAAATTAACAACTGATCTAGCATCAACTGCTGTTTGCGGAAGAGAGTTCCAAACTTCTACCAGCCTTTGTGGCAAAAAGAGATTCCTTGGGGAGTATTATCACCCCATTGGGAGCGGGGGGGCGTAGGTGGTGGGGTGGGGGGAGCTGTTGAGCGTGGGTTGTCTGATCGGGACTGCACCGCCATTTTACGTGGCCAATTAAGTCCCACCCAGTGTGACACGTGACCGGAAGTACTGAGCGCGGCCTGTGTGGGCAGCCGGGGGGAGGGGGAGGTGGTGGAATTCCCTTACTCAGGGCCTGCTCTCTTTTTGCCTCGGGGAAGTTAGTTTAAGGTTTAAAAAACTGAATAAGGGAAAGAAGAAATGTTCAGACATATCCCCTCATGTGACAGTGTCACGTGAGCTGGGACATGTCAATGAATTTTTAAAAAATTTTTATTCAATTTATAAACACTTCATGAAGCCTCATCCCGCCTGTGGATGACATTCCATGAAAAATGCGAAGGCCGCCTGGATTCTTCGCCTGCCGGCCAGCCTTAAGATTGGATTTCTTAATTGATTTCCCAATCGCCTTTGTTGGCCGTTGACATTTCGGCAGGCACACAGCCGACTCCGGCGCACGCCCGCCAAACGAAATATTGCGATGATGTCAGGACACACGCCCAACGTCATCACCCGTCATTTTACACGTCGGCGAGGGGGCCCCACCCCCACCCCCACCCCCACCCCCACCCCTGCTCATCGACCTGAAAATTCTGCTGCCAATTTCACATCTGAAAGGTCTAGCTCTTATTTTTTGACCATGTCCCCTCCTCCTGGACTCCCCCAACCAACAGAAGTACTTTCTACCCTCTCTGTTTCCCCTCATTATCTTGAAAACTTCAATCAAATGACCCCTTAACCCTCTAAATTCCAGGGAATGCATTTCATTTAATCTCTCCTAGCTTAACCCTTCGATTCCAGATATCATTCTGGTAAATCTCCATGCAAGGCCAATATATTCTTACCAAGGCAAGGTGCCTAGAACTGCCCAGAGTAGACTCGTAGACTCATAGATGTTTACAGCACAGAAGGAGGCCATTCGGCCCATCATGTTCATGCCGGTCAACAAAGGTCTGACTACACTAGTCCCATTTTTCAGCGCTTGGTCCACAGCCCTGGAGGCTATGGCAATGCAAGTGAAAATCTAAATACTTCTTAAATGTTATGAGAGTTTCTGACTCATCCACTCTTTCAGGCAGTGAGTTCCCGAGTCCCACCACCCTCTGGGTGAAAAAATTTCTCCTCAACTCCCCTCTTAGCCTTCTACCTCTTACCTTAAATCTATGCCCCCTGGTTATTGACCCCTCTACTAGTGTAAAAAGTCCCTTCCTATCCACCTTTATCTATGCCTCTCATAATCTTATACACCTCTGTCAGGTCCCTTCTCAACATTCGCTGCTCCAAGGAAAACAACCCCAGCCTATCCAATCTTTCCTCAAAGCTCAAATCCTCCAGCCCAGGCAGCATCCTGGTAATTCCCCTCTGCACCCTCTCCACTGCAATCACACCTTTTCTATAATGTGGTGACCAGACCTGCACACAGTATTCAAGTTGTGGCCTAACCAGCATTTTATAATGTTCCAGCATAACCTCCCTGCTCTTGAATTCTATGCCTCGGCTAGTCCAGGCAAGTATCCATATTCCTTCTTAACCACCTTATCTAACTACCCTGCTATCCTCAGGGATCTGTGGATATGCACACCAAGGTCCCTCTGATCTTCAGTACTTTCCAGGGTCCTACCCTTCATAGTGTAATCCCTTGCCTTGTTAGCCCTCCCCAAGTGCATTACCTCACACTTTTCCAGGTTGAATTGCATTTGCCACTGCTCTGCCCCACCTGACCAGCTCATTGACATTCCCCTGCACTTTACAGCAAACCTCCTCACTATTTACCACCCTACCAATTTTCATGTCATCTGCAAACTTCTTGATCGTACCACTTACATTTAAGTTCAAATCATTTATGTACACCACAAACAGCAAAGGCCCCAGCACCGAGCCCTGTGGAACCCCACAGTTGATTTCACTGTCCGCCCACTTTCCTAAAGATTTAATGGAACCGGGATGACATCAGGGGGTCCCTCCCGACATCATCCCGCGTCATTTTCCCCTCTGCGAGTGGGCCCTGCCCCCAAATCGACGAGGGGAAATTCCTGCCCAGTGTTTTTGCCCCTTTTGTGTTTTTCACTTCTACCCATGTGACCTCATTTGATGAGCATTCCAAGATATCATCCCTCCTCCTAGAATCATAGGGCAGAATTTTACAGCCCTGTTCCGGCAGGGAGGGGGCTGTAAAATGCGGCGAGCCATTATAAACCCCATTGACGACAGTGGGAACCTAAAATCCCACTGTCGTAAAATTCTGCCCAAAGAGTCATAAAGGGCTACAGCACAGAAAAAGGCCCTTCGGCCCATTGAATCTGCACTGGTCAAACAAGTACCTAACTATTCTAATCTCATTTTCCAGCACCAGGCCCATTGACCTGTATGCCATTCAAATACTTCTTCAATGTTACGAGGGTTTCTGCCTCTACCACCCTTTCAGGCAGTGAGTTCCAGATTCCCACCACCCTCTGGGTGAAAAAATATTTCTTTACATCCCCTCTAAACCTCCTGCCCCATACTTTAAATCTATGCCCCCTGGTTATTGATCCCTCCGCCAAGGGAAAATGTTCCTTCCTATCCACCCTATCTATGCCCCTTCCTGCTATAATTGATTCCTTGATCAATTGTGGCCCCTCTTCTATTCCCCTCCCTATCTCACCTGAATACCCTATAACTAGGAATGCTGAGCTGCCAATCCTGCCTTTCTTTTATCCAAGTCTCAGTCATAACTATGATATCATAGTCCCATGTGCCTATCTGTGCCCTCAGCTCATCTGGCTTATCCCTCAGGCTCCTTGCATTAAAATATATGCCATTAAACCTTGCAAACCTCACTTCTTTTTTATCTACCTTATGTTTCCTCTGCCCTTCAGACTCCGTTACTAGCGTTTTAGCCTCTAATTCCATCTCAGCTTCTCTCCCCTCT
The DNA here is from genome assembly GCF_017639515.1 of Carcharodon carcharias. Lineage (NCBI taxonomy): Eukaryota > Metazoa > Chordata > Chondrichthyes > Lamniformes > Lamnidae > Carcharodon > Carcharodon carcharias. Next base: position 185,213,336 of record NC_054470.1, read on the forward strand.
GAACTATTTTTCAGGATCCCATCCCTCTGCCAATTTAGTTTAAATCCACCCCAACAGCATTAGCAACTCCCCCCTCCCACCCCTGTGAGGATGTTGGTCCCGTTCCTGTTCAGATGTAACCCGTCCAACTTGTACAGGTCCCACCTCCCCCAGAAATGGTCCCAATGTTCCAGGAACCCTCCTGCACCATCTCAGCAGCCACATATTCATCTGTTCTATCCTTTTGTTCCTATGCTCACTGCTGCATGGCATCGGAAGTAATCCAGAGATCACTACCTTTGAAGTCCTGCTTTTCAATTCCCTCCCTAACTCGCTAAAGCCTGTTTGCAGGACTTCATTTCTCTTTCTCCCTATGTTATCGGTCCCAACATGGACCACGACATCTAGCTGTTCACCCTCCCCCTTCAGAATGCCCGGCAGCTGTTCCGTGACACCCTTGACCCTGGCACCCAGGAGGCAACATACCAACCTGGAGTCACGTCTACAGCTGTAAAAGTGCCTGTCTACTCCCCTTGCTAACAAATTCCTTACCGCTATTCCCTTTCCACACTTCTTCTTTACCCCGTCCCCCCCCGCCCCCCCACCCCACACCCCCTGAGCAGCTGGACCACCCACAGTGGCATGGCCTTTGCTCTGTTTGGCCTTCACAGAGGAATCGACACTCTCACTGTTTTCCAAGGCCGAGAAACGGTTTGCCAGCGAGATGCACTCGGGGGATTCCCTCACTACCTGCCTGGTCCTCTTCTTCTGTCTGGCGGTCACCCATTCTCTCTATGCTTGCACTTCCTTAAACTGAGGGGTGACCACATTGAGAAACGTGCTATCCGTAAACCTCTCAGTCCCGTGAATACAGCACAGCTCCCCCTAGCTGCAGCTCAAGCTCCATAATCCGAAGCTCGAGTCGCTCCAGTCGGCAGCACCTCCTACACACATGGTCATCCAGACCGCCAGGAACACCCAGGGTTTCCCACATAGCGCAGGATGTGCAAATCATGGGACTGAGTTCCCCAGACATACCTTAACTAAATAGAATATGGACCCTTGCTTTTATTTTACCCTTACTCCTATTTGAGCCTCATTGTTTTAACCTCTCTGTCCCAAAGTCTCGCTGTTTTAACCTCTCTGTCCCAAAGTCTCTCTATTATAACCCCTATGTCCCAAAGTCTCACTGTTTTAACCTCTCCCTCCTCCCCGATGTTTCCCTGTTTTAACCTCTCTGTCCCAAAGTCTCTCTGTTATAACCACTACATCCTGAAGTCTCGCTATTTAACCCTCTCTCTCCCAAAGTCTCTCAGGTCACGAAGTCTCGGTGTTTTAACTTCTCTCTGCCAAAGTCTCCCTGTTTTTTTTTTATTCATTCATGGGATGCGGGCTTCGCTGGCTGGGCCAGCATTTATAGTCCATCCCTAGTTGCCCTTGAGAAGGTGGTGGTGAGCCGACTTCTTGAACCGCTGCAGTCCATGTGGTGTAGGTACACCCACAGAGCTGTTAGGAAGGGAATTCCAGGATTTGACCCAGCGACAGTGAAGGAACAGCGATATACTTCCAAGCCAGGACGGTGTGTGAGAGGTTTTAACCTCTCTTTCCCGAAGTCTTTCTGTTTTAACCTCTCTCTCCCAAAGTTAAACTGAAGTCCCCCGCCACTCTCCGCACCCTTTCTGGTATTCCAGGTGTGGTCTAGCCAGAGTTTTGGATAACTAAATCACTATTTTTTACCCCCTTTCTTCCTAGTGCTCTAAATATAAAGGCTAGGGGCAGAATTTCCAGCTGAGTGGGTGTGTGTGTGCCTGACCCGCTCGAGCATAAAATAGCGCGTGATGGCATCGGGCAAGCATCCTGACGCCATCGCGCAGTTGCGCAATATTTCAGTCAGCAGACGCACGCTAAACCCGGATGCGCACCCGCCCACAATTAAGAGGGCAATTAAGCCCATTAATTGCACAATTAACAGATTTTTTTGTTGCCCATCCCACGTTACGGTTGACGGGCGGGTGAATAGGCCAGGAGGCCTTTGCGTTTTTCAGTAAACCTCATCCAACGGCCGGATGAGGCTTCCGTGATAAATTAAAATAAAAATAAATCTCTTTGGGCAGGACTTTCATCACCCAGGTTCTCCGGTGACTGATTCCGAAGCTTGGATGCTTCGTTCCGGTTTCTGTCGTCTTTATTTTAGGTTGTTCAGGTTTTCCCCAGCTCCCCTGAGGCAGCTCTCTGCCTTTGAGGAGCTTCCCTTCTGTGCTCTCCCACGCCCACGCTGACTTCAGCGCACGCCCTCCTCCTGCACCACCCCCACCACCCCCCACCAACACCCCCCACCCCCCACCCTCCACCCCCACCCCGGCAGTGCTGAGGCTGTTCAGCGCGCCTTTCACGCTGGCTGGCCATTAATTGGCCGGCCAGCTTGAATTCGCGGTCCGTTCCCTGGACAATCCCAGACCCGCTTGACCTCGCCCACCTGCCAAACTGAAGGTTCTGCCCTTGCGTTCCATTAGCCTTTCCGGTTATTTTCTGTGCTTATCCACGACATGTTAACGATGTGCACTGAACTGCCAAGCCTCTTTGGACTCCAACTGTTTTGAGTTTTCCCCCCACATAAACTGTAGCTTGCTTGATCCATTATTTTTAGGCCCAAAGTAGCTGATCCACTATTTAGAAGCAGTGAAGAATACAGGTCCTCAGATATGTTCAGTGAGAAACTTCTGACAGGCGTTTATCTTCACCTATAACAGCTGCAAATCCACTTTTTATTTATTCCACAATTCACTGGCTTATCAATATCTGTTGGCGGGCTTTGAACATTGTGTCATGTCACTCTAGCACTTCCCCTCGGAAATGGGAAGGAGACTTCCCGGTGATTTTGTTGCTGTAGAACTTTAGAACTTGTATATTTTGAGTTGTTTTTTAGGCACAAGGGCAGTCACAGGGAGGTTTCAAAAGATTCTGATTTAAAATAAAAGATTCCGAGAGACTGGCCTCTGTCCAGCGATATGGCAATAACAATTTGTATTTATATAGAGAGCCTTTAATATGCTGAATCATCCCAAGGCACTTCACAGGAACATGATGAAACCAAATGTGGCCTCGAGACTCATGTGACGATATTAGGTCACATGACCAAAAGCTGGGTCAAAGAGGTAGGATTTAAGGAATGTCTTAAAGGGAGAAAGCGGGGTTGAGAGGCGGAGAGGTGCAGGGACAGCTTAGAGCCTAGGCAGGTGAAGCCATGTCCACCAATAGTGAAAAAGTTAAAATTGGTGATTCTCAGCAGGCCAGATGAATGCGGATACCACCGAGGGTTGTTGTGCCATATAAATCACTAATAGTCCTGCATAGTTTTTGTAAATTCATTGCCAGTTCATTAAAGTCCTGTTACTCACAAGTGGCGGATTTGAGGCTCTGAATTAAACTGCTAATTTTTAATGATAAACCTGTTTTCACTTGCATTAATAAATTCTGTATCTCCTGGCGTCAAGGCAACTTTGTGTATACGCACTGGTCTCGCACTGTGCCCACCCATTCATGAGCAGTACTCGCTGTGGCTTGAGCACATATTAATGCTGAGGGGAATTCAATTTTATCTCAGCGTTTTTATTATATGTATCTCAAGCAGTAATCAGGTGCCAGTTTGATCAATTATTATGGATTAATAAACTGAGGAATATACCGTTAAATAACGGGATACAGTTTTCTTACCAGCCCACATCAGTAATTTTTATGACAGGAAATTATGGAGGATAAGTAAGTTGAAATGGATATAATTAATTATAGGTTTATATGGATTAAGGGTAGATTATTGTGGGAAAGTATATTAATAAGTATTAAGCATGGCATGTTACGGAATAGTGGAATATAAATTAATGATGATTAAAAATGAGAAATAGTGGGAATAAAATGGAGGTCTTGCGGTACATTGGGTAGTGTCCTGGACTCTAAACCTAGAAGTTCCTGGTTCAAGTCCCACCCCAGGACTGGACGGCCAAGGAAGGTGTGTGTTCAGAGTATAGCTGAACAGGTTGATTGTTAACCTGCAAACCCTTCCAATATGCCTGTGGTTGGCAGTAAGAATGGGACAGACACCTCTGCAGGCTTGCTTTATATGCAGTGGTGCCCCTCAAGCTATATCTTCAGGCTAGTGACCTGTCCTAGGGAAAAATAAGCTAGGGAAACTGATGTAAGCATGTACTTTGCCTGCCTCACGTGCCTCCTGTTGCAGGAGGGAAAATGGGGAAGATTATTACTGTGGATTAAGCACAGTATGTGGTACATAGAGCTATGTGGGCTACATTATTAACACAGGCACAACAGCTCATGGGTGGGAAGTATGTAAATTGCCGCTGGTTAACACTATTATATATTTTGTTTTATGCCACAAAATTTTTAAAGATTTCGCATGAAACATTGCCAATTTCACTGGTTCACAGCAGACTTTATGTTCGGAGATATGCAAATAAGTTTAAACAGAAACCTGAACGATAAAAAGCACTTCTCAAAACTAGTGCAATTTTGAGTGCAGTTGGTGGCAGGATTGCTGATTGCACCTAAAGTGGAAACCATTGGCCATGGTCTTTAGTTTGTCCCTGGTGTTAACCCACAAAGCACCTTAAACACAGAATTCAATGTTAGAAACTCTGGTGACGCCATAACGAGCTGTGGGTTACAAAAGTTAGAGTTTCGGGGCAATGTTTGGCCTTTTATCAGAACAGGCTGATTCTCTCTTCACAGATGTTGCTTGATCTGCTGAGTACTTCAAATATTTTCAGTTTTTAGTTCAGATTTCCAGCATCCACAGTACTTTTTCTTTTGCGTTAGTGTTTAATCCACTGTTGCTTCTCTTCCAGGCTTGAAGAAATTCTGCTTTTCTCTCCGATGGGATTTCTGTTTCTCTCTACCTTGTTCACCTTCATTGCTGGAGCAATTATGGTTTTATTTAGTGTGTAATGTACCTTTAAAAATAACTCTTGTTAAGGAAGGCCACATGATCTTTAGTAACCAATAGGAGAGTAGCGCGGGCTATCTCAGTAGTCAGTGGTGTAGAGATAGAGTTGGAGGTGAAAGCACACATGTAGTTGCTGCTGAGTACCTTTTGAACAAACTTAGGGCAAACATCGGTGTGCAGGTGGCGGGACCCACACGCAGATGCATAAGATGATGCGCTGTGATGTCGGGTGCGCATCCCAATGTCACCGCGCCCCATCGCGATATTTTGCTGGGTGGGCACGTGACAATGTCCGTTGCCCAGCCACCAGTCATTACCAGGCCAAAATAGGTAGTCAAGGCTCCGATTCTCCTGGATTTTAAGGCGTCCGTGCGATATTCAGCTCGTTGCACGGGCACAATGGGCTTGTGGGTATCCAAAACTCTAATGATCCTCATCCACAGGCGAGAAAGAGTTGTCTTTGCGAATCCAGACATTTAACAGTTAGTGCTCAGAAGCTATTGAAAGTTGCATGGGTGAGGTGGAGAAGTCTCAAACGCATAGCAGCTGCTCGGACTGCACTCATTACCTTCAGGTCAGCACTTTTCAGTGAGGACTTGTTTTGAGGCCTGTAGGTTTCAGCAAGTCTCCCTGAGCCTGGGGATAGGAGGTGATCTCTCCACTGGGGGCACCTCATCTGAGGAGGAAGGGAGGGCTGGAAGGGGGAGGAGGCCAGGAGTGCACATTCTGCCTCCAAGGGAGCCACCTTTGGGAGGAGAGGCGCAGGCACAAGGGGTGTAAGGCCAACGGCGCAAGGGGCCACAGAAGATGCCACTACCCTGCTGCCATGGTATACAGAGCGCAAATCACCTACCTCGGTATGCCGGAGGTGCAGTGCCGAAGGAGGCAGCCTGTCAAGGGAGACTGTCAACTATATCTGTCAGATGATTATCCAGAGATATCAGCTAACTGTGTGGGTGGACACCCCATGCCAGTGGCTCTAAAGGTCACAGCTGCCCTCAACTTCTATGCCTCTGGCTCTTTCCAGGGGTCGGTGGGTGATCTTTGTGGTGTCTCCCAATCAGCTGTCCACATTTGTGTCAAACAGGTTACGGACGCTCTGTTCAGACGGGCACTGACTTTCATCCACTTCCGCTGGGATGAGGCCAGCCAGACACAGCGAGGCAGAGGCTTCTTGGCCATTGTTGGCTTCCCCCATGTCCAGGGTGCTATAGACTGTACACATGTGGCCATCAAGGTGCCAGCAGGTGAGCCCGGTGCCTTCATCAACAGGAAGGGCTTCCACGCCATGAACGTGCAGATAGTGCGTGACCCCAGGATGCAGATTCTACAAGTCTGTGCAAGATACCCTGGCAGCTCCCACAGCGCCTACATCCTCAGAGAGTCCCAAGTGTCGGGGCTCTTCAGTGCTCCGGCTTGGCTGGATAGATGGCTGCTGGGTGACAAGGACTATCCCCTCAGAAGGTGGGGCATGACGCCTCTCCATCATTCAAGATCAGAAGCTGAGCAGCGGTATAATAGAAGTCACACCTCCACAAGGGCTGTGGTGGAGAGAACCAGTGGCCTTTTCAAAATGCGCTTCAGATGCCTGGACCATTCCGGGGGTACATCCAGTACCCCCCAGGTCAAATGTCCCTTATAGTGGTTTCATGCTGCACTCTGCACAATCTAGCTCTGCAAAGGGGGGACACTGTGGAGGAAGAAGATGTAAACGGAGTGGCTGGGGCTGAGCGTGATGAGTCCAGCAGTGAGTCCGAGGGTGAGCACGCACAGGGCAATGATGAGGGGGCACAGGCTGACCCGGGCATGCTCCAGGGAGGCAGAGATTCCCGATCCAAGGAACCTTCAGCTAGCACAGCACATATGGATCTGCAACCCTAGCCCGGCCTGTGCCCTCCATCCTGGAGACCTCGTCTGTCTGGTAGGAGGATGGGCGATGGGCATCGTCAGTAAATCTAAAAGACACGCAAATCATTCATCCAATCTCAGGAATCCATGCGCCATTCCAAATAAAGAGGAATCCACAGTCATTTGAGATGACATTTATTCAATATTGTAACCAAAGTCTCTTCAAATAACAGAAATAAAAATGTGTTGGACTTCACGCAAAGTTCTAAACAACTCTTCAGTGTTGCGGGGGGGGGAACAGAAAACCACGAGCGACAAACTCGGGGTGTGCCTGAGGTGCCTTCATCTTTCGTTTACGGGTGCTACATCTTTGTGGTGCCCCATCACTAGCACTGGCATTTGAGACAGATAGTGTGATGCTTCTAATGGTGAAACTTCATGCCCCTCAGGTGTCAGAGGTGGCCCCTGCTGCTCCTGCTCCTGGCCGTGTGCCAATGATGCTGAAAGGAAGAGTATGGAAATTCGATCAGTTAGCCTGCGGGCAATGTCAATGTACATGCCTGTCCCCCGGATCATCATTCCACACGCACTGGGCAAGCCATGTTGGTAACATCACTCACTAAACAATCGGCAATGGCATGGATGTTGGGAGACTACTGGTGACGTGAGTGCTGGCCATACATACCTGCCCGTGGAACCCCAACCTCTTCAGCTCCAGCGGACCTGGGCGCGTGCCACCTCTCCAGGTCCAGTGCCTCCTGCTCATAGCCACTGAGCATCAATAGCTGGGCTGGCCCACCGCCAGTCCTCAGCCGCTCAGCGCTGTTCTGAGAATTCTTCTCCTGCAAATGAAAAAATAGCATTGATAAGTGATACCTGTACCATCAATCTCCTCGCGGTCGGCCCACCCCAAGCCCCGTTGGCCACTGCAGGTCTGCAGTGCATCCTTCGCCCGCTGGTGGCTGGCACTCACACTGATATGCCTTGTGTGTCCTTTCCCCACCAACACCACCCCCCTACGCCCCCCAGCCCCCACCCCTTCCCCACCCACATGCTGTCTACATCACAGTTGGGAACATATAGTTGTACCAGCTGTTGCAAGGAGGCACAATGACATGAAGGGCTGAGGGCAGCACATCCATCTGTGGCACAGGACCTTGAAGATCCCTTCACACCATGTCACCGCCCTGACTTCCACATGTCGTGGAGTTCGACCAGTGCACCTGGGTGTAGCTCCTCCAGGTTGAACCCTCCACAGTCATGTGGGTGTCACTGCACCACATGCTGCGGGTGCAGAACCCGTCTCATCTCAACCCTCTCATGCTGACGAACACATAGGCAATTTCTGGTGGGCCGCCCAGCTAAGGACACATGCCGTCACTAACCCATTGCACTCAGGCCACTCAGACATGGGTGGTCTGCCAGCGGGCGGAGAAGGTTACGTGATGGGTGCTGTGAACGATGCCAACATGCTACTCACCCTTCCCGTGCACAGCAGGTCATTGAAGCGCTTGCAGCTCTGGGTCCATGAGCACCGCACCACATCGTGGGATCTCACGACCTCTGCAACCTCCTCCCACGCACGCTTGGTCAAGTTGGCGGGGGGGGGGGGGGGGGGTCTCCTCTTCCCATCCTCGGGGACAAGCACATCCCACCGTGCTGCCACCTCCTGGAGGAGGGCAGCAAGGCGCTCATCGGAGAACCTGGGCGCACACTGGCCACCCGCCCTACCCTCCTGCGTGGCTCTTTCGGATTTGCCTTGCCCCCGACCTCTGGCCATGTACAACAGCCTTGGTGCGGCTGCAGCTTGGCCTTTAAACAGGGTCGGCATTGGACCCGGTGGCGATTGCTGATCTGCCTGTGCCCATCCACTTATGCCGTCCCCGGGAGTCGCCAGCTCACGCACTCCCCGCCTGATATAGGGAAAATTCTCCCCTTAAAGTTTCTACTCAAGAAGTGTCTGGAGATCAACTCTATCAATAGTACCAATTTGGCCACCACTCACAACAATTTCAGAGGTTATGGGGAGAAGGCGGGAGAATGGGGTTGAGAAACTTATCAGCCATGATTGAATGGCGGAGCAGACTCGATGGGCCGAATGGCCTAATTTCTGCTCCTATGTCTTATGGTCTTTCTATTGCCCTTCTCATGTTTGATGAGATATCTGCAAAAACCTGCTTTCATACCCACACCTTTCCCTCTCTGCAACTTTACTTGTCCCATTGCCACACTCTTTGGCCTGGCCCTACCAAGTCTCATTTAATCTCTCTTGTTTTCCACCTTACCATGATCTTTCCTGTTGCTCTTTGTCCACTCTCCCTCAATTCACCTGCTTAAAAACCTACTACTTTTCGAACTTTTCCCAGTTCTGCTGCTGAAAGGTAATTGACATGAAATGTTAGCTCTATTTCTCTCTCCACAGGTTTTGCAGGTTGTTAGTTTGTGCCTTGTGGACGATAAGCTTTTCCACAGGGTGCTAAATTCTATTTGTGCTTAGCTTCATATAATTAGATATACTTAGCCAAAGAAAAGGACATTTTTGCAGATCCCATACATAGTTCAATTGCATTTTCAAGTGGCTACTTAAAAAGAGGACTTATCAATTATTCTTATATTTAAGGGAAAAAAAAATCTGCATTGTTAAAATAAGAGTTAGTAATGAAAGGACAGCCTGTGTTCCTCTGACCCTTATTTATGCAATATCCAATCAGGCAAGTAATATAGCTAGAGACTCCAGTGTTTGAAAAACATCTATCTCTGTCATCCCACGACAATCCTGTCTTGAAATAATCCTAAACTGTTTGTCTTAGTTGAGAATGCAGAATCTCTGTCAACCTCTTCGAAAGTACTTAAAGCTAACCATGCTCTGAGTATTGATCAGCGCTGTCTTCATAAATCGCCAACAGATCATTCCTGATTAGACTCTGCCAGTGGCTGCGATTCATTTCTCCTGTGACAGAGGATTATTTCAACAAGCCTGACACATGAAGACTGCCATCAAGGTGGGCCTTCCTTATTCGAATGCAATTACACGGCGGGTCACATAAAAAGTTGACAATTCAGATCTTAATGTTTTGCTGCCTGGAGGACTGCTTTCCAGCAATGACACCTTTCAATGACAATCTCCCATGAAAGAAATACATCACTCCAAAGAGCAACTGGAACGAGACTTCTTAATACATTTTGTCCAACTTTTAGTGGAGTCAGTACCCATCAAAGTGCCCTGCTTGAAAATCGCATTCTGACCTCGCAGTCTGGGAAAGGAGAGGGTGGCACCCTGCTAGTGTAATCACCTGAGACGCTGAACTGACAGAGGCACCGGGCTAAGGTTTAATCCACTTGTGGCTGGTTACGAGATGCCAGCACGGTTTTAAAGGGGCTGGACGATCTGACAGAGGCTTCCGAAGGGCTTGTGCACCAGAGCAATTGGAAGAGAGGCTTTTCTTTGAACAGCTTCCACTACCCCTCATGAGCAGTGATTTCCAGGTCATTACCACTCACTGTCTAGAAAAATTCCTCCTCACATTCCTCCTCCAGCTTTTGCCCAAAATCTTAATTCGGTTTCCAGTCCTTCTGCCAATAATGGGAAGAGTTTTTCCCTGTCTACTTGATCTAAGCCTGTCATAATCTTGTACACATCTATCAAATCTCCCCTCAATTTTCTTTGCCTCCAAGGAGGACAACCCCAGCTTTCAGTGATGGAGAAACAATAATTAATTCAGGACAAAATTAATAGTCACTTGGGCAAATGGGGGTTAATTAAGGAAAGCCAACATGGATTTGTTGAAGGCACATTGCCAACTTGCTGGAGTTTTTTTGAAGAAGTAACAGAGTGGGTTGATGAGGGTAATGCTGTTGATGTGGTGCGTATGGACTTCCAAAAAGCGTTTGAGACAGTTGCGCACAACAGACTTGTGAACAAAGTTACAAAACAAAAAGGACAGTAGGACAGTAGTGACATGGATACAAAATTGGCAGAGTGACAGGAAACAGAGAGTAGTGGTTAATGGATGTTTTTCAGTCAGGAGGAAAGTTTGTAGTAGAGTTCCCCAGGGGTCAGGGCTGGGACCCTTGCTCTTCCTGGTTTATATTAATGACCTAGACCTTGGTGTACAGGGCACAATTTCAAAATTTGTGGATGATGTGAAACTTGGAAGCCTTGTGAACCCTGAAGAGGATAGTCTAGAACTTCAAAACAACATAGACAAGCCGGTGGAATGGCAGGTGAAATTCAATGCAGATAAGCGTGAAGTGATTCATTTTTGTAGGAAGAATATGAATAAACAATATAAAATAGTACAAGTCTAAAGGGTGCACAGGAGCAGAGGCACCTGGGTGGAAATGTGCATACATCACTGGAGGTGGAAGGACAGGTTGAGAGAGTGGTTAGTAAAGCATTCAGTATCCTGGGTTTTATTAATAGGGGCATACAGCACAAGAGCAAAGAGGTTAAGATAAACTTGTATAAAACACTGGCTCGGCCTCAGCTGGAGTGTTGTGTCAAATCTGGGTGTCACACTACAGGGAAGATGTGAAGGCATTAGGGAGGGTGCAGAAAAGATTAATGAGAATGCTTCCAGGCATGAGGAACTTCAGTTACATAGACAGATTGGAGAAGTTGGGACTGTTTTCCTTGGAGAAGAGAAGGTTGTGAGGAGATTGATAGAGGTATTCAAAATCATCAGGGGTCTGGACAGAGTAGATAGGGAAAATCTATTCCCAATTTACACAGTAAATGGTGGGGCATTGAGGAGTGCGGAGGAACAAAGGGATCTGGGAGTTCAGATACATAGTTCCCTGAAAGTGGCGTCACAGGTAGACAAGGTTGTAAAGAAAGCTTTTGGCATACTGGCCTTCATAAATCAGAGTATTGAGTACAGGAGTTGGGATGTTATGGTGAGGTTGTATAAGACTTTGGTGAGGCCAACTTTGGAGTATTGTGTGCAGTTCTAGTTGCCTAACTACAGGAAGGATATCAGTAAGATTGAGAGAGTGCAGAGAAGATTTACTAGGATGTTGCCGGGTCTTAAGGAGTTGAGTTACAGGGAAAGATTAAACAGGTTAGCACTTTATTCCTTGGAGCGTAGAAGAATGAGGGGAGATATGATAGAAGTTTACAAAATTATGAGGAGTATAGACAGAGTAAATGCGAGTAGGCTCTTTCCACTTAGATTAGGAGAAATAAACATGAGAGGACATGGCTTTAGGGTGAAAGGGGAAAGGTTTAGGGGGAACATTAGGGGGAACTTCTTCACTCAGAGAGTGGTGAGAGTGTGGAACAAGCTACCATCTGACGTGGTAAATGCGGGCTCACTCTTAGGTTTTAAGAATAAATTAGATAGATACATGGATGGGAGAGGTCTGGAGAGTTATGGACTAGGTGCAGGTCAATGGGACTAGTGGAATAATATTTCGGCAAAGACTGGAAGGGCCGAATGGCCTGTTTTCTGTGCTGTAGTGTTCTATGGTTCTATGGTTCTAACGGTGGAAGGAGAGGTGGTGGTGTAGTGGTATTGTCCCTGGACTGGTATTCTGGAGACCCAATGTAATGTTTTGGAGGCCCGAATCCCACCACGGCAGATGGTGAAATTTGAATTCAATAAAAATCTAGATTTGAAAGTCTGATAATGGCCAGGAAACGATTGTCATAAAAACACATCTGATTCACTAAAGAAATTTGCTGTCCCACGTGTGACTCCAGACCCACAGCAATGTGGTTGGCTCTTAAAATGCCCTCTGAACAAGGCTAATTAGGGATGGGCAATAAATCCAGGCCTAGCCAGCGACACCCAGATCCCATGAACAAATGTTTTAAAAAAGGATTGAGAAGCAGAGGGCATAGATTTAAGGTAATGGGGAAAAGGCAACATGAGGAGAAACGTCTTTCCAGAGCAAGTGGTTTGGATCTGGAATGCACTGTCTGAGTGTGGTGGAGGCAGGTTCAATCGAGGCATTCAAAAAGGAATTGGATTGTTATTATCTGAAAAGGAAGAATGTGCAGGGTTGGAGTGAGAAGGCTGAAGGATGGCACTAGGTGCGTTGATCATTCAGAGAGCCGGCGCAGACACGATGGGCTGAATGGCCATCTTCTGTGTTGTGACAAGTCTGTGATTCTTAACACATGTGTTAAATCTCTCCTGTGGCTTCTCTTCTATAAGGAGAACACATCAGCCTGAGAGATTGGGCAGATTCAATGAAATTTCTAAGAGGTTTTTGTGCAAACGCTAATTTGACACGTGTTGGCGCAAAACTAAGGGTTGGCTAATGTGGGAAAATGGACATTCTACTGAGGCTGAAACTGAGTCACATCGTTTGGGCAAAGTAGTGAATCTTCACATTGCATTAAGCCACAAAGTAATAATGTAGCATTTAATGCTGACATGGGGCACACAAAATATCTTGATGGTCATGAGATTAATTTGAAAGGGTAACTGCTGTGTTGGTTTGCCTGTCTAACAGGAATGCTTGAGTCTATTTTGTAATTGAGCTAACTTGCCTGTGTAAATTATTCATGATTAGCACTATTACCCCTGCATAGCCTAATCATTATGCAATTCATGCTTCAGAAAAATAGAATTAATGCATTTGAATCATCTCATAAAAGTATTTTCCAATTAAATCTTATTTGTGTCTGAAAATTACAACAAATTATCATCATTCATTATCAGACATTATGCTCCAAATTTAGCATTCCACTAGTCCCCCACTGTGCAATTTGATAAAAGCTCAGATACCAATTTAGACACATTTATTGAATCTACTTCGTGCCTTGTCTGAGAACATCATGGCAATCGCAATCTTTTATGTACTGCTTTCATCATGAACTACTTAAATTAGTGAACACTTCTTTAGGCACATACATTTGCCAGTCTGGATTTAGACCTAGAGTGGGATCAAGAGAGGGAATATTTAACCTAAGAGCAATCTTCGATAAATATCTAGCAAAAAAACAAGAACACAGCCTTGTATATGCTTCATAGAGAATGAAAAAGCATTCGACTGTGTTTATCACCAGAAGTTGCTGAAATGTGACATTGACAGTAAAGATGTGAGATTTCTCCAGAGCCTATATTGGGACCAAATAGCGAGAACTGACTAGAAGATGGACAATTAGATATGTTTCAAGTGAAAAGAGGAGAATGACAAGGCTGTGTACTGTCACCAAAATTATTCAATCTGTACACAGAGCAAATATTCAGAGAATTAGATGTGCTTCTAGTGGTAGTAATTGGTGGCAAGAACATAAACTTGTGGTACGGTGACAACACAGGGCTGCTTGCAGAATCAGGAGGGGCCCCACAATACACAAAAGTAAAATCTAGAAGTTTATAACATGGATTGAGTATGAACACTAAAAAGACAAAAACAATGATAGGTGGAAGGAATACATTAGAAGAGACTAGCGTGAAGATTGAAGTGGACGATGTCACACTGGAACAAGTAGACAAGTTTGTCTACTTAGGACAAATGATAACAGAAGATAGCAGATGTGATGCAGAAGTCAGAAGAAGGATTGTGTCCCATTCACGAGACAGGAAGAAAAATCTATATATATCTATGTCAGCCCAGCTACTTTAAATTATTTTTTCTGTTTTTACAAAATGGAAACTTCCTGGGCTGGTAAAATGGCTGCAGCTGATCACATACTGGTTTCTAGAAGTTTCTGAGCAGTTTAAAGGCAAACAAAGGCTAACACAATAAACCCCCTGGAATATAACACACCTTGCATCGTATAAACATTCCAGCCAAGCCAACACAAAGGATAGCAGACAATAAGTCTGCACCAGTCAGTTATTGACATAGGTAGAGGTATTTGTGACTCCTAATCTCTAATGTTGTGCCAATGGCCCCATCCTTACCTGCTACAAAACGCAATGGATTTCAGTCAGGGGACTTGTTAGCTGAATAGCTCGACCTGAAACCACCCTGTCACATGACCGAGGCTTGAGCTGTTTGAATTTCTTTGCTTATACAGCTCTTGAATTGTATCTCTAGTTATGGTTTAACCTCTGAAGAGAACCGGACTCCAGGTTAGCAGCCTGCCTTTGACCTCCGTCTCTCTTTAAGTCTGATTTCCAGTAAGAACCCTGTATTTCACCTACAGAGTGAACTAATACCCAGGACACAAGAATACTTTGTGGCATCTTCAGTGGATTCAGCCTGCAACCGAGTTCCTAGGACCAAGCCCAGGAACTCTGCCAGACAAAGCCACTTTGATTCTGGACTCTGGACTCATGTGAAACCGTAATTTTTTTTTGATTATTATTCATTCACAGGATGTGGGTTTCACTGGCTGGGCCAGCATTTATTGCCCATCCCTAGTTGCCCTTGAGAAGGTAGTAGTGAACTGCCTTCTTGAGCGGCTGCAGTCCATGTCATGTAGGTACACCCAGAGTACTGTTAGGGAGGGAGTTCCAGGATTTTGACCCAGTGACAGTGAGGGAACAGTGATATATTTCCAAGTCAGAATGGTGAGTGACTTGGAGGGGAACTTCCAGGTGGTGGAGTTCCCATCTATCTGCTGCCATTGTCCTTCTAGATGGTAGTGGTAGTGGGCTTGGAAGGTGCTGTCGAAGGAGCCTTGGTGAATTCCTGCCGTGCATCTTGTAGCTACTGCTGCTACTGTGCGCCATTGGTAGAGGGAGTGAATGTTCGTGGAAGTGATGCCAATCAAGCGGGCTGCTTTGTCCTGGACAGTGTCAAGCTTCTTGAATTTTGTGGAAGCTGCACTCATCTAGGCAAGTGTAGAGTATTCCATCACACTCCTGACTTGTGCCTTGTAGATGGTGGACAGGCTTTAGGGAGTCAGGAGGTGAGTTATTTGTCACAGGATTCCTAGCCTCTGACATGCTCTTGTAGCCATAGTATTTATATGGCTAGTCCAGTTCTGTTTCTGGTCAATGGTAACCCCCAAGATGTTGATAGTGGGGAAATTCAGTGATGCTAATGCCATTAAATGTCAAGGGCCGATGGTTAGATTCTCTCTTGTTGGAAATCGTGGTCTTTGCCCTGAACCCCTTTCTTCCCTTATCCCCCTTTTATTGTATGAATGAAAAAGGGTGGACATTGAAAAACCCCTTCACGTGTTTTGTGTGTGTGTGTGTGTGTGTGTGCACGTGTGTGTGTGTAAAATAAACAATCCCTCTTATTTTACATTATCTAGAGTTTGCTGTGGGGTTATTAATAGAGGTTTCCCACCCACGGTGGTTGACAGGCTCTCAACCGTGTCTGACCCATCTCCCGCGCCTCTGCCCTCACGCCTTCCCCTCCCTCCCAGAACCATGATAGGGTCCCCCTTGTCCTCACTTATCACCCCACCAGCCTCCGCATTCAAAGGATCATCCTCCACCATTTCTGCCAACTCCAGCATGATGCCACCACCAAACACATCTTCCCTTCACCCACACTATCGGCATTCCGTAGGGACCATTCCATCTGAGACACCCTGGTCCATTCCTCCATCACCCCAAACACCTCAACCCCCTCCCACGGCACCTTCCCATGCAACCGCAGAAGGTTCAACACCTGCCCTTTTACTTCCCCTGTCCTCACCCCAAGGGCCCAACAACTTATACTTCCCTCAATTTAGTCTACTGCATTCGCTGCTCCCAATGCGGTTTCCTCTACATTGGAGAGACCAAACGCAGACCGGGTGACCGCTTTGCGGAACACCTTCGGTCTGTCCACAAGCATGACCCAGACCTCCCTGTCACTTGCCATTTCAACACACCACCCTGCTCTCATGCCCACATGTCTGTCCTTGGCTTGCTGCAATGTTCCAGTGAAGCTCAACGCAAACTGGAGGAACAGCACCTCATCTTCTGACTAGGCACTTTACAGCCTTCCGGACTGAATACTGAGTTCAACAACTTTAGATCATGAACTCTCTCCCCCATCCTCACCCCCTTTTTGATACCCTTTTTTCTATATTCATTTTTGTTTTTTTTATTTTAATTTATTTGCTTTCCACTTATTTTTATTGTTTATCATTTTAAAAATTTATTTCCATTTTTATTCATTGTTTTATCCCCACCTCTTAGCCTACCTTTGATCATTTTTCCCAACACTGTCCCCTCCCCCCCAACTCACCCCCACTAGGGCCATCTGGCAATAGCTCAGGTTGTCACTTTCCAGAGGGCTTACCCTGATCCAGCTATTCTCACATTCTGCTTCCTACTCTCATTATCACTATTAGCACCTCCTTTAGCCAGCACCACCACCATAAACACGTCTCTGACCTTTTGTTTATGACATCTTTTGCAACTCTCCTTTGCCTCCACCATGGCCATCTATCCAGCTTCACCTGTTCCATCCCCCTTAAACAGGATTTATTTCACCACTTTTGTACTTCTCTTTAGCTCTGAAGAGACTCGAAATGTTAACTCTGTCTCTCTCTCTCCACAGATATTGCCAGACCTGCTGAGTTTTTCCAGCATTTTTTGTTTTTGTTTTTGTTTCAGATTTCCAGCATCCGCAGTATTTGGCCTTTATTTTATTAATAGAGGATTGGGTCACTCCATAACTGGATGGTTGGGGAAAACAAGCAACTACGTATAAAGGGGAAAAATCAAAAATCCAAAATACCTCTCTCTTTACAGACAGGTAGTGAGAGGAGAAATAAGGGCTGTTTAAATTAATCCCCCTCCTGTCCATTACATTAGAGATAGCCAGAAGTAATTTCATGAAGATATATTATTAATAAGAAAATTGAAACTTGTAACAAGGAAAAC
Source organism: Carcharodon carcharias (assembly GCF_017639515.1). Taxonomy (NCBI): domain Eukaryota; kingdom Metazoa; phylum Chordata; class Chondrichthyes; order Lamniformes; family Lamnidae; genus Carcharodon; species Carcharodon carcharias. Next base: position 185,230,850 of record NC_054470.1, read on the forward strand.
ATTTGTCCTACGTTCTATCCACTTTCCTGTATGCCTCAGAAAACCAACAATAATTAAAGGTCTGTGGAAAACAGAGGCCTTTGAATTGTCAATGCTAAATCAATCAGATGCTTAAAATTCCCCATACAGACCCTACGACAAATGAAGAGATGCTTCAAATTTCAAGAACAAAAAGAATTCTAAAAAGTGACGTCAAGAAAATGAAATGTCAGTATTTTGGCCATTTGATCAGAGCTGAAAGGCTGAGAGATCCCTGCTAGAGGGCAAAGTGAAGGTCAGCAGACAGAGGAGTCGACCTGGGCATAGCTGGATGATGGACATCAAAGAGGTGATTGCAGCCGAGTGGCACAAGACAGACGAGCGTGACCTACCATGACAGCAGGTCTCCTGGTAGGAGTAGCCACAAGCAGACAGACATTTGCCAGTGCACTGGGTTAACTGAGACTCAGTGGGCAGCGCTCTTGCCTCTCAGTCATAAAGTTGTGAGTTCAAGACCCACTCTAGAGACTTGAGCACACAATCTAGGCTGGCACTCCAGTGCTAAGTGAGCATAGCAGTGTTAGAGGTGCCATCTTTTGGACGAAAGCTTAAACTTTCCTGCCTGTCCTCTCCGGTGGATAGAAAATTCCCCAGGGTATTGTTCCAAACAAGAGCAGGGGAATTCTCCCCGGTTTTCAGGACAATATTTACCTCTCTAGTAGCATCACCAAAAATCAGATTAAATATTAGGAAGGATCTTATTACCCTTGTATAATATTGCCAGACTTGGTAACAAAGATGGCCGGGGACCTTCAAAGTGCAGGCAGGGGAGTTTTGAAAAAGGGGATGAGTGTTAATGGACTTTCACAGCATTCATCTCTTTTGTTTTCTTTACTGGGTGTACCTACACCAGGTGGGCCACAGGGGTGCAAGAAGGCAGCTCACAAACATTTTCCCAAGTGCAACTGGGAATGATTAAATGGTGGTGTCCCCTTGCGCTCACTGCCCTTGCCCTTCTAGGTGATGCAGATCAAGCATTTGGGACATACTGTTGGAAAAGCATTAAAGATTTGCTGCAGTGCACCTTGTAGGTAGCACACACTACAGCTGCGGTTCACCAATGATGGAGGAAGTGGAGGTTTAAGGAGGTGGATGGGGTGCTAATCAAGTGAACTATTTTGTTTTGGATGGTGTTGAGCTTCTTGAGTGTTCTTGGAGCCGCACTCATCCAGATGAGTGGAGAGAATGCCATCGCACTCCTGACTTTTACCATGTAGATGGTGAAAATTCTTTGGGGAGTCAGGAGGTGAGTTACTCACTGCAGAATATCCAGCTGATGGTCTGCACTAATCATCGCAGCATTTAAGTGGCTGGTCCTAATGAACTCCTGGTCAATGGTGACCTGCAGGATGTTACTCCTGGGTAGGAATTGGGGGGCTACTGTGTGATAGGAATGGCAAAATATATCAAGGTGAGATGGTTATGTTCTCTAATGCTCTCTAATGTAGGAGATGGTCATTGCCCGATACTTATATGACACAGAGGTTACTTGTCACCTATTAGCCCAAGCCTACGTGCTATCCACGTCTTACTGCATATGGATATGAGCTGATTCATTATCTGAGGGACCACAAATGGAGTTGAACACTGTGCAATCATCAGAAAACAGCTCCACTTGCGATAGTGAGAGGGTCATTGAAGAAAGCAGTTGAAGATAATTGGGTTATAGACACTGCCCCGAGGAACTCCTACAGTGATGTCCTGTGTGGCTAAACATATTTGCCTCCAATGACCCAAACCATCTTCCTTTCTGCTAGGTATGATTCTAACCAGTAGAGAGTTTTCCCCCGATTCCCATTAACTTCAATTTTACTTCGGATCACACTCGGTCGAATGTTGGCTTGATTTCATGTGCAGTCATTCTCTCTCACTTCTGGAATTCAGTTCTTATGTCTATGTTTGGACCACAGCTATAATGTGGTCTGGAGCTGAGTGGCTCAGCAGGAACCAAAACTTGGCATCAGTGATTAAGGTGTAATCTGATGACTGACAATGAATCATGATTGCACTCAAATCAAATCTGCTTGGATATCATTGTTAAAATGTCTAGAGTCTTGGTCTCCATTCACAATCACAAGGGACTTTGACGAAACAAGTACTACAGAAAATTAGTCACCTTTCTAAGGAGAGACCTTGATATCTCACCCAACGTCATGTTGCCATTTTCAGCACCTTCCAATTCAGGTCAAATCTTTAATGGGTTTTACATTGACAATTTAGATCTACTGAGTGCAAGACTTATGTTACATGTTCGTCAAGTATAATTAATATATATTGCTTAAGAGGCTCACAGATAATTCCGGCATCTGAATCATGATACAAAATTCAACAGAGCTCTGATTGATAGCAACACAGTCAATCCACTTAGAAAAACCATTTGACAATCTCAGAGGAAATATATAAATCTTAACATAACAGAAATCAACTAGAGATAACTGTCTAACTAAATCCAGCTCCTATGAACTGTTAAGCAGTTGATACGCAAAACTTAACTGGTCTTTAAACTCTAATTAATAATATTCCAAAGAAATTAAAATCTCCAAATTAAATGTAATAAGAATGTTCATAAATCCATTGATTGCATTTCAGTCTTTAATGTTTTGCCTTCTATATAGGGATTTATATTCTATACAAATAATAGAACTAGAGCAATGAAAGGTTACAATTTTATGAAGGCCTCAATTATTTTGTTATTAGTCCTTAGGGTATGGTCATTATTGGAAAGGTTGTCATTCATTCTCCATTCTTAATTCCCCTTGAAACAGTGTTAGTGACCTTTCTTCTTAGTAGTGGCTTTTTCCACCACTGGTTCCCCATGTCTCCAGTGTGTACCAGCTCCAAGATGCACTGCAGCAACTCACCCGAGGCTTCTTTGACAGCACCTCTCAAGCACGGGACCTCTGCCACCTAGAAGGACAAAAGCAGCGGGTGCATGGGAACACTACTGCCACCACAGTCCCGTCTAAGGCAATAAGTGCTGCTTTTGTCAATAACACCCACATCCCACGAACAAGTAAATGTTAAAATAAGCTATCTCCATTTCAATCCAGCTGATAAAAAGGAAAAAACGCACTCGACTGAAAGCAGGTGGGTCTACATACAAGCCAAAGAATGGCCTGCTCATGGGATCAGCAAATAAGCATAACTTCTATTTTTTTTGTATAGAATATAAATCCCCATATAAAAGGCAAAACATTAAAGTCTTAAATGCAATCAATAGATTTAATGTATATTCTTATTACATTTGATTTGGAGATTTTAATTTCTTATTACTAATTAGATCTATTTCGTAGATCTGGGCCATTACTCTATGATTAGTCATCCCTAAGTAATGGTCGATGAGCACTCCTTAGGCTAGATGCCAAGAAAGACCATCCAAGCCAAGAATGGAAAGCAAAAGTCACCAGTCACTAGTGATCCTATCCATGGCAAATTCTGGAGAGATGCAGTCTCTGATTAGATGGGCTGTGGGAAGCTGAGTGATTTCTCTTTTGTTTTCACAGCATGGCTCTCTCGGCCTATGGCCGCATTCTCTCCCTTTCTCTCTCTCATCCTCCTGTGCAGGTGCCAGCCCCTAAAGGAGGACAGGGCTTGAGATATAGCGGAGTGGGCTGAGGAGGCCAAGAGGAATAGCAGGGTTGCAGCAACAGCTCCCGGCAATCTCCCAGCCTGGAGCAGCTGGAGTCCTAGACAACACGGAGTGAAGAAGTGCATCTCTTCACGGCATCCCGAATACTGCCCCAGAGAGATATCCAAACCTCCCAGGCCCAGATGGGGAGTGAGGAGTCTGCGTGAGTCAGTGAGTGAGTGAGTGAAACGGCATGAGTCTGCGTGAGTGAGTCTCCGCGTGAGTGAACCTGCGAGGTGTGTGAGTAAATCTGCGGGTGAGTGAACCTGCGTGTGAGTGAATCTGCACGTGAGTGAGTCTGCAAGTGAGTGAGTGAATCTGCGGGTGAGTGAACCTGCGTGTGAGTGAATCTGCACGTGAGTGAGTCTGCAAGTGAGTGAGTGAATCTGCGTGAGTGAGTGAACCTGCGTGTGAGTGAGTCTGCAAGTGAGTGAGTGAATCTGCGTGAGTGAGTGAACCTGCATGAGTGAGTCTGTGTCAGTGTCAGTGAGTCTACACATTAAAAGTACTTTGCTAGCTGTAGAGTTTTTTAAGGGCATCTTGAAAATTGAGGAAGGTGTACAAATGCAGGTCTTTCCCTTTTTTTATTTCAGTGGTCTTAGATATTGCTTTAATGCAAATTGATTTTAATTGACAATTGTTTTCAATATAATAAATGTTTAAACTGCATCTGTGGGCAGGTAAGGGACAAAGTAAAATGTCTTATCGCAACACTTGTAAATTATGAATGATACTTACCCTCTATCATCATTATTGTAACCATCGTAACATTATTACTTTTGTGACCTCAATTATCAAGGTTGATTGAGCAGGTTTAAGAATAAGCCTTAATTACAATAATTTTTATCAGATGCTAACAAGCTGGGTGAATCCATTCATTAACAAATCAACCAAATGACCAATAGCTGTCAATTTACGTTTTATATCTGTTCCAGAACAGGAAGCATCATGGGCATACTGACGTATGTTGCAGAGCAGATAACAGCCAGACTAAGGCATTAGAGTAGGAACCTCTCTGTTGAGGAACTCATATTATTGTAGAAATGCCAACCTCTGGACATCCAAAGTAAAAACAGAAAATGCCATCCATGAAACCTCATGCTTTTCCCCCCAGATAATTCATGCATTAAAGATTCTCCAAGGTGGTGAAGATGGAGTCTTAAGCTAAAATGCCAATTTATCCCATGTTTAGAACAAGAGGCCATCTTAAAGAGATTGTACTTTACACTAGGAATGGTCCATCAAAGGCTTGTTAAACAGTTGATTGTTGTTGTATGATGCTGTGCATGACTGCATGCCATTGTAATGTGAAAGTGGGTGAACAGAGCAAGGGTTAATGTGGGACTGGAGAATAGCAACACCCACAGTATGATGTATAGAGTTACATGGTAATAGACTGAGAGAAAACTCTAGAAACAGTTTGTCTGCATGGCAGCTGCACTATGCATGACATTAACTGGAATCTGTACGTAATTAAAGATTAACAATAAATGGTTCATGTCTCATATAAGTCTCAAGACCTATCCGTGAAACACCAACCAACCCTCACAACATGGTGAACAATGGTGGTACACAACATGGGGGAGGATTTTCCCCTTGTTGGAAAGGTGCGGCGGGTGGGTCCAGGAGTGGCCAATTAACAGCCAGCCAGCATGAATCGCACACTGAAACACTCAGCACTGCCTGGGTGGGGAGGGGGGAGGAGGGCAAGCACAGGAGTCAGTGCAAGCACGCGGGTGCACTCACAGGGCTGCCTCAGGGAGTTGATTTTTCACACTAAAAATAAAGTTTTCAAAAAGAAAGGGAAAACATCCCCTCATGTGACTCTCTCACATGAGCAGGGGCATGTTGAAAATGACCTCTAAAAACTTTTATTTTATTTTTAATTAACATAAGAAACCTCATCCTGCCTTTGGATGAGTTTTCTTCAAAAATCCAAAGGCCACTTGGCCTATTCTTAAGGTTGGACGGGCAGTGAAAATTTTTACTTAATTAATTAATTAATGGGCTTAACAGCCCTCTTAATTGTTGGCAGGCATGCTGCCAACTCCCACACGCGCCATCCTACCAAAATATCGCACAAGTGCACAATGACGTCAGGACACTTGCCCGACACCATCATGCGCTATTTCACACTCGTACATTTCAGGTGTGCACCCACACACAGAGCCCATGATGATCAGCGTTGGTATGGAATGTGGCATTTTAAATGATGAACCCAGAGCAAAGTATGAAAACTAAAACAAGCCGAAGCTGCGCTAGAGAGACATGCGCCTAAGAAGAAAGATTGAAGAAACAATTGAAGAAGCTTCAATATAGACTTTATAGTTAAGGAATCTGCTAGAGTGAGTAGAAGTCCATTGCAAGGCCCCTGAGTGATTCAGCATAAAAAAGAAAAAAACATGGTCAGATCACAAACACAGGGGAGTAAAAATGCTAAAAATTGCAAGACCCTGGGTGATGCAAAGTCCAAGAACTTGATCAGCTCACAAGACAGTAAGCAAAAATTACAAAATAGAAACTGTACTTGCTTTGTAGAATGGGTGACAGTCTCAGAGGCTCAGTACATTGCAGCTGTGGAAAAATGACAAGACCCTGAGTGATACAGAATCAAAGAACCTGGTCAGTTCACAAAATGGTGAGCAAAAATTACAAAAAAAAAAGCTGTACTTACATTATACATTGGGTGGCAGTCCCAGAGGCTCAGTAGCTGAAAGCAGTCTTGGCCGTGCTGCACTGAAGTAAATAAAAAAGCAGTTAAATAAAAATTGGCTGGCAGAGTCAAGACAGAAATTTGCAGAGCAAATTAAAAAAAAGGAAAAGCCTGCAGAGTTTAAGAGAAAGGAAACTATTTTCAGTCAGGTGCCTCAATTCTTGGACAGAGGAACGGATTGCTACTGCTTTAAATTTCCTGCAAAGTTAAAAAAAAAGAAAAGAGAAGAAATAGCAAATTAAAGAAGAATCTGCAGAGCTTAAAGGCAGAAATCGCTGCAGTGGCTATCTTTTTGAAAAAAGGAATAGTTTTGAAAGTTTAAAAGCTTTACGAAAAACAAAGCGGGTGATCACCAGGGAGCCTTCCAAAATTGTAAAAGCATGGGAAACTCACAACAAAGAAAACCAACAGGCTGCAGGCAGCCTGAGTGAAAATAAAAGGTTGCTGCACTAGTAGCCTTAAAGAGGCAATGACAGTTAAAACAGTAACTACAAGAAAAAAAAAAGAAATGGACAGAAAAGTAGAATTTGCAGATGTATATTAGATAAGGAAATGGCTAAACCAGACACAAGACTGGGAGTCCTGGAGGAGACAATTTTTAGTTTGCAGGAGAATTCAAGATTAAATAAGGAATCAGGAGAACTACAAGTTGGTAAGTGTTTATTCCTGTTTGGTTCATTTGCGGGTGAAGTACTCCACAGCCAATGTATAGATCAATACTCAACAACATTTGCTGAGATATTAAAAGGCTTTGACAGATATTTTAATCTCCAAGTAGTGGAGAATGCAGAATCCAGAAGAAGGTGTAGCGCACCCCTGAAAAAATGCCATGGGTAACAAAAGACCCGAGAGAGGGAGACAAAAGACCCCAGAGAGACAGCAACCCCCAATTAAGTGTTGAGGATAACAAAAGGCCCCAGAGAGAGGGCAACAAAAGACCCCAGTGAGCAGGAGCCAGTAGATCCCAGAACGCAAGAAACAATATTCCAGTAAACCACAAGATGGTTGCCGACCATCTCAATGAAGTGAAATGCACAAGCCGAAGCATTTAGTGCAGAAGAAAGAACTGGCTGAAAACAAAACATGCAAAAAGTAAATGAAGCTGTTCTACAGGAAAATGTTCACATCAGAGCTGAAACAGAAGATTTGATGTGCAAGATTCAAGCTGGGTATATACCTTTGAAAATGCACAATAAACTGAAGTCTTCAATGAACCAAGCTGGTCAAGATCTAAACAAAACAAATTTCAGAAACGACACAAAGATACCAGGAGGAAATAACGGCCCTCGCTTCCACAGTTGGCAAATCAAAGTAGGAGTTGGGAAAACTCTACAAGATGTACAGCAAAATGGCAGGCAGATAAGGTATGCAAGGAAATTGCGACCCTGAAAGACTCCTTAAAGAATCAATATGTAGTGGTGGAAAAACATGAGAAGCTAAAAAGGATGCTGAATATTACTTCAGAAAAAGCTGTGTTGGAACTAGCAATAGCAACAAAACGATGCACTGAAGCCCAAAGTAAGTTGGCAAGAGGTCAACAAGAAACAAACAACTGAAGAAACAGTTGGTTGTCCTTCAAGGTCAAATGCAAAAGGAATGTGGAACCATTCAGCAATATGAAAAAATTAAGACTGTCTTAAATAGCAGAATGGAAGAACAGCAGAATAAACTCAAGGAAACTCTGCTGAATTCCAGGAAAACTTAAAATGAAGTAAACAAAGAAAAGGAAAACCTCTTGAAGAATCTTCGCACACTACAAGGATGCCTCAGGACAGAGTTTATTCTTCTGGAAAATTATGAAGAGAAGGAAGAAGAATTCAATGTCACCCTGAACAAAATGAAGAACCAGTTGGCGGAGGAGATTTGTCAATGTTCGATATTCCAGGAGGAAGCCAAAAGCTGCAAGAAACAGACTGAAGAGCTGAAGAAGTGGTTGAATGAAAACGAAGAGGCATTGAAAGGAAAAGCTGTAGAACTTTCCAAGTTGCAGACAGGGAAAGAAAAGACAAAAATAAGATGGGATAAGGTAAATCAGACACTGAAGCACAAGGAACTAGATGAGAAAATAACACTGGATGACTCAGATGTACTGGGAACCTTTGGGCTGAATGAAAAGATTCATAAGATTGCAAAATGATTTGAAAATAAAACAGCAAACAAACATCTGGCTGAACTTGTGAAACAAGTGAAAATGAAGGTTCCATTTGCAAAGCGTATACGTCCAGCAAGAGCTTGGTGGACACCTCAGCCAAAAAAAATTTGAGTCCATTCTAGGAATGAACGGAGTGCACATTCCCCTCGGAAGGAATAACACAAACCCACAGTGTCCAAAAAAAGTTGACAGGTTGTTAATAAAGAGAAACACAACTTGAAGGAGCTCAAAAAGTGAAGCAAGTGGAGGTAACCAAGTACCAGAAATACAGGATACTGTTACCATTCCTCAAACGTGAGTGACTGAGGCATGGAAGGACTGTCAAGCCTCAAGCTCAAGACTGCCTAAATTCATAAATTCAGAGACTTAAGGCGGAGGAGCAGGGATAGCAAGTAAAGATTGTAGTATTATATTCCATTGGAAGGGAGGAAGGTTTTCCTTTGAGAAGAAAGGGGGATGTTGTATAATGCTGTTTGTGCCTGCATGCCATTGTTATGTAAAAGTGCTTGGCTGAGTAAGGGTTAACGTGGGACTGGAGAATAGCACCGCCCACAGTATGATGTACAGAGTCGCATGGTACCATGCCAGTGGAACAGTCTAGAAGCAGCCTATTTGCATGGCAGCAGCACCATGTATGACATTAACTGGGATCTGTACATAGTGAAAGATTAACAGTAAATGGTTCATGTTTAAACATACAAGTCTCAAGACATCTCTGAGAAACACCAAACAAACCTCACAACATGGTGATTTTTTTTAATTAATTCATGGGATGTGGACTTCACTGGCTGGGCCAGTGAAGCCCACATCCCATGAATTAATTAAAAATAAGATGGCCATGGAAATAATGGACTTGTTGGTCGTCATCTTCCAAAATTCTGTAGTTTCTGGAACAGTCCTGGCAGATTGGAGGGTGGCAAATCTAACCTCCCTATTTAAAAAAGGAGGAAGGGAGAAAACAATGAATTACAGACCAGTTAGCCTAACCTCAGTTGGAAAAGTGCTATTCACAGAATCACAGTGCAGAAGAGGCCCTTCGGCCCATCGAGTCTGCACCGACACGTGAGAAACACCTGACCTACCTACTTAATCCCATTTACCAGCACTTGGCCCATAGCCTTGAATGTTATTACGTGCCAAGTGCTCATCCAGGCACTTTTTAAAGGATGTGAGGCAACCCGCCTCCACCACCCTCCCAGGCAGCGCATTGCAGACCGTCACCACCCTCTGGGTAAAAAAGTTTTTCCTCACATCCCCCCTAAACCTCCTACCCCTCACCTTGAACTTATGCCCCCTTGTGACTGACCCTTCAACTAAGGGGAACAGCTGCTCCCTATCCATCCTGTCCACATCCCTTGTACACCTCGATCAGGTCGCCCTTCAGTCTTCTCTGATGAGATCTATGGACACACTGGCCAAGGTCCCTTTGTACCTCAGAACTTCCTAGTGTCTTGCCGTTCATTGAATACTTCCTTGTCAAATTACTCCTTCCAAAGTGTATCACCTCACACTTTTCAGGGTTAAATTCTATCTGCCACTTATCTGTCCATTTGACCATCCCGTTTATATATTCCTGTAGCCCAAGACACTCAACCTCACTGTTAACCACCCGGCCAATCTTTGTGTCATCTGCTATTCTAAAGGATGTAATACTAACTGGATTAGATAAAGTCAACATGGATTTATGAAGGGGAAATCATGTTTGACAAAGCTACTGGAGTTTAAGAAAAAATAAGGGAGAACCAGTGGATGTGGTTTATTTGGACTTTCAGAAAGCTATTGATAAAGTCCCACGTAAGAGTTAGACTGTAAAGTTGAAGCACATGGGATTGGGGGTAATATATCAGCATGGATTGAGAATCAAAGACAGGAAACAGAGAGTGGAAATAAATGGGTATTTTTTGGAGTGGCAGGTGGTGACTAGCGGGGTGCCGCAGGGATGCATGCTTGGGCCCCAGCTATTCACAATATATATCAATGATTTGGATAAGGAAATCAAATGGAATATTTCCAAGTTTGCTGACAACACTAAGTTTAGTGGTAATGTGAGCAGTGAGGAAGGTGTTAAGGGACTTCAAGGTGAATTAGACAGATTGAGTGAGTGGGCAAATTCATGGCAGATGCAGTATGATATTGATAAGTGTGAAATTAACTACTCCAGTAAGAAAAACAGAATGGCAGGCTATTGTTTAAATAGTGGTCGATTGGGAAATGTTGATGTACAAAGGGACCTGGGTGTCCTTGTACGCCAATCACTGAAAACAAGCATGCAGGTGCAGCAAGCAGTTAAGAAGGCAAATGGTATGTTGGCCTTCATTGTGAGAGGACTTGAGTACAGGAGCAAGGATGTCTTACTGCAGCTGTACAGGGCCTTGGCGAGACCACACCTGGGTCTGAATTTTCCCCCCACCGGGGGGGGGATGTTCAGGAGCGGCCACACTTCCGATCGGCATCCTAAATCGGGGGGTGCACCACCATTTTACATGTGCGGGCCAATTAAGGCCCACCCAGGGTGACGTACACGATGAAGTGCTGTGCACTCGCTGTGTGGGTGGGGGGGGGGGTGGAATTCTCTGAGCCGAGAGTGAGCTCTTTCACGCATTCGCACAAAAGAGTGCACTCATCTCCCTGAGGCTAAGTGCTGCCTCAGGGGGATTGGCTCCACAATAAAAAATCTTAAAAACAGAAAAAAAAATTCTCCTGACACGTCCCCTCATGTGACACTGTCACACGAGTTGGGAACATGTCCATCACTTTTAAATGCACTTTTATTAAATTTTTAAAAACCTACATGAAACTTTATCCCGCCCGTGGATGAGGTTTCGTGCTTTTTCCAATGCCCACCAGGGCTCCCAGCCTGCCCGCCAACATTAAGGTCCACTAATTACGTTAACTACTTTGCCAATGGCCTCAATAGGCCATTGACAAGTCGGTGGACACACAGCTGATTCGGCTGAGTCCCCAACAACCTGAAAATGGAAGTGAGGTGGGGTGACATCAGGAGTTCCACCCGACATCATCCCGCATCATCTTACGCATCAGCAAGCAGGCCCCGCCCCCCTCACTCGCCAACCAGGAAATCCTGGCCCTGGAGTATTGGGTGCAGTTTTGGTCTCCCTACCTAAGAAAGAATATACTTGTCTTGGAGGGAGTGCAGCGAAAGTTCACCAGACTGATTCCTGCGAAGGCAGGATTATCATATGAGGAGAGATTGGGCCGACTAGTATTCACTGAGTTTAGAAAAATGAGAGGGGATCTCATTGGGACATATGAAATCCTGATGTACAGGGATGGACAGACTGGGTTCATGGATGATGTTTCCTATGACTGGGGGACTAAAACAAGGGGCCTGGATATGGGGTAGGTCATTTAGGACTGAGATGAGGAGAAACCTATTCACTCAGAGGGTGGCGAACCTGTGGAATTCTCTACCACAGAGGGCTGTGGAGGCCAAGTCACTGAATATATTTAAGAAGGAAATAGATAGATTTCTTAACTCAAAAGCCGTCAAGGGGTATGGGGAGAGAGCGAGAGTATGGGGTTGAGATAGAGGATCAGCCTTGATCATATTAAATGGTGGAGCAGGCTTGAAAGGCCAAATGACCTACTCCTACTGCTATTTTCTATGTTTCTATGTTTCTAGAATTAGAGGAGTGCAGATACCTCAGAGGTTTGTGGGATTGGAAGAAATTACAGAGATAGGGATAGATGATGCCTTTGAATATCAAGGCGAGAAGATTAGATTCTGTCTTATTGGAGATAGCCATTACCTGGCACTGGTGTGGCTTGAATGTTACTTTCCATTTATCACCTCAAGCTTAAATGTTGTCCAGGTCTTGCTGCACACCGGCATAGATTTCTTCAGTATCTGAGGAGTCGCGAATGGTGCTGAACATTGTGCAATCATCAGCAAAGATCCCCACTTCTGACCTTATGATGGGAGGAAGGTCATTGATGAAGCAGCTGAAGATGGTTGGGCCGAGGACACTACCCTGAGGAACTCCTGCAGTGATGTCCTGGAGCTGAGATGATCGACCTGCAACAACCACAACCATCTAATTCTGTGCTGGGAATGACTCCAACCAGTCTACCCCCTGATTCCCACTGACTTCTGTTTTTTTCCGGGCTTCTTGTTGCCACACGCAGCTTTGATTTCACTCTCACGTCGCCTGTACAGCGAACAAACTCTCTTTGCCTGTATTGCTTCCACATGTCTGTTATCCTGTGTTTTTCCTAATCTCTCACCGTCCTCGTGTCATTGCAAAATATCCCATGTCATGAGAGGAATGCACTAGGGCTTGTTGTTCTCCAGGAACCTCCATTTTCTTCCTACAGAGCTAAGTCTATTGCTTCGGCCTGAAAAAAAATGTTTTAGCAAAGGAATGAGTGTGTTGAAAAATCAGTGCCTAATGCTGCCCATCCAAAAACAGTTGGCATTAATACAGGGAGAAAAGTGCATTTTTTGCCAGATCAGTGGGTGAGCTTAATTCGGTGCTCAGTCCTTGATTACCTCTGCCACTAAAGGTAGGCAGACATGATGCATTCACGGTCTGTTTGTTAACCCATTTTTCAAAGCTACATCTCAGAAACAAATGAATGGGTTTCCATGAACCTTGGTGCTCAGATAGGGTATGGCCCATGAGAAAAATTGATTGGGTGGGGATGGTGGTGACGTCACTGGGCTAGTAATCCAGAGGCCCGGGCTAATGCTCCGGTCAAGTTTAAATTCAGTTAACAAAAATCTGTAATATAAGGCTAGTTTCAGGAATGGTGACCATGACAGCTACAACTGATTGTTGTAACAAAAATCAGGTTCACTGATGTCCTTTAGGGAAGGAAATCTACTACCCTTACCTGCCCTGGCCTACATTTAACTCCAGGCCAAAACATAAACGTGGTTGGCTCTTAACTGTCCACCGAAATGGCCGAACAAACCACTCAGTTCAAGCAGTTAGGGATGGGCAACAAATGTTACCCTTTCCAGCAACACTTACATCCCATCAAAGAAACAAATGATTTTGGTGAAGATGCAGATTGGATCTGGACCCTGGAATTTTATAAGGACATTGGGAGATAAGGCAAATTGACTTTTTTTTTAGAACATTGTGATCTGTTTTATTTACAATGCTGTCAATTGTTTTAGCATGTTGTGGATTGTCTCAGCTGCCTGGTGGAGTTTGCCACAGCTGTCAAAATGTAAGCAGAGTTTTCAGAGCAGGTTGTCAGATGTTAGACTGAAGCCTCCTCAGTGAGATGGAAGTTCTTAATAAAAAGATTGCTTTTCTCAGCTTTGTAGTTAAAGAGCATTAAACAGGCAGGGAGAAACCCAAAGGAAGAGATGTGCAATTATAATAATGTTAAGTTAACACAGCATGATGGAGGTATGTGCTCTACTGAGTTCCCTCTTAACTTGTGTTACGACCGGGATGGGAGGAGTGTGCATATTCTTACTTCTCCATAGATTGCAACATAAGTGTAAATGTTTTATTCACTCACCAAAATGGCCAATTGTTTACATTTGCTATTGTTAGAAGCAGAATAAAAGAGACTTTAACTAGTCTTTCAATCAACTCAGAATGATTGATTTATTATGATACAAAACTTATTTTTAAAATCAAGTTGCAAAAACTAGCCAACATACAATTTATAATACGAAAGTGTAACTATATGTCCCTTTAAATCCCAACACACACACACAAACACATGGACAAAACAAATAGGGTCTCTGCAGAGGTTGGTGTTTAAGGGAAGAACACCTTTTAGCCCCTCGTTCTTCATGTAAGGCCTGCAAGCCAGTAGTGGCTTCCATCCTCACTAGGTGCAGCTCCCCAATGTTCCTGACTCTCCCCGACACTTCCCAATGGTCCCCAAAACTCTGCGACTCTCCCTGACTCTCCAAGGCACTCCCCTACATTCTCCACCTCTCCCCAACTCTCCCTAGTGCTCTACAATGCTCCCCAACTCTCCCTGACTCTCTCAGACTCTCCCAGACTCTCCCTGATTCTCCATGACTCTTCCTGATTCTCCGCGACTCCCCCTGATGCTCCCCGGCTCTCCCTGAGGCTCCCCAACTCTTCACAGCTCCCCAAGACTCTTCGCGACTCTTCCCTGATGCTCCCCAACTCACCCTGATGCTCCACAATTCTCCCCAACACTCTCTAACTCTCCCTGACACTCCCCGACTTCCCCTGACCCTCCCTGACTCTTCATGAGTTACCCTTCCCTATAATTTCATTGAGCATTGCAAGACTTGCTTTAACACCGTTTCCCATGTGACTGGCCTCAGGGAACTTTGGAGCAACCTTTCACCTCTCCCTGACCTCCAAGTTGCAGCCTACCCCTGGCCTCTGGAGTTGCGGCCTACCCCTGGCCTCCAAGTTGCGGCCTATCCCCGGCCACTGAGTTGTGGCCTGCCCCCAATCTCCGAGTTGCGGCCTACCCCTGGCCACTGAGTTGTGGCTTACCCCTGGCCTCCAAGTTGCGGCCTACCCCCGGTCACTGAGTTGTGGCCTAGCCCTGGTCCCCGAGCTGCGGCCTACCCCTGACACCAAGTTGCGGCTACCCCCGACCTCCGAGTTGCGACCTACCCCCTGCTCCCCAACCTCTGAGTTACCGTGAGATCTTGAACGGGAACGCAAGTCCAGGAGAGGGGAGTGGCGAAAGGATGTGTCAGGGATTGGGACATTCTGTGAGAGGGTGGGTCAGAGACAGGGAAGAGGCCACAACTTGAAACTCAGGAAAGGGGAAAGTCCACAATGCTGAGGGTTGGGGAGGAGGAGGATCTGCAACGACCAGGGGTTTCAGGAAGCAGGATTGGTGGCAAGCAGGCAGTAACTCAAGTAGAAAGTTATATTTTTCTTTTAAAATTAAATAAGTTTAAAAACATAAAATTTATTTCATTTACAAATGTAGGAATTTAGCAATATAGAATATTGCAACTTAGAGGGTATAATATTTTAATATTTGCTTTTTTTCTGATAAGGAAGTTCCTACAGAATCTAACTACAATGTTAACCTGTGGGAACCAATGATTCACTTAAAGTCGTCATTTTCAGGAATGCAACCACAACTTTAAGTGGAGACTTACTGTATTCCTATTTATTTTACTTCTAACATTAAAAAATGTGCACGGAGACTATATAAAGTCAGCCTTCTTTACACGTCACATTGACCACATGGTACAATAAGTATATCTAAGTATATAGTACTATACTTTGTATAGTAACAGATATATTACCATAGCAACCATCATAGAACGAGCAGAGTATTCGACTGCTGGCATTGTGCTTTTCTCTTTGGCCCAAGGGAGTTACTGGAAAAAGAATGGATTGATTCTTAATTCCGGCAAAGACAAAATTGGAAAGTGAAACAGAAACAATAGTAGGTAATAAGAACGTAACTGTGGATATTAATGAAACAAACAAACCATGAAACATACAGAAACCAAGGAGGCTGGAGGAAGCCGCAGCCAGGGTAAGGGCCATAAGTGAGCCACAAGCCAAAAGAAAAGGGAAAGTTTTGTTGCTTTGACAGACGAAAACCCCAAGTTTCAAGAAAAGTGGGACTGATGAGAGTGGACTTGACGAAACATGTATGAAGCCGGTTTTGTTTAATTTGTCAGCTGAAGTGTTCCGCTTTTAAAAACACAGCAATTTAGAACGCCATTACACAACAGCACATTCACGTTTCAATGGAAATTACCCACCTGGGATTCAACCAGGAAAAAGCGAAATCGAGCAACTGGCTGCTTCATTCAAAGGCCAGCCAAAAATAATACAGAGATCAAGTTCCCTGCAGAGTGCTTGACAGAGGCATCTTTTGAAACCGCATGGACTTTAGCAAGACATGAAAAGGCATTTACTGATGCAGAGATCGTTAAGGAGTGTTTTCTGGTTTCTGCAGAAATCCTGTGTGACAATTTTAACAACAAAAATGCAATCCCTTTTTTATTAATTTACGGGTTATGAGCATCACAGGCTAGGACAGCATTTATTGCCCATCCATAACTGTCCTTCAAAAGGTGGTGGTGAGCTGTCTTCATACTCCATGTGGTGTAGTACACCCACAGTGCTGTTAGGAAGGGAGTTCCAGAATTTTGACCCAGCGACAGTAAAGGAACGGTGATATATTTCCAAGTCAGGACGGTGAGTTACTTGGACGGGAACTCTTAGGTTGTGGTGTCCCATCTATCTGCTGCCCTTGTCCTTCTAGGTGTTAAAGGTCGCGGGTTTGGAAGGTGCTGTCTAAGGAGCCTTGGTGGGTTGCTGCATTGTATCTTGTAGATGGTACACACTGCTGCTATTGTGCGTCGGTGGTGGAGGGAGTGAATGCTTGTGGAAGGGGTGCCAATCAAGCGGGCTGCTTTGTCCTGGATGGTGACAAGCTTCCTGAGTATTGTTGGAGCTAAAGCAAATAAAAGGACTGCAACTGTCTGAAACAACAATAACGAGAAGAGTGGAGGAAATCAGAATAGAAATCCGACAACAGTTAACTACAGGTCTTTTGGCAACACTGTTTTAGTATAGCGGTGGATGAAAGTACAGATATGGTGTGACGTTTCGCAATTGTGTGTCTGGGTCCATTTCCCCAAAGAATGATTATTTTGTGAGAACTGTTGTGTTTAATAACTTTGAAAGGTCAGACAAGAGGGGAAAACATTTTAATAAAAACAAAAAAACTGCGGATGCTGGAAATCCAAAACAAAAACAGAATTACCTGGAAAAACTCAGCAGATCTGGCAGCCTCGGCGGAGAAGAAAAGAGTTGACGTTTCGAGTCCTCATGACCCTTCAACAGACCTAGGTGAATCCAAGGAAGGGGTGAAATATAAGCTTGTTTAAGGTGTGTTGGGGGGGGGTGGGTGGATGGGGGGGTGGGGGGGGCAGGTTTGGGTGGGGGGAGATAAGTGGAGGGGGGTGGTGTGGTTGTAGGGACAAACAAGCAGTGATAGAAGCAGATCATCAAAAGATGTCACAGACAACAGAACAAAAGAACACAAAGGTGTTGAAGTTGGTGATATTATCTAAACGAATGTGCTAATTACGAATGGATGGTAGGGCACTCAAGGTATAGATCTAGTGGGGGTGGGGGGAGCATAAAAGATTTTAAAAGATTTAAAAATAATGGAAATAGGTGGGAAAAGAAAAATCTATATAATTTATTGGAAAAAACAAAAGGAAGAGGGAAGAAACAGAAAGGGGGTAGGGATGGAGGAGGGAGCTCAACACTTTTGACTGCCCTCCTCGATTTCTTTTGCCGGGAATAACCTGGATTGGACAACCTGTGTGTACAAACAGTGCACCAACCATGCGAGGGAAGGAGAATGGGTTAATGGGCCTGATGAGGAAGTGAGAGGAAATACCCAAATTCATCGTGATGCATTATACATCAAGAAGCACTGCGGGCAAACTAAAAAATAGTGAAATGCAAAACGCCCTGGTGTTGGTTGTAAAGTTGGTCAATTTAATTGTTTTAAAAACACTGAATCACAGGCAGTTTCAAGCATTACTGGAAGAGTATGGGACAGGGTATGGCAACCTAGTAAAGCACAATGGAGTGAGATGGTTATCTGGTGACAGGGTACTTGAAAGATTTTTGGGTCTCCTCCCTCAGCTTCGTGAATTTCTTGAAAGCAAGGGGAAGGAGAAGAAAAACTTGGAAAACCCAAGGAGGATAATAAAGCTGGCATCTTTGACTGACATCACATGTCACTTGATCGTGCTAAATCTCAGGTTGCAAGGGAAATAAGAGCTTCCCAGTAACGTGCTGCGTGTAGTAACTACTTTACAAAGCAAGGTTACAACATTATGCATTCCCGACACATACTTTGCTCACATTCCAAAACTCAGGATAATTTCCTCAAGAAAATCCAGAGCTCTTGAAACATTTCAAGTGTAATTCATTTGCACATGTTTTGGAAGATTTTGAGTCTAGATTTAAAGACGTAATAGAGTTCAAGGAGTTTTTTAATTTCATTGAGAACCCCTTCCAAGTAGCAGTGTCATTCTCTGTCACCAGATATCACAGGCTTTTGTGCTAAATTGGAAAGTGAAATTGTGGGGCTTCAGACTGAAGTCTGATCTGGAACATGGTCCCTGATACACAATACCCATCCCTGAAACATTGTGTGCACGAGGTGCTGTCATTTTTTTATCAGTATGTACAGCTGCAAATCTACCTCTTCGACAATGGATATTGTGAAGATAAAACAGAGAAACAAACTGAGCAATGAAGATTTGGACTCCCTTACTAGGACCGCAATGACAGACTACAAATACGGCATGAAGAAAGGCAAGGAGCAAACAGGCACACTTTCGCTCTTCCAACTTTTATCATACATTTCGCATAGGTTTACTTGCATGGGTGCATTTTCAATTCCTTACATTTTCCTGGTTATTGTTTTATAAATGCTGTTATTTTTAATTGTACATGCGTATTTCTTTTTAAGTATAATATGCGATTTCATTCCAGTTCCATGCATCGCTCTGTTACATTAAATCATGAAGGAGTAGGAAGCAATGATAATTTAGTAAAGTAGTAGTTGATGTGGCTGTCACATTGCAGAGTTTTTTTGCTAAAGAGGCCCTTGCTTGAAAATAGCGAAAATCACTGTTTTAGCCAATGGAAAACTTTATGAAAAAGGATAAAGTTCAAATGGCTTTGACACCGTTGCTGATGTCCCTGTGCGCGAAAATGGATCGCTGGCCACGGTATCTGTCTGGAAGTTCTTTCCAAAGGAGCTTCACTGTGAAGGAGAACAGAGTGGGATCAATGTCCTTGGGATCCTCCATCTCAGCTTCTCAGGTTTCCAAATACAGACAAGTTATGAAATGAGGATTTCTAGCCAGATGCTAAGAACTACACTGAAAATCAGACAAGCCAGGGAGAGAGTGAGTCGGTCAACGTTCTCCTTTTCAAAGTTCAAAATAGAAACAAAGTTCATCTCAGTCAGGTGGTTTCCAGAAAATCACCAGGGCCTCACAGCCTCTGAAAGCAATAGTTTTTTTTCCTTCCCCCCAGCAATTAAAGTTCAAATAAACAAATAGTCCTTTCCTCCTCAGGGGCCTTGCTGGTCATTTAGCTGAAGTCACGTGACTTCTTGGAAAAGGTAGCTTGCTCACAGTCCAACGTGAACTTATAGTCTTTAAAAAAAACTCAGGTCAGTTTCTAAGAAAGTGTCCAAATAATTTAATGTCCTTACATTGTTTTAAAGAACAGAAGCTTGAAGATAAGTATTCATAACACTTCTTTATTTATTCATTCACAAGATGGGGAGGCTGTGGCAGTGGCATAGTGGTATTGTCACTGCACTGGTAATCCAGAGACACAGGTTAATGCTCTGGGGACCTGGGTTTGAATTCCACCATGGCAATAAAAAATCTAATGATGACCATGAAATCATTGTCGATTGTCGTAAAAACCCATCTGGTTCACTGATATCCTTTAGAGAAGGACCTGGCCAGGCCTACATGTGTCTCCAAATCCACAATAATGTGGTTGACTCTTAGATATCTTCTGAGCAAGGGAAACTAGGGTCCAGCAATAAATGCTGGCCTAGCCAGTGACACCTCTATCATGTGAATGAATAAAAAAAGAAACGTGGGAAATACTGGCTGAGCCAGCATTGGTTAACTATCTCTCAATGCCTTTGAGAAGGTAATGGTGAGCCGCTTTCTTGACTCTTGTGGCATAGGTACACAATGCAGCTAGGGAGGGGATTCCACAATTTTGATCCAGCCTCAGTAAAGGATCGATGGTATAGTTCCAAGTCAGGATGGTATGTGGAACTTCGGATGGTTGGTTTCTCCACAACATTGATGTCCTTGTCCTTCTCAGGGCTAGAGGTTGCAGGTTTGGGGGGTGGGGGGGGTCCTGCCGAAGAAATCTTGGTGAGCTTTTCTCCTTGAACTTTTCGAAGTGTCTCTCATTCCTCTGCTGAACCCATGGCCTCCACTTACCATTGTTAAGCAGCGACAAGTAATTCAGTGTTATTCTTCCACCATGTCTCCCAGTGGGACTATCGCGCTCTTCACATTTTAATAAACTTCAATGCTCCCAGAGCCAGATGTTATCTCTTTCAATCTAGCACAGTTGTTTCACTCTGTACTAACCAATGATCTGCATGTTACCTGCCAGTACAGCTACCAATTAGCTACGATAAACGATTAACAACGGCCAATTTGCATCTAATTGATTTTCGTGAAAAATGAGTTGCAAATACAAAAAGGCAGGATGCAATTAATCACTCTGCAATCTGGTGTTCCTTTTATATTAGAGTTGGAAGGCTGGGCAAGGAGAAAAGGGGCATAAGGAAAGTGGCTTTAAGACACAATTGTGGACAAAGGTTAGATGATGCTAAATGAAAAGAGAAAATGCTGGCAAACTCTCAATGGCTTGGGCAGAATCTATGGAAAGCAAAACCGAACAAAGGACTCTGACAATTACAGAGAGGGGAGGATTGAGTGGAGAGGTATAAAATGGTGGGAAAATGCAGCAGTGCAAAGGGAGGTAGTGCCATTAAGATCATCAGGATCTTATTAAAAAGTTTAGCAAACTTTCCAATTGACAGCCACCCCAACAGACAGCCTTTCCGGCGGGGAGGAGAGATTACCAGAAGCAGGAGAGCACAGCCAAAATGTACTGGGATGGATGACAACTATTAGAAAGTCAGAGAGACCACCATTGGGAGCGAGGGAGAGAGGTTACGAATCGGAGAGGGAACGTTACTAAATCAATCAGTAACTAAACAATAAATATCATTTACATCTCTTGTGCTTATTCTTCCCCTCTCAGCCATTAGAGGGGCCAAACTCCAGAGGGGAATGGCCATAATTGAGAGGGGGAGGGGCTCTGAGCAGAAGCGAAGGGCCATGATCGGGGGACCAACCATCAGGAGTGGGAGGGGCCACAATCAGGAGGGGATGGGCTGTGATTGGAAATGGGAGTGGCCAGATTGAGAGGGAGTAATGTCAGGATTGGGCGTAAGTTGCCACAGTCGGGATCGTGGTGGGGTGGTGAGTGACCAGAATCTGGAGATTGAAGTCTTCACGATTGGGGCTGGGGGATGGAAAGGCCTACTCTTTGGCCCAGGAAAACCCTCTTTACACAGCAAGCGGTGAGAATATGGAACACTGACATGGCTGTTAGGGAGGAAGAATAAGCATGGAGAGATGTCAGTGATATTTATCGTTTAGTTACTGATTGATTTAGTAATATTGCACTCATATTTTTTAATGTACGTAATGTAGTTAGTTGGGGAAAGTGCTGATAAGGGAGGGCAGGAGAAAAATGCTATCATCTTAGATCTTGGAAATCAGTGAAAGTAAACATCTGGAGAGCCGCAAAACTGACTGCCAACGTGGCAGGTTGTTGTGTTCTAGAAGCTGCCTAGCGGTGGAAGAAGTTTCAGTCATAGCTTGCAAAGTGGAATTTGGTTGTGGATGGAAAGAAGAACTATTTGCAGTGCTATGGGAAAGGAGCAGCTGAATGGTACTAATTGGATATCGCCTTCAGAAAAGCAGCACAGACACAATGAGCTGGATGACCACCTTTGGCACCTTGTGATTCTATAATTCCATGACTCACTATCATTTATTTTAGATGATTGCACAAAGTTCAGCTCTACCCCCCCAAAATACCTGGGCATTTTGGATCTCCTGCAGTGTAGGGTAAATGAGGTGAAATGGATTGCATCCCTGTGAGGGAGCTTGTCTGATTAGGGAGGGCTTCCCTGAAGAGTTTTAGATGGGGAGGGGAAGCAGGGGGCGAGGGTACTTCACCTTAACCCATTCTCCCCCCCCCACCCCCTCACCCCACACCGTTCACTGTTTCGAGGTTATTCGATATTCCCAATTTCAGGAACAGAAATATCCACTTCCATATCCTGTCTTTCATCTATCCTGGTGAACCTCAAGCTACAGCGAACAATGGAAAGTTACAATGTCACCAGACTAGCAATCTAGAGGCCCAGACTAAAGTTCCGGAGACACAGGTTCAAATCCCATCTCAGCAGCTGGTGGAATTTAAATTCAATTAATAAATCCGGAATTGCAAAGCTAGTCTCCATAACTGTGACCAGGAAACCATTGTCAATTGTCGTAAAAACCCATCTGGCTCACTAATGCCCCTTTCGGGAAGGAAATCTGCCACCCTTACCTGGTCTGGCCTAGGTGTGACTCCAGACCCACAGCAATGTGGCTGACTCTTAACTGCCCTCTGAAATGGTGTGTGGCAAACCACTCAGTTCAAGCGCAATTAGGAATGGGCAACAAATGCTGGCCTTGCTGGCGACACCCACACCCCTTGAAAGAATAAACAAAAAGAAATTTTTAAAAATGAAGCCAGAAGATTGGCACCAGAGAACGAAGTTTAATGAGATGTTCACCGGTGAGACCGGACCAAAGGATGGTGTTAAAAATGATCTCCTCTGTTCCCTTTTTCGAAGGAAGGGATTTTTGAGCGAACGAGGTCAAATCCAACAATGATACAATGAACACTGAAAGCAATTGGTTGTTCATCCTACATCTGTTAGTGAGATATTGCTGCCAATTTTGCCTACACAACAACTGTTTGTGCACTGCAAAATGCATCAATTGCTGCAGGGAGTTGGCTTGGACGCTAGGATCACATTTATCAGAGCAGCTTGCGGTGACCGAGCGAGCATTTTATGAAATCACCCTGTAATTTTGCGCTTTGTCCCACATTCTGTATGTTGGCTTCCCCAGGACACCATTTGTCCCATATTTTTTTCAGGTAGCAAATGGTGGGGCGGGGCGGGGGGTGGGGGGGTGTGGGGGTGGGGGGGGGGGGGGGGGGTGGTGCGGGTGGGGGCTGCTGGGGCAAGGTGGAGTGGCTAAGGGAGGGAATTCCAGAGCTTGGAGCCTTCTCAATTGAAGGCACGGCCACCAGTGGTGCAGTGATTAAAATGGGGCATAGAGTCACAGAGTCAGAGAGGCCTACAGCACAGGAAAAGGCCCTTCAGATGCTCAAGGAGGTCAGAATTGGAGGAGTGCAGATACCTGGGAGGGTTGCAAGTCTTTGACGAGATTACAGTGATAGGGATTTGAAAACAAGGGGGAGATAACCTGTGATAACCATTGATGTAGGATAAGTCAATACAATCACTTTATATCAATAATACAGAGGAAGAAGTAAAAGTGTACGACCTGCTCCATTCTACAGAGAGCTGGGACCAGATTTCTGTGGCCTGATTTGGGCTGGAATGGAGGAGGGCAGCCAAACAAAAGGATGGCGACATTATGTGGGCCAGCTTCCTGCCTCTGTCCCTAGTGTCAGAGGGGAGAGTGAAACTGCCGAATGGCCTCCCCTGGCCCTCTAAAAATTCTGGGATTCTGTGGTAGCACTGAGAGCAGCCAACACCACCTCTGTGGGGCTGCTGAGTAAAGGCTGGCAGATCTTGGTGGGTGCCCCCCCCCCCGGGGTCCTTGATCCCGGGGAAGGTCTGCAGCCGGCTTGTGAAGTGCCTGAGCGGCACTTAATGCATCGAGCTTTCCCTAAAAGGGGCGACGCGGGTTCCACTGGCTTTCCAGAGCTGACAGGCAAGGCTATCGTCGCCTCCGTTAAATCCAGTCTGTTAACTCTGTTTCTCTCTCTGCACAGTTGCTGCCAAACCTGCTGAGCATTTCCAGCATTTTCTGTTTTTATTTCAGATTTCCAATATTTTGCAGCTCCATTTTTTTTCTTTAGGGTGACCAACTCTGAGGGAATGAAATAAGGGGCGCTGCAGGGGACGGCAGGCGCTGGGTGCTGGCCTGACTGAAGAGCGGGGGAGGTGTGAGGGAGTGGGCAGGGCGCTTGTGATACCCAAGACTCGGGGGATGCAGGGTGGATGGCGGGAGGGGTGGTTGTTGCTGGTGGGGCTGGAGACCTGGGAGACCTGGATGTTAGTCTGTGATACTGACACAACTAAAGCAGAATTATCAGTTCAGTAAAAGAATTGCCCGATGACAAATTATGCGCATTGCAACATTCCACATATAAAATACCTACAGTCTGCCTCCTCGACTCAAACGACACCGTTTGCAGTGTTCCCTTAACACTCTGTGCTGCACCCAGACGCTCCATGCTGCTTCAAAGCACACAAAACCACATACCTCAACTTCCCCCTCTCCCCCTTTAAGGCACCCCTTACAGCCCACCTCCTTGGCCAAGCTTTTGGCCGTCTGTCCTGATATCGCCTTATGCATCTTTGGACGTTTTATGATGTTAAAGGCATTGTATAAATACAAGTTGTTCATCTATTTTTAATAATAAGCCCAAAATTACAGGGTAATTAACTGTTGTTAGGTCGGTTAAGTGTCTGTCAGTTTCGTTTGGCTACCAACAAGGGTACATTTTCCACTTTCCTACTTCACAGAATCACAGAATTGTTATAGCATAGAAGGAGGCCATTCAGCCCACCGTGTCTGCACCAGCTCTCCAAATGAGCAACTTACCTAGTGCCATTCCCCAGCCTTCTCCCCCTAATCCTGCACATTCTTCCGTTTCATATTACTGTCTAATAGAATGCCTTGATTGAATCTGTCTCCACCACACTCTCAAGCAGTACATTCAAGACCTTAACCACATGCTCCATGAAAAGGTTTTTTCTCATGCCACCATCGCTTCTTTTGCCAATTACTTTAAATTAGTACCCTCTGGTTCTCGGTCCTTTGATGAATGGGGGCAGTTCCTCCCTATCAACCCTGTCCTGACTCCTCATGATTTTGAATTCCTCTATCAAATCCCCTCTCAGCCTTCTCTTCTCAAGGGAAACTGCCCTAACTTCTCCAACCTATCTTCGTAACTATAGTTCCTCATCCCTGGAACCATTCTTGTGAATCTTATCTGCACCCTCCCCAATGTCTTCACACCTTCCCTAAAGTCTGGTGCCCATAACGGGGGCAATACTCTAGCTGAGGCCGCACATGTGGCTGGAGGCACAAGAACTGAGTGTATACAATCTCTACACTGTCCAAGGACGGCTCACTGTGGCTGCATTAACGATCTATTCAACAATGGCAGCCAGAAGGATCTGACTGATAGCTCCCAGGCCTGACAAACAAATTTAATGACCGCTCCGTTTCTGGGGAGAATTCAAACAAAAAAAAAGAAGCTTCTTTAAAAATAAAGAATTAAGACCAATAATCGGGTTTTTCTTCTTCTCTATCATAAATAATAATTTACCACAATAAGCACTGCAGCTGTAACGATGAAATTGGGTTGTTTAAAAGGCAAATGAAGATTAAGTGCAGCGTGCGACCTGTTCTCGTCTAATTGTGTGTAATTATACGGCAGCTTGTTCTCCACAATCAGAGCCCCCATGATGCCAACTGGTCCCATGACTGCTGGATTTCGCTGCCAATGGAATTGAATGGAGGATGGCTTCCTTCTGGAAAAATCGTTCTTAAATGGTGGATGCAATCTTATTCTGACATGTGCACCGAAGACCCCCATTACATAGAGCCCTCGTGAGCATAAATGGACAAAAGTCTGACATTGTGCCACATAAAGAGACATTAGGACAGGTGACCAAAGTTTTAAAGGAGGAGAGATTTTTTGTTTATCCATTCATGGGATGTGGGCGTCACTGGCTAGGGCAGCATTAATTGCCCATTCCTAATTACTCTTGTTCAGAGGGCATTTATGAGTCATTGCTGTGTGGGTCTGGAGTCACACATAGGCCAGACCAGGTAAGGACAGCAGATTTCCTTCCCTAAAGGGCATTAGTGGAACCAGGTGAGTTTTTACAACAATCATTTCATAGTCATCAGACTTTTAATTCCAAATTTTTTTTACTGAATTCAAATTCCACCATCTGCCATGGTAGGATCTGAACCCAGGCCTCCAGAGCTTTACCCTGGTCGCTAGCACCAATACCACTACACCATCACCTCCCCTTGCCTCTGGGGGAGCAAATTTAGGTGATGCACAGCTAAAAGCATGGCCACCACCTTTGATGAAGCTAAGAAACCAGGGAATAGGCAAGAGGCCAGAATGGGATATATCACAGAGAACAGTGGGGCTTAAGGAGGTCACAGAGACAAGGCCATGGAGGGATTTGAAACTAAGGCTGAACGGTGTCAGTTTGGGTTAGCTAGGAGCACTTTCACTTCTGAACTAGAAGGTGGCAAGTTCAAGCCTTGTTCCTAGACTTGGATCATAAGGAGAGTGCTCACTGGCATAAGCCAACTGGGGCTGAAATTCAGTGCTGTAATGTTGAAGTAATTCTACCTGATTATAATATTGCTGTTTATGAGAACATATTCTCGACACATTAGCTGCTGCTTTTCCTACATTGCAGCAGCAACTGTGTTTCAAAAGTACTTAACTGGGTTGTAAAACACTCTGGGATGTCCTGAGGCTATGAAAGATGCTAGAGATATGCTAGCATTCTCCTCTATATATATATATATATATGTAGCGTTACATTTCCAGCTGATGTTAACACTGGACAAGTCATGACAGGAACACCAGGTTATTCCTGCTTTCTTATCTAATTTCTGACTGCTGTCATTTATTACTGAGTTGGTTCCTCTCACGTGCATTTAATTTTCCATTCACTGACTAATAGCAGGATTGGTGATCACCTTTTTAATTATTTTACCTGCTTCCAGGTTAAGCATAACTGATTCAGATTGTCCTGCTCAACAATAAAAAGCATCATGACTTTAGTATTCCTGTGAGTTTCAACAAACACTCACAGCGTGCTCTCTGGCATTTGTTACGATCAAACTCCATTTGTGTCAGCAGGCTTAATCTGTTGGAAGGAGAAACCCCCCGATTCTGTTGTCTGAACTAACCATCAGTGCATTATGCAGAAACCTGGATGAACTCAATTATAGTGACGTTAATTTTCTGAAGTATCAAATTATTGTCCTTCAATTAATTGGCCCTTGACATCGGAAGAACAGTGGTAAATAAAGGTATCAAGACTTTGCAGTAAGTATCAGACCCCCATAGGATTCAGCAAGACATTGATGCTCCCAGTTTTGTCCATTTACAGCATCCTATGTTTCTGTAATGCCAATTTGTGGGTGTCCGAGCTGAATGTGAATCTTAGGTTTGAAGGCTGGGGTAAGGCTTCCTGTTTCAAAGGGATGGTGAAAGTGATCTAATTGTTTGACGCTGCCAGCATGGATGCTGAAACGCGATTAGTATCACAGTATCCTTGCAGTGCAGAGGGAGGCCATTCAGCCCATCGAATCTGCACTGGCTCTTGAAAGAGCATTTCACCTAGTCTCACTCCCCTTCCTTATCCCCGTAACCTTGCACATTCTCTCTTTTCAGGTAGCAATCCAATTCCCTTTTGACTCCTCAAGTGTACCTGCCTCTACCAGTCTTTCAGGAAGTTCGTTCCAGACTCCAACCTCTGGGTGAAAAAAACTTTTCCTCTTAGCACATTTACATACAGTATAAAAGGTTAACTGTATTAGTGGTATTTATTATTAATTGGTTACAGTGATGCGCTAATATATGACATAGATGATGATATACCACTGACATCAGTCAGTCAAGAGGGAGCCTTCATAAGAGTTAAGGAGCTTTTACACTCATCGTGGCTGCTAGTGCATGATGACCCATCTAAGGAATTGATACTCGCTTATGATGCATCTCCCTACGGAGCGAGGGCAGTATTATCACACAAGATGGAGGATGTCTCTGAAAGGCCAATAGGATATGTATCCAGAACCCTTTCTGCAGCCAAGAAAGGTTACTCACAAATTGAAAAAGGTGGCTTATCTATTGTGTTTGGGGTAAAGAAGTTCCATTAATATTTGCATGGTCAACACTTCATTATAGTGTCAGATCACAAGCCACTGTTGGGTTTATTTAGTGAAGATATGGCACTCCCACTGATAGCCTCTGCTAGAATTCAAAGATGGGCGTTAATTTTGTCAGCATATGAGTACACTTTTATGTACCACCCAGGTGTGTGTATCGCAAATGCAGACGCCCTCAGTCGTCTCTCTTGCCAGATAGTATTACACATGCTTCAATAGCTCAAGAGGTCGTACTTGTGTCAAATTTCCTCGACTCCTCACCAACCTGCACGTGACCGATAAAGAATTGGACAAACCGGGATCCAATTTTAGCAAGAGTTCAAGGACAGGTATCGCAAAGATGGTCAAATGCACAAGCCTCTGAAGAATTAAATCCATTCTATGTCTGTAAATCTGAACTGAGTTGTCAAGATGGTATCTTATTATGGGGAGCAAGAGTCGGCATCCCTTTACAAGGAAGAGAACCACTATTGACAGAGCTTCATAGTGCGCATCCTGGTGTTTCGAAAATGAAGATGCTCGCACAAAGTTGTATCTGGTGGCCAGGTTAAGACAGTGATTTAGAAAAAATGATTAAACATCATCTCCAGTGTCAGCAACAGCAGAAATTGCCCGCTTCAGCTCCACTGCATCCATGAGAGGGCCCGGTTGACCCTGGGTTAGACTACATATAGACTATGTAGGTCCATTTTTAGGTACCCTGTTTCTTGTGATCATCGACGCACATTCAAAGCGAATGAATGTGTTTGAAGTGAGATCACCTACCTCATCCATAACCATTGAAAAAATACACCAATTTTCCAGTGGACACGGTCTACCAGAAGTCATGTCAGATAATGATACTGCTTTCAATAGTTCTAATTTCCAAAGATTCATGAATTTAAATAGGATTAAACACATCAGAACAGCACTATACCATACCCTCATCCAGTGGGTTAGCAGAAAGAGCAGTACAAACCTTTAAAACAGGCATGAAGAAACTATCTGAGGGAACGTTATTTACATGATTTTCAAGATGTCTGTTCAACTATCACACAACTCCTCCTGCAACCACAGGTTCGACACATTTTGAATTGTTAATGAAATGCCAACTTCGTGCAGGATTGAGTCAAGTATTCCCTAATTTAGAGGGGAAAAGCGGAGAAAAACCAAAGTAGTCAGAAAAGTGAATCATGATGTTCACAGTAAAGGTCGAGGATTTACTATGGGAGAGACAGTTTTTGCACAAAATTTTGCAGGGGACCGAGATGGGTTCCTGGTAAAATCGTCTCTGAAACAGGACCTTTGTCATATCAAGTCAAAGTGGAAAACAGGATTGTTAGGAAACATGTGGATCATCTCAGAAGTAGAGACACGCTCCAACAACTAGTTATTCCACCCCAAATAGAAGTCGAACCTTTGATCCCTGATGTTCCAGGTCAACAAAGAACAGACATGTCTCTGTTGAAGTAAATAAATCTGAACTGCTTTTGTCTAAGGATGTCCCAGATGCTGCAGTTCCTGGTCAAGTCGATCCTATGGAAGAACCACCAGCTGTAGAGCTGCGTCGCTCTACCCAAATCAGAAAATTTCCTCAAAGACTAAATTTATAATTGCATGAACTGCATACAATTGTATATGATATGAGTTAAGATTTTTTTTTGTAAATAAGAGACGTAAAACAAAATTAACGGGGGAAGAATGTAGTAATTGTAAGTTAAACCTTTCTTACTGTTATGGGGATCATGTGACTATACAGACAAATCAGCCCTAAGGGTGGGTAATCTTGGGGGCGGAGTTTTCTAGCCTTGACCTCGGAACAAGCATGTCGCTTCATCAGGAGCTCTGTAAATAAAGTTTACTGTACCTTAAAAGAAACCTGCCCTGCACTCCAAGTTTATTAAACTCCACCTTAAAAATATCCAATGACCCCGCCTCCACCGCCTCCCGAGGCAGAGAATTCCAAAGTTGCACAACCTTCTGAGAGAAAAGATTTCTCCTCATCTCTGTCCTAAAAGGGCAACCCCTCATTTTAAAACAGTGCCCCCTAGTTCTAGACCCACCCACAAGAGGAAACATCCTTTCTACGTCCTCTTTGTCAAGACCATACAGGATCTTGTATACTTCAATCAAGACACCCCTCACTCTTCTAAACTCCAGTGGAAACAAGCCCAGTCTGTCCAACCTGTCCTCATGAGACAACCTGCTCATTCCAGGTATCAATCTAGTAAACTTCCTCCAATGCATTTACATCCTTCCTTAAATAAGGAGACCAAAACTGCACACAGTTTTCAAGGTGCAGTCTCACTAATGCCCTCTATAACTGAAGCATAACATCCTTACTTTCATTTTGAATCCTTCTCATAATAAAGGATAGCATTCCATTTGCCTTCTTGATTATACGCTGTACCTGCATACTAACTTTTTGTGACATGCATGAGAATACCTAGATCCCTCTGCACCTCGGAATTCTTCAGTCATTCTCTGTTTATGTAATACTCTCTGTTTTCTGCCAGCCAACCTTCTATCCATGCTAATATACTACACCCTACACCATGAGCTTTTATTTTCCCCAATAACCTTTGATGTGGCACTTTATCAAACGCCTCCTGCAAATCCAAGCACAGCACGTCTACAGGCTCCTCTTTATCCACAGCACAAGTTACTGCTTCAAAAAGACTCCACTAAATTGATTAAACATGATTTCCCATTCAAAAAAATCATGCTTATTCTTCCCAGTTACCTTGAGTTTTTCTGAGTGCCCAGCTGTAACTTCCTTAATAATGGATTCCAACACCTTCCCCACAACAAACGTCAAGCTAACTGGCCTATAGTTTCCCATTTTCTGCCTCCCTCCCTTCTTGAATAGTGGGGTTATATTTGTTACTTTCCAGCCTGATGGAACCTTTCCAGAATCTAGCAAATTTTGGAAAATGATCACCAACGCATCCACTACCTCATTAGCCTTTTAAGACTGCAGGATTAAGTCCATCAGGACCCTAGGATGAAGTCCAACATGGCAGTCAATGTGCACATAGCAAGCTTCCATGAATAGCAAAGTGACAACAGACACCAGATAAACTGTTCTTGTGGTGTTAATTGAGGGATAAATATTGGCCAGGACACCAGCGATAGCTACACTGCAAAATAGTGCCATGGGGTTTTTACATCCACCTGAGCAGGCAGATGGGGCCTCAACTTAAAATCTCATTCAAAAGACAGCACCTCAGAGAGGACAGCACTCTCTCAGTACTGCCCTGGAGTGTCACTCTTTTATTCTGTGCCCATGCCCTGGAGTGGGATTTAACTCTGAAGCTTTGTGACTCAAACACAAGAACCACGACCGACACAGCCAAAGTGGGCAGATGGAGTTAAGATACAGATCAGCCTTATGGTCTAATAGAGTGGCAGAAAAGGCTCGAGGGCCTGATTGGGCCTACTAATGTTTCTAGTTCATCAGTTCTCAGCCTGGCACCAAGCTCGAAATGGAGCATCAGATGGAAAATTATGCATCGTTTCAGGGGGAAGGAAGAACTGGCAGAGTCTGCCTCACAGCTCACACAAACTGCACCACCTGCTAATTACAGAATGGAATTAATGCTGATGAGTGCATTCATCGCAAGTTCCTAACTTGAGGAGGCCGTACGGCAGGGCGATTTGCAAAGGAGCAATAAGTTAAACATATTCTATCCTTTGTGTCGTACCTTTCTGTTTCATCCTGACGCTCAAACTTATATCTTAATTGGATAGCGTGATAGCCCACTGTTGGAGTTCTGTTTGATGGGGTGGGCCAGCTGATTATTGTATTAAGCAGAATGCATCAATTTTGACATAAATCTGAGAACCCAGGGAGCCCCTAGGTGTTTGCATATCTGCCAGGATATGTGGTATTTAAACGTGCTGCCCACAAGATGACAAAGAACTTCTTTTCAAGACTCCCCTACGTTTTGTTGAAACAGTGGCCAGTGGGTTTATTTTTTACACCCACCTAAGCTGGCAGTCGGGACCTCCGTTTAACATCTCATCCTAAAGACTGCACCTCTGACAATGCGGCGCTCCCTAAGAATGGGAATGAAAAGTACTTTGCCACTTATTTCCTGCTCTCCATGTTTCTCCAAAGCTTTATGATTCGCAGTTCATGCCCAGTGCTTTGTTACTGATCTACGAGTCTCAAACATTGCACTATAAGTTTATTCAATAATTTGAGCTCTGTCCCCTCATTATGTTCACCACAAATTAATATCAGCCCACTCTGCCTATGAAGCCTTACCATTTCCCTTACTAATCTTCACTGGCATAAAGTTGAATAACAATTGCATAAAACTTATAGGATCCCAAAGCGAACAGTGATAATGTCATAGGATTAGCTTTGTATTTTATGGAATTAAATAGGTCAAGTCACTACAGATCAGGATGGTGTGACAGGCTGAGTGCAGTAATTCTTTTCTAAATTGTTTCATTATCCTTCCATATCATGACCTTTTGAATAATATAATGCCTGTCATTCTTCCTTAGAGTCACAAAACATCATGGAGGCAAAATTGGACAGGGCCCAAAAATGGGAGCAAGAGCCGTGATGCAGGATTTCCCCACGCAACCTTCGAGCTACCTGTTAATTTGAATGATTGTTCCATGCAGCTAGTGCTACGCACACTGTTGAGTGGCTGCTCGACTGAGAAGGGACTGCAAAATGGTGAGAGGCCAGCGCGATGTCAAGCTGGCCTGCACCACTTAAAGCAAGTCTGGGTCTCTTAAAAGGGGAGGCGCGTTGCAGCTGAAGCAGGTGCTGGGAGTCATCCTAAAAGTGATTTTGACCCGGGCAGCATTTAGTTATGGCACAACATGGCAGAGAATGGGCACCAAGATTTTCCAACATTGTCTTAGTGCAGGAGGTGGGGGAAAAATGTCATTGGTCATCAAGGGTCCCAGGAGGCCCACCAAACAAACTCTGAAAGGCAGTGGGAGCAGATAGTTGTGGCAATCAATGCCCAGGAGTCTCACACCAGAGACCTAGATACAGTGCTGCTAAAAAGTTCAATGACCTCCCGCAAGTGGTCAAGGTCAGTGAATTCATCTTCAACCGTTATATCCTACCAAGTGCATTATTACCCTGTCATGCTTTGCAATGAAACACACCCCTCATCACTCACCTACCAACAATCTCTATCAACCACGACTCATGCCTCACATCCATAGCTTCGCCTCACCCTCACACACTCAGCACTGCTGCAAGCCTCACACCCGCATCGCACAGCTTAAACATACTGCCAGTCGTATCACTCAAGCATATTGCACCACATTCTCTGGCACACTTCCCTCTGCCTTGCAGCATAAGTGAGAGCATAACAAGAGGCAGCAGCACTTAACTGGAGGGAATGCCAATGAGAATGTGCGCACAAAAGTTCTTGGTGCATCGACAGGGCTGCCAGAGAGCCTGCAGTCAATGTCAAGGTGCATGGAGGAGTCAGCATCAACTTGGTACAGGGCCCATCCTTTTCGAGTGCAAGTCATGACCAACTCCATTGGCACCCTTACAGAGCTGACTATAACATAGCACCTGGTGGCTGATGCCTCTGCTTCCATTGCAGCAAAATCAGAAGCCACCCAACGTCCGGATGCTACAATGGAAATTCAGGCTCCCCGTAAGGCAATCCTTTTTGGCTGTGGTATGGAAGCTCGCTTTGCTGCCGTTGTGACTGTGGACAGCGGTGCTCCAAATGCTTTCCTGGGGAGCGGCAGTGGTGCCATGGACCACAAACCTGCTTCCCTCTCTCAGGAAGACTATATTCATCCTCACACTACTCCCAGTCCGTCTGTCCCCTTGCTGTTGCTTGCTCACTAGCCAGCCCTGATTACTGTCACTCACACCAAACAGGTGCAGTCCAAACTGGATCTTTTAGGGCCAGAGTTTCTCAAGAGTATCCTCCAAGGCCAGTTGAGGTCTCCCTTACTGAAGATCAACAACCTTCCACCAGCTATGCTGCAGCCATTGCAATAAGACAGACCAAGGCTCATGGAAGACAGGCACTAAGGGAATGGGTTAGTTGATGTTTGCATGCAATATGGCGTGATTTGATTTATAAATTTAACTGGGAATTTTTATTTTGTGGTGACTTTTATTTTTGAATTATGGCCAAGCAGATGATCAGTAACAGGCAGGTGGTAAGGTATGGGAAAGTTGTTCAATAGGAAATTAGAATTGCATTTACTGGCACCACAATCGATTGAGTCGTACACAGGCAGCTCAGCCAGAAAGGGGCTGTGCTGGTTGTCTCCTCTCTTCCTTCTTCCCCTCCACGGCCTGCTCCTCAGCTGGTTGCCTTATAGGTAGTGGTATGCCCTTATGATGGCGGGGCTGGGTGAGGTTGTATTGCATACAATAGACCACACATCGTGATACATGCTCTGCTGAGCACTGAAGGGCTCCTCCAGAGTGGTCAGGCAACAGG
Source organism: Carcharodon carcharias (assembly GCF_017639515.1). Classification (NCBI taxonomy): domain Eukaryota; kingdom Metazoa; phylum Chordata; class Chondrichthyes; order Lamniformes; family Lamnidae; genus Carcharodon; species Carcharodon carcharias. The sequence continues at coordinate 185,265,590 of NC_054470.1, forward strand.
AGTATTGGTTCAGCACCCCAATTGACTGTACTATCACATTCCTCAGGGTAGTGGCCTCGGCTGACAAGTGACAAGTTAACATTCGTGTCACAAGAGTGCCAGGCAATGACCATCTCCAACGAGAGAGAATCCATGCATCTCAACGGTATATCCATTGCTGAAACCGTTGACCAGAAACTGAACTGGAACAGCCATATAAACACTGTGACTACAAGAGCAGGTCAGAGGATTGGAATTCTGTGGTAATTAACTCATCTCCTGACTCCCCAAAGCTTGACCATGCTCTACAAGGCACAAGTCAGGAGTGTGAAAGAATACTCTTCACTTGCCTGGATGAGTGCAGCTCCCACAACACTCAAGAAGCTCAATGCCATCCGGACAAAGCAGCCCCGCTTGATTGGCACCACATCCACAAACATTCACTCCCTCCACCACCTACGCACAGTAGCAGCAGTGTGTACCAGCTACAAGATGCGCTGCAGGAATTCACCAAGGCTCCTTCGACAGCAACTTCCCAATCCATGACCACAACCATCTAGAAGGACAAGGGCAGCAGAGAGATGGGAACACCAACACCTGGAGGTTCCCCTCCAAGCCACACACTATCCTGACTTAAAAATATATCGCCGTTCCTTCACTGTCGCTGGATCAATATTCTGGAACTCCCTCCCTAACAGCTCTGTGGGTGTACCTACACCACATGAACCGCAGCGGTTCAAGAAGGCAGCTCACCGCCACCTTCTCAAGGGCGACTAGGGATGGGCAGTAAATGTTGGTCTAGCCAGTGACACCTACAACCCACGAATGAATAAAAAAACATTTTTTAAAATATCCAGTCCTGGTGTAATGTGCGATATAAATCTAATGGCAGGTTATTATGTCATGTGAGAGATTAGAACAAAACCTCATCCTTTCGCCAAAAATTGATACAGAGGCAAAGAAGAGCCAGGTGCCAAATGCTTGCTCAATCAGGTTGCTTTTAAATTGGGTTTTAATGAAAGAGAATGAGGGGTTTTTATTGTTCTTTCATGGGATGTGGGCATCGCTGGCAAGGTCAGCATTTGTTGTCTAACTGCCCTTGAACTGAGTGGCTTGCCAGGCCATTTCAGAGAGCAGTTAAGAGTCAATCACATTAATGTGGACTTGGAGTCACATGTAGGCCACACCAGGTAAGGAGGACAGATTTCCTTCCCTAAAGTATGTCAGTGAACCTAGGTGGACAGGAGGGAAGGAATTCCAGAGATTAATGCAGAAATGGCTCAATTCACAGCTGCCAATAGTGAAGCAAAGGAAATGAGGGGTGCACAGAGCCCGAGAGTTGGAGAAATGTAGAGTTCTCAGTGTGTTGTGGGGCTGGAGGAGGTTGCAGAGTGAGTAAGAGGAAGTGCCTTTGAGGGATTTGAACAGATGAATGAGAGTTTTCATGTCAAGACATTGCGAGGCAATGTAGATTGTTGTAATACACCTTTAATGGATTGCAGCATGGCATCACCAGAAAAGAAGTGTGTCATGTGGCCCATTTTTAGTTTCACTTTAGTTTTTGAGCCGAGCACACAGCAGTCAGCTCTGCTTCTGATGTCTTCAAGCTTTATACCTCTGTATAAATGTTCTCATGTACCTAGTCTCTATAAGTATGAACATACGAAATAAGGAAAGTAGGTCATTTGGCCCCTCAAGCCTGCTCCGCCATTCAATAAGGTCATGGCTGATCTGGTTTGTGTTTCGATTTCCATGTTCCCATCTAACCCCGATAACCTTTGATTCCCTTGCCTGCCAAGGAACTATCTACCTCTGCCTTAAAAATATTCAATGACCCCACCTCCATCACCTTCTGAGGCAGAGAAATCCAAAGTCGCACAACCCTCAGAAAAAAATCCTCCTCATCTCTGTCCTAAAAGGGTGACCCCTAATTTTAAAACAGTGCCCCTTAGTTCTGGACTCATCCACAAGAGGAAACATCCTTTCCACGTCCACCTTGTCAATATCATTCAGGATCTAATATACTTCAATCAAATCACCTCTCAACAAACCCACAACACATTTACACAACCACTTATGAGTGATTGGTGCTTTTTATATCATAAAAACACAACATAAATCGGCGAGTACAAGGAACGATGGGTCATTGACACTTGGAATGGTTTTGAAACATGGAGACGTGGAATGAGGCACCAAGCCTGAGTGGTGTAAAAGAGTGAAGATTAGGTAAATCCAGAGGTAGTAGGTAAATGGTATCAAGCTTGAGGTTTAAAGGTCTGTCACTGGTAGGAAAAAAGTGAAGACTGGGAGAGGTTAAATGAGTTTGCTTTCACACAGCTCCAGAGCTAAATGAAGGAGATTAGGAACTGAGGGAGATAACCACTGACCTGTCCATGATTTACATAAATTAGCCACAGGGATGCCAAGTCCTGTGAGCGCCAAGCAGCAACTGCCAAGAATTAATGAAGTGGCAAATTCACCACCCACATAAGATTTGGTCCCAGGATCATTTATCTCACTTGATAGCCTTGGAGATGACCTATTAAAAATAGCCTTGCAATCTGCATTCTGTAATGTAGTAGCTCCCTCTTTTGGGTGTGGTAAGAACAACATAAGCCCAGAAGAAATGGGAGCAGGATTAGTTCATAGGTCCCCTTGAGCCTGCTCCACCATTCAGTGCACTTGTGGCTAATCTTCTACCTCAGCTCCACTTTCCCACCCTATCTCCATATCCCTTTATTCTGTAAGAATCAATGCAAAGGTTTCTTTCCTCGCCTATCGTCCCACCTCTGTTCCTCCTCTTGAGGACTTGTTGAGACACACAGTCACTAGTGCCAGCCTTACACATGCATCTGGCCCTAAGTGAGCTGGATAGTGGGTAGAGCCCACTATTAGACCACGGGAAGCATCGCAGATGTTCCTGATCTCACCAAGCGTAAATAGGCACATCCAGATCAGAAGATAGAAATAATCCTCAGTAATTTTCTCCTATTTGAGCAGGGGATACTGAGATTTGTTATAATCGCCCCATGCAGCCCTCAACCCTGATACCAGCTGATTGAGTTCAGGGAAGCTAGTGTAGACTAGTGATTAAATCTTCTGCCTTCTTTATCTGTATGGAGATAACAATGCAGACTAAACTAAGGAGCCTCAATGATCAGATTAATGCAGTTTAGCAAAGATTAGAATTACTGTAAGTTTGATGTTCTTCAGTTACCGAACTGGAATCACATAACTTGACAATGTTGGAAAAAACCTCACAAGAAGAAATCTCTTGACCACCATCTCAACTATTTTCAGGATAGCAACCATTCCTTACCCTCAGTATACATACTCAAATACTCAACAGCTATTGCTATACTGTGTATATGATGGGGGTGCAGAAAGGAAATTTCTGTATAAGCTCCCCCACTAAGTCAATGCAAGAGCTGCAGAAACCCAGGTAAACAGCTACATCAATCTTGTTTAGTGGGGGGAACATAGGAGCAGGCTATTTGGCCCTTTGAGCCTGCTCCACCATTCAGTAAGATAATGGCAGATCTAAGTGTGATCTTGAGCTCCACTTTCCTGTCTGCCCCCATAACCTTTGACTCTCTTGCCCAACAAAAATCTATCTAACTTTGCCTTGAATAAATTCAAAGGCCAAGCCCTGCTACTTTCTGGGGAAGAGAGTTCCACACACCAATGACTCTTTGGGAGAAAAGGTTTCTCCTCAGCTCTGACTTAAAAGGGAGACCTCTTATTTTTTAGGTACGTCTCCTAATTTTAGTCTCCCCTACAAGAGGGGACATCCTCCTGGTACCCATCCTATCCAGACCCCTCAGGATCTTCTATGTTTCAATAAGATCACCTCTCATCCTTCTAAACTCCAATGGGTGTAGGCCCAACCGATTCAACTTTTCTTCATAAGACAACCTCTTCATTCCAGGAATGAGTCCGGTGAACCTTCCTTGACCTGCTCCTAAAGTGATTATATATTTTTGAAATAAGGAGACCAAAAGTGCACACAGCACTTCAGAGCACACCCAAGGTGGGGGTGTGTGGCGGGGGGTGGAGGGGGGTAGGGGTGGTTGTTGTCTCTGTGGCTCTTCTTCGGAAATAAGATCCCCAACATATAGGCCTCCCCACCCCTGCTCTTTGTAAGTCTGGCCCACCCACCCTCAACTTTAAGTGTCTGTTTGACTCAATTGCTAAATACTCTCATTAGTACTTCAGAATGTTACAGGTGGAGCATAATGTGGGGAAGTGAGGTTATTTACTCTGGTTGTAAGAGTAGAAAAACAGAATATTTATTTTAAAAGGCAAGAAATTTGTAAATGTTGATATTCAAGGAGACTTGGGTGTGCTTGCACAAGGATCACAAAGTTAGCATGCAGGTACGGTGAGCAGTTGGGAAGGTAAATGACATATTGGCCTTTACTGCAAGGGGATTGGAGAAAATGAATGAAGAAATCTTGCTACAGCTGTACAGTGCTTTGGTGCAACCACAGCTGGAATACAGTGTGCAGTTTGGGTCTCCACATTAAAAAAAAAGGATATATTGCACTGGAAGCAATACAGTGAAGGTTCACTAGATTGGTCCCTGGGATGAGGGGACTGTCCTACAATGGGATGTTGAGTAACTAGGGTCTATATTCTCTGGAGTTTAGAAAAATGAGAGATAATCTCATTGAAACATACAAAATTATGAAGGGGCTTGGCAGGGTAGAGGCTGAGAGGTTGATTCCCCCTAGCAGAGGAAACTGGAACACAAGGGTCTCAGGATAAGTGGGCAATCATTTCAGACTGAGATGGGGAGAAATTTCTTCAGCCAGAAGATTGGGAATCTTTGGAATTTTCTGCCCTAGTGGGTTGAGGATGCTCCATCCTGTTTAAAGGCAGAGGTAGATAATCTCTTTGGTCTTTCAGGGAATCAAGGAATATGGGGAAATGGAGTTGTAGCCAAAGATCAGGCACAATTTTGTTGAATGGTGGAGTAGGATTGATGAACCCTACGGTCTACTCCTCTCCTATTTTTATGTTCTTATGTTCTAAGGTTGTGGGTTCAAGTCTCCCGAGCATGCAATCTAGGCTGACACTTCACTGCAGTGGTGAAGGAGTCCACACTGTCTCAGGCAGAGTCCTGCAAGTAAAATATTAATGTTAAAGTCCCCATGGTCTCTTAGGAATACCGCAAGAGCTTAACACAACCCACTGTCCCCTACCCACTTCCTCATGGAGGAGGGATTTCAGTTATGTATAGAGTGTAAGAAAAAGACAAACTAGCATTTATATAGCACTTTGCACAATTCTAGTCATCTCATGATTTTGAATACCCCCACCAACTGTCCTCCCAGCCTTTCCTTCTCCAATGAAAACAGCCCCAACATCTCCAGTCTTTCTATGGAACTGAAAATCCTGATCCCTGGAACTATTCTCATGAATCTTTTCTGCATCTTCTCTATTGTCTTCACATCTTTCCTAAAGTACGTTGCTCAGAACTGAATTAAATACTCCAGTTGGGACTGAACCAATGTTTTATACAGGCTTAACATAACTTCCTTGGTTTTATACTTTATGACTCCTCAACTTGTCCAGTCACCATCAAAGATTGATGCACAAATACACTCAGATCCCTCTGCTCCTACACCCCCTTGAGAATTGTACCCTTCATTTTGTATTGTCTTTCCATGTTCTTCCTGCCAAAATGAAATCACTTCACATTTCTCTGCATTGAATTTTATCTGCCATTTGTCCACCAATTTCAACAACATGCCTATGTCCTTTTAAAGTTCTATACTATCATTCTCATAGTTCACAATACTTCCAAGTTTTGTATCATCCACAAATTTTGAATTGTGCCCTGTATACCACAGTTTAAGTTAGTAACGTATATCAGGAAAAGCTGGGGTCCTAACACCGACCCCAGAAGAATTCCACAATAAACATTCCAGTCTGATAAACAACCATACACCACTACTGTTTCCTGTCACTCAGCCAATTCGGTATCCAAGTTGCTCCTGTCCCTTTTATTCCATGAGCTATAAGTTTTCTCTCAAGTCTGTTGTGTGGCACATTATCAAATGCCTTTTGGAACCCCACGCAGACCACATCAACAGCATTGCCCTCATCAAAAAACTCAGGCAAGTTAATTAAGTACAATTTGCCCTTAACAAATCTGCAATCCACTTGATTTTGCACTCCCCCCACCACCAATGCACAATGGCAGCTATGTGTACCATCTACAAGATGCTTTGCGGAGACTTACCAAGACTCCTTCAACAGCATTTTCCAAACCCACAACCTCTACCACCTAGAAGGACAAGGGCAACAGTTACATGGGAACATGATCTGCAAGTTCCCCTCCAAGCCACTCACCATCCAGAGTTGGAAATATATCGCCATTCCTTCACCGTCACTGGATCAAGATCCTGGAACTCCCTTCCTAACAGCACTGTCTGTGTACCACATGGACTACAGCAGTTCAAGAAGACAGCTAACCACCACCTTCACAAAGGCAATTAGGAATGGGCAATAAACGCTAGCCCAGCCAACCAGGCCCACATCCCATGTACGAATAAGTAAATAAAGCTGGTGGTCTATAGACTACACTGACCAATGTGCACCTTTTTATTATGAAAACAAAAAAACTGCAGATGCTGGAAATCCAAAACAAAAATAAAAATACCTGGAAAAACTCAGCAGCTCTGGCAGCAACTGCAGAGAGGAACACAGTTAACGTTTCGAGTCCGTATGACTCTTCAATGTGCACCTTTTTATTTTTTGCTTTTGTTTCAGATTTCCCGTATCCACAGTATTTTGCCCTTACCTGCACCTTTTTATTGCTCCTTAGCTCTACCAAATAGTTTCTGTTCTTGACTCCTCTGGGACATCCTCTCTCCCTAAAACTAATGTTCTCCTTCTTCAATACCACCACCCCTCCTACTTTCTTTCCTTCTTTTCCTTCATGAGCACCATGTATTTAGAAATATTTAACACCCAGTCCACCCCTTCTTTGAACTGACAAAGACACAATACCTGCTTAAAATAAAGATTAAAGACTAAAGCTCGGCTTCTTCCAACAGAGTTTTGTTTTTGGCCCACAAAACTCTACAGAGAACTTGTCTGGCCTGCTTTCTCTTTTACTCTTTTGAGCAACCCATTAAACTAAATTAACATAACAAGGGACAAATTAAAAGAGCAGCCCCTTAAAGGGATACTGCAAGAAGAAAAACAATCTTTCAAAGGAAATTACAACATCAAATTAAAATGTGATTCGAGTTTTTTTTATACATTCAGATGGGCACTTAGCTAGTTAACTGATGATCACCAATTGAACTCCTTTTGATTAATTGTTTCCTTTCCCAACATGAACCAGGTCTCCACTATCGCCACATCATATTTCCAAATAGCTATCTGCATTTGTAACTCACCAACCTTATTTACCACACTCCGTGCATTCACACACATGCACAGTAACCCTAACTTAGACTTTATTACTTTCCCATCTTATGCTGAACCCGCCTAATACCTTGCTATTTCCTACTTTTGTATGATCTGCTTCTCCCTCACTAGACCTTCCTGTTCCTCTCTAGTACTATCTCCTAGTTCCCGCACTCCTGCCAAGTTAGTGTAAACCCCACAAAGAAATCGCCCCACGAGGAAATCAGCCCCAAGCCTGTTTAGATGCAACCCTTCCAGCCTGCACAGCTCCCATCTCCCTCAGGACCGATCCCAGTGTCCCAGGAATCTAACACCATTCCTCCTGCACCATCTTTCTGGCCACACATTCATCTGCCTTATCCTTCTGTTTCCAGGACACCACTGAACCAGTTGGGTTCTTGGAACTCTATCCATAACTGAAACAGAAAGCTTCAGGACTTTTAATGCTCTGTTGGGTGGAATAAAGTGTTCAGTCAGTTTCTGAGGCAATTACAGCTATTGGTGACACTTTAGGACAATTAACATGTTCACTCATCCTTTGACACTCAAGTCGGTCTGCAGCTGCAGCCACAGGGTTGACAGAAACAAAAGATTTCTGAAGTTTAGTGTGCAAAAAAAATCACATCTTTCAAATTCCTCTTGGCTTTCTGCTGGATGGTGCATCTTGTAGCCGCTTCCTGGAGCCAGAGGTGTACTAAGTTGACCACTGATCCGGGATTGGCATCGAGACTTGTTGCGATGTCACCTTGGACATCTGCTCCATGTTAACGGCCAGCAGATATTGGGTCAGTCACACGATTTTGACTCAGTGCAGGGTGGCAGATGGAGCATGCTCTGCCTGACTAGCGATGAGCAGTAATTATCCCCTTTCTTTGGAAGCGTAACTGGAGGTCACTCCAATTGCACATGCAATATCATGGGATCGACTTAGCCTTTATTGCCAGCAAGGACTCGAACCATCCTGTGGAAATTACTGCAGATGGTACACACAGTATCCCAGTTCACAAAGCATGCCCAGCAGCCAGCACCGAGTACTTTGGGACTTGAGGAATCTCCACCATACATGCAGAAGCACGCTTGCCCCCTTTGACTGGAGAATGCATGTTGCCCGATCAGTAAGAAGTGATGATTGAAAGGATTAGTGCAAATTGCAATGATTTCAATGCAAAAGGAGAAAGGAAATCTCTACCTACAATTTGCAACCAGAGACAAAGACAGCATGTTTATGTAGCAATAGATACAGTGTAGGAGAAACTTATTTTGGATGGAACCCAAGGAGGTATCCTTTGGGAAGTCCAACAGAACCAGAGGCATTGAAGTGAAGGCTGCTGCCAGATCAGGCAATAATTCTCTCAAAGAAAGAAATCCTCAGAGTAGCATGGTTGGCTCACTGCCCACTGCCCGCTGACACACAAGATACTGCAGAATAAATTAGACAGCAGGGAGAAGGTTGCACTTTGTTTAACTTGAAAGGTACAGTTGCAGCTCTATGCTATTTATACATGAAAAATAGTCGAGAAAGCAAGAGAGAAATGTTTGCATTTTAAGCAGCACCTTGTTGCATCTCTCTGTACATCTCATGCATTTCATATACAACAGATTACACTGAAGTGCAGTGATTATTGTAATGGAGGTAAACTGCACAGCTCTTTTACCTGACAGCTGTGCGTTCATAGAATTCACAGAATCTCAGAATTTTAATGGCACAGAAGGAGGCCATTCAGCCCATCGTGTCTGCACCAACTCTCCAAATGAGCATTACAACTGAGTGCCATTGCCCTGCCTTTTCCCCGTACCCCTGCACATTGTTTCTATTCAAATAATCATCTCACGCCCTCTTGAATGCCTCGATTGAACCTGCCTCCACCACACTTCCAGGCAGTGTATTCCAGACCCGAACCACTCGTTGTGTGAAAAAGTTTTTTCTCACATCACACTTGCTTCTTTTGCAAATCACTTTAAATCTGTGCCTCCTCGTTCTTGATCCTTTTACGAGTGGGAACAGCATCTCCCTATCTACGCTGTCCAGCCCCCCTCATGGTTTTGAACGTCTCTATCAAATCTGCTCTTAGCCCTTTTCTCTCCAGGGAGAACAGTCCCAACATCTCCAATCTATCCTCGTAACTGAAGTTTCTCATCCCTGGAACCATTCTTGTAAACCTCTTCTGCACTCTCTCCTTCCTATAATGTGGCTCCCAGAACTGTACACAATACTCCAGCTGAGGTCTAATGAGTGTCTTATATAAATTCAGCATAACCTCCCTGCTCTTGTACTCTATGCCCCTATTAATAAAGCCCAGGATACTATTTGCTTTATTAACTGCTCTCTCTGCCTGTCCTGCCACCTTCAATGATCTGTGCACATATACACCCAAGCCTTTCTGCTCCTGCACCCCCTTCAAAATTTCACCCCTTATTTTATATTGCCTATCCTTGTTCTTCCTATCAAAATGCATCACCTCACTCTTCTCTGCATTGAACTTCATCTGTCTACAGGTTTTTGACAGTTTTTCCTCAGACAGGTGAAGTTTGTTGATTAAATGGGGCTTGGATACCTGAAGTTTCCACCATGGTCCAGTCATAGAATGATTATAGCACAGAAACAGGCCCTTCGGCCCATCGTGTCCGTGCCAGCCATTAAGCACCTATCTACTCTAATCCCATTATCCAGCACTTGGCCCGTAGCCCTGTATGCTGTGACGTTTCAAGTGCTCATCTAAATACTTCTTAAATGTTGTGGGTGCCTGCCTCTACCAACCCCTCAAGCAGTGTGTTCCAGATACCAACCATCCTCTAGGTGAAAACATTTTTCCTCAACTCCCCTCTAAACCTTCTGCCCCATACCTTAAATCTACGCCCCCTGGTTATTACACCCCTGCTAAGGGAAAAAGTTTCTTCCTATCAACCCTATCTATACCCCTTATAATTTTGTATGCCTCTAAGCCTTCTCTGCTCTAAGGAAAACAACCCTAGCCTACCCAGTCTCTCTTCATAGCTGGAATGCTCCAGCCCAGTCAACATCCTGGTGAATCTCCTCTGCACCCTCTCCAGTGCAATCACAACCTTCCTATAATGTGGCAACCAGAACTGCACACAGTATTCCAGCTGTGGCTTAACTAACATTTCATACAGCACCATCATAACCTCCCTGCTCTTATATTCTATGCCTCAACTAATAAAGGTAAATATTGCATATGCATTCTTAACCACCTTATCTACCTGTGCTGCTGCCTTCAGGGATCTGTGGACATGTACACCAAGGTCCCTCTGATCCTCTGTACTTCCGGGGGTCCTACCATTCATTGTGTACTCCTTGCCGTGTTAATCCTCCCACAATGCATCACCTCATACATTCCTGACTGCGCAGCTGTCGTATTCCTATGGTGCTTTGTGTTACTTGAGGCTCACCAGTGTATTAAGGAGCTGCTCCTATTAGGGGTCAGCCATGGCTCTACTGGTAGTACACTTGTCCCTAAGTCAGGAAGATTGTGCGTTCAAGTACCACAGCGAGGCCTGAATTTTACCCTCGGGGTGAGCCCGAAGTCTACACAGCCGAAAGCGGATGTAAAACCCGCTCCTGGCCAAGTTTGCACTGTGAACGTGATGTTACACTGGGTGGCCAATTAAGGCCTGCCCAGCGAGAAACGTGACCACCGGATGTGTTCCTGGGGTGGGAACGCGCCCGGCACCGGGTCCGATGGGGAGCCGGGAGGGGTGTTCATAAACCGGGATAGGCAGCTCCCTGAAGGCTGCCAGGAGTTGTGGGGGTGGCTGAGGGAGCTTGTCTGGAAGCTGTTCAAGAAGCGGCCTGGTGTGCAGTCACAGCCTCAGCACCTGGTGGTCATGGAAGGCGGGAGGGTAAGTCGGATGGACGCTCTGCACCCCCCACGTTTCTCAGATGAGTGCCTGGGAGTGCTGGTTAAGGAGGTCAGTGCCAGGCGGCATATCCTAATGCCCAGGGATGGCAAGAGAAGGCCTGGACAGAGGTCGCCGCCCAGGTCAGTGGGCACGCGTGGTGTGTCGCACCCATCTTCAGTGCCGCAAAAGGTTCAATGATCTGCTGCAGTCGGCAAGGGTAAGTGCAGAAATGGCATGGACCTGTGCGGAGAACTTTAGTCGGGTACCTGTTGCTCAGAACGTTCGGGGTGGGGGGTCTAAGAGCGCGTATGCCAACTGGCACTGAAGCCTGCCCTGCCAAGGCTGGGATGTCAGCACGACTGGCCCCAATGCATTGCAGGGTGAGGTGTGCCACAGTGATACGGCCCGCCTAATGACCGGGTGGGAGGGCGGGTGGGAACCGGGAAAGGACCTTCAGGGAGACGGAGCAATAATGAGGCTTTCTATCTTTCCCTGGCAAGAGTAGAGTGGTCCTCCTTTTTTTCTGAGCTTGAGCACAAAAAGCAAATCTGATGCTCCAGTGCTGTCGGAGGTGCCAGCCTTTAGATGTCTTGTCAAACTGAGGCCTCACCTGCACTGTCAGGTGAATGAAGAAGATCCCATGGATTAAAGAGCAGCAGGGGAGTTATCCCCAGTGTCCTGGCCAATACTTGCCTTCAATCGAAATCAGAAAAGCAGGTGACCTAGCAATTATCACGTTGCTTCCTGTGGGAGCTTGCTGTGCAGAAAGTGGCTGCTGTGTTTCCTACATTACAAGAGTGAGTGCATTTGAAAAATAAAGACTGTAAAGTGCTTTGAGGCATCAGGTAGTTATGAAAGGTGCTACATAAATGCAAGTCTTTCTTTTCCTCTTTATTTCTTTTTTCCTTTTTTATTACAACCAAGAGGGACGTTTCCATCTGACGTTTCTACAGGGAAGGAAAATATACTTCTTTATCCACACCTCAGAAATCATCCCAACATGGAAATATATCGTCGTTCCTTCATTGTTGCCGAGTCAAAACCCTGGGACTGTCCACATAATGGTGTTGTGAGGCTACCTTCACCACATAGACTGCAGGGCTTCAAGAAGAAGACTCAACACAACAACAACTTGCATTTAAAACAGTGAAACAGTCCCAAAGTGCTTCACAGGAGCTTTAACGGACAAAAATTGATGCCGAGCCACAAAAGGAGATGACTGGGTCAGCCACCCAAAAGCTTGGTCAAAGAGGTAGGTTTTCAAGAACGGCTTAAAGGAGGAGAGAGGGCCGGAGAAGTTTAGGGAGGGAATTCCAGAACTTAGGGCCTAGACAGCAGAAGGCATGGCCGTCAATGGCGCAAAGGAAGAGGTGGGGATGTGTAAGGGGACAGAATTGGGGAAACTCAGAGTTTTCAGACGGTTGTAGGGCTGGAGAAGGTTACAGACACCACAGACATTCAGGGATTGAAAACCAAAGACGAGAATTTTAAATTTAAACCATAACATCAAATGATCAAAAGATCATAGGGAATAGGAGCAGGAGTAGGCCATTTGGCCCATTTGATAAGATCATGGCTGATCTGATTGTGGCCTTAACTCCACCTTCCTGCCTGTCCCTCCTTGATTCCCTTAACAACCTTATTAATTAAAAATCCTGTTTACCTCAGCCTTGAATATATTCAATGAACCAGCCTCCACTGCTCTCTGTGGCAGACAATTCCAAAACTAATGACCCCCTGAGGGAAAAAGTTCCTCCTCATCTCCGTCTTAAATAGCGGAACCCTTATTTTTAAACTGTGGTTCCGAGTTCTGGACTCTCCCACCGAGAGGAAACATCGTCCCAGCGTCTACCCTGTCATGCCTCCTCAGAATATGTTTTAAGAAGATCACCGCTTGGTCTTTGAAACTCCAGTGAGCATGGGCTCAACCTGCTCAACCTTTCCTCATAAGAAAACCCCTTCATCCCAGGAATCAGACCAGTGAACCTTCTGTGCATTGCTTCCAATGTAAGTATACCTCTTCTTAAGTAAGGGCACCAAAACTGAACAAGTTACTGCTGGTCTAGAATCCATTGAAGGGTGGTGAACGACATAGATTGCAAACAGCCGATTCATCCACTTTCTCAAAAGCAACTAGGGATGGACAGTAAATGCTGGCAATGCCCACATTACCCAAACCACGAAGTATAATTAACAACAACTCTTTCTCTTTGCAACTGCTCCCAACACTAGGGGAGGTCCAAACTAGACTACAAAATCATCAATCATTGTTCCATACGTTATTCTTTAATTAGAATAAGGAATAGCTTATTACCCCAGGTGGCTTAATGCTACAACAAATGCTGAAATAATGTGATTTAAAATTCAGACCTGAAGGAATTAATCACTTTCATTAGTCTTTGATTGTTCTTTTCATTGCTTGTGACTGAACCCTGAGGGAAAGAGCTATTTTAATTTGGAAGCGTGTAGATGAAGGGAAACAAAAGTACACATAGACAAGAGGACAGATCTATGAGTTATCTTCTGTCCTTAGAACTGTGACAAAAGGCAGAAACTCGACCTTACAAAGAACGATCACCCTTTCCCCGCAGAATTGAGCGCGTGATCCAGGCTGACACTCCAGCAAATTACTGCCAGTGCGTCCTTCAGAGGAGATGTGAACCCCAGGCTACGTCCGCTATTCTCAGGTTAACACAAATGATCCTGCAGCACTATTTCGAGGAAAGTAGGGGAGCAGTCCCTGGTCTCCTGGCCACATCTCAACCAAACAGATTATCTGTTCGTTATCATGTTGCTGCTTGTGGGAGTGCGTTATGAGCAAACTGGCTGCGGTGTTTTCTGCAGACTATATGTCAAAAGTATTTCATTGTCTTGGGGGGGGGGTGATCTGGGATGTTCTGAGGACATGAAAGGCGCTTTTTAAATGCAAGCCCTTTCTTTCTTCAATCAAAATCACTATCTTTTCAAAATGTCCTTCAACTTAGTGCAAGCAGCTGGAGGAGGTTGACGGAAATTAAACTATGGCATGTATTGAGCGATGATATGAAGGATTCCTTCATGTTTGTAGGGCTCTGATCAATGAAGCAACCATCAAATAAATATTTGTAATTCAAACACTGAGAGGAGAGTGCGAGAGAAGGACACTGGGACAGGTAGTCAGCAGCACCCAGGGGATCTAGTCTATCTAGAGGATGTAACATCCAGCCTATGCTCAGGTAGGAGTAAGGGTAAAATAAAAGCAGAGTCCATATTTTATTTATGCAAGCTGTGTCTGGGGAGCTCGGTCCCATGATTTGCACACCCTGGGCTAGGTGGGAAATCCTAGACGCTCCTAGCAGTCTGGATGACCATGTGCCTCTGAGTGGAGCAATTCAGGCTCCTGGTTTTGGAGCTTGTGCGACAGATCGGGGCACCACGGTGCATCCACGAGGCTGAGAGGGTCGTGGATAGCACGTTTCAGGATGTGGTCACCCCGCAGCTTATGGAAGTGCAAGCAGAGAGGGGATGGGTGACCGTCAGACAGAAGAAGGGGACCGGGCAGGTGGTGCGGGAATCCCCCGAGTGCATCTCTCTCGAAAAGCATTTTTTGGCCTTGGAAAATGGTGAGAGTGATGGCTCGGCTGTGGAGGCCAGCCAGAGCCAAGGACATGGCACTGTGGGTGGTCCAGCTTCTCAGCGGAGGAGGATGAAGTGTGGAAGGGCAATAGCGGTAGGGGATTCGTTAACGAGGGGAGTAGACGGGTGCTTCTACAGCCGTAGATGTGACTCCAGCTGGTGTGTTACCTCCCAAGTGCCCGGGCCAAGGACGTCACCAAACAGCTGCAGGGCATCCTGAAGGAGGAGGGTGAACAGCCAGAGGCCATGGTCCATGTTAGGAACAATGACATATGAAAAAAGAGAAATGAGGTTCTGCAAGCAGACTTTAGGGAGTTAGGTAGGAAATTGAAAAGCAGGACTTCGAAGGTAACAATCTCCAGATTACTCCCTGTGCCACGCAGCAGTGAGTATCGGAACAAAAGGATAGAGCAGATGAATGTGTGGCTGGAGAGATGGTGCAGGAGGAAGGGCTTTAGATTCCTGGGGCATTGGGACGATTTCTGGGGGAGGTGGGACCTGTACAAGTTGGACGGGTTACATCTGAACAGGAACGGGACCAACATCCTCGCAGGGAGGTTTGCTAATGCTGCTGGGGTGCATTTAAACTAAGTTGACAGGGGGATGGGATCCTGAAAAGTAGTTCAGAGGGGAAAGAAGCTGAGATAGAATTAGAAGTTAAAACGTTAGTAACTGAGTCTGGAAGGCAGAGCAAACTTGGGTTGGTAAGAAAGAAGTGAGTTTAGCAAGGTTAAATGGAATATATTTTAATGCAAGAAGCCTGAGGAATAAGACAGACGAGCTGAGGGCACAGATAGACATGTGGGAGTATGATATTAAAGCTATGACCGAGACTATGACTGGAGCAATCACATTGCTGGGAGTGGCCCCCAAACAGTCAGAGAGAAATAGAACAGCAGATATGTAGGCAAATTTCAGAGAAGTGTAAAAATAATAGGGTAGTAATAGTGGGGGATTTCAACTTCCCCAATATTAACTGGGTTAGTCATAGTGTAATAGGTTTAGAAGGGGCGGAATTCTTAAAATGCACCCAGGAGAGCTTTTTAAGCCAGTACATAGAAGGTCCTACAAGAGACGGGGCGGTCCTGGACTTAATATAAGGGAATGAAGCCGGGCAAGTGGTAGAGGTATCAGTGGGGGAGCAATTTGCAGATAGTGATCATAACTCCGTTAGATTCAAGGTCGTTATGGAAAAGGACAAGGATGGTCCTAAATCGTTCTAAATTGGGGGAAGGCCGATTTTATTAAGATCAAATATGATTTGGCCAGAGTGGACTGGGAGCAGCTACTTTTAGGTAAATCTGCATCAGAGCAGTGGGACTCATTCAAGAAGGAAATAGGGAGAGTACAGGGCCAACATATTCCAGCAAAGACAAAGGGTGGGACCAACAAATCCAGAGAACCCTGGATATCGAGGGATATACAAGACTGGATAAAGAGAAAAAGGGAGGCTTATGGCAGATACTGAGGGCTCAAAACAGCGGAAGCCCTAGAGGAGCATAGGATGTGTAGGATGGAACTTAATAAGGAAATTAGGAGAGCAAAAAGGGGGCATGAAAAACTTTGGCAGGTAAAATAAATGAAAATCTACAGTTATTTTACAAGTATATTAAGAGTAAGAGGATAACTAGGGAAAGAGTAGAGCCCAAAAAGGACCATAGTGGTAGTTTGTGTGTGCAGCCGGAATACATAGGTAGGGTTCTAAATGAATACTTTGTGTCGGTGTTCACAAGTGAGATGGATGGCATGGGTATGGAAATCAGGCAGAACGACTGTGATATAACTAAAGAAATTAGCATAGAAAGGGAGGAGGTTCTAAGTGGTCTGGCAGGCTTAACAGTAGATAAATTTCCAGGCCCAGATGAAATGTATCCCAGGCTGTTGAGTGAGGCAAAGGAGGAGGTAGCAGGGGCGCTAGCAATAATTTTCAATACCTCTCTGGCCACAGGAGAGGTGTCAGAGGACTGGAGGACAGCCAATGTGGTACCGTTATTCAAGAAGAGAGGAAGGGATAAACTAGGGAACTACAAGCCAGTCAGTCTAACCTCAATGCTGGGGAAACTATTGGAAACTATTCTAAGGGACAGAATTAATCTACACTTGGAGAGGCTGGGATTAATCAAGGACAGTCAGCATGGTTTTGTTAAGGGGAGATCATGTCTGACCAATTTGATTGCATTTGACATAGTCTACTTGGACTTCAGCAAGGCTTTTGATAAGGTCCCGCATGGGAGACTGATAACAAAGATAAGAGCCCATGGGATCCAAGGCAATTTGGCAAATTGGATCCAGAATTGGCTGAGTGGCAGGAAGCAGAGAGTGACAGTCAAGGGGTGTTTTTGTGACTGGATGCCTGTGTCCAGTGGGGTTCCAGGGATCGGTGTTGGGTCCCCTGCTGTTTATGGTATATATAAACGATTTAGACTTGAATGTAGGAGGGTGAATCAGTAAATTCGTGGATGACACGAAAATTGCTGGGGTGGTAACTAGTGAGGAGGATAGCCTTAGATTACAGGAGGATATAGACGGGCTGGTCTGATGGGATGATCAGTGGCAAATGGAATTTAATCCAGATAAGTGTGAGATGGTGCACTTGGGCAGGACAAACAAGGCAAAGGAATACACGATGAATGGTAGGACCCTGGGAAGTACTGAGGATCAGAGAGACCTTGGCGTGCATGTCCACCAGTCCCTTAAGGTAGTGGGACAAGTAGATAAGGTGTTTAAAAAAAACATATGGAATACTTGCCTTTATTAGCTGAGGCATAGAATATAAGAGCAGGGAGGTTATGCTGGAACTGTATAAAACACTGGTTAGGTCACAGCTAGAGTATTATGTGCAGTTCTGGAATCTGCATTATAGAAAGGATGTGATTGCACTAGAGAGAGTGCAGAGAAGATTTACCAGGATGTTGCCTGGGCTGGAGAGTTTTAGTTATGAGGAGAGATTGGATAGACTGGGGTTATTTTCCCTGGAGCAGAGGAGATTGAGGGGGGACAAGATTGAGGTGTACAAAATTATGAGGGACATAGATAGGGTAGACAGGAAGGAACTTTTCCCCTTGGTGGAGGGATCAATATCTAGGGGGCATAGATTTGAGGTAAGGGGCAGGAGGTTTAGAGGGGATGTGAGGAAGAATTTTTTCACCCAGAGGGTGATGGGAATCTGGAACTCACTGCCCGAAAGGGTGGTAGAAGCAGAAACCTTGATAACATTTAAGAAGTGTTTGGATGTGTACTTGCGATGCCATGGCATACAAGGCTATGGGCCTAGTGCTGGAAAATGAGATTAGAATAGTCAGGTACTTGTTTGACTGGCACAGACTCAATGGGCCGAATGACTTTTTTCTGTGCTGTTGACCCCTATGACTCTATGACTTGGCTAAAAGAAGGGCATTTCAAATTTTCTGGTTATAGGGTATTCAAACAAGATAGGGAGGGGGATAGAAGAAGAGGGGGGGGGTCACAAAATTGATCAAGGATTCAATTGTAGCAGTGAGGAGGGATGATATCTGGGAAGGATCATCAAATGAGGCCATATGGGTAGAAGTAAAAAACACAAAAGGGGCAAACATACCGTTGGGTGTTTACTATAGGCCCCTAAACAGTCAGGGAGAGATAGAGGATCAAATATGTAATCAAATTTCAGAGAAGTGTAAGAATAATAACGCAGTAATAGTAGAGGAATTTAACTGCCCAAATGTTAACTGGGATAGTTTGAGTGTGCAAGATAGGGAGGGAGAAAAATTCTTAAATTGCATCCAGGAGAACTCTTTTAGCCAATACATAGAAAGCCCAACAAGAGAGGGGGCAGTTCTGGACCTAATATTCGGAAATGAGCCCGGGCAGGTGGAAGGTGTATCAGTAGGGGACCGTTTTGGAGATAGTGACCATAACTCAGTTAGATTTAGGATAGTTATGGAAAAGGATAAGGTTGGGCCGGGAATAAAAGTTCTAAACTGGGGAAAGGCTAATTTTACTAAGATGAGATACAATTTGACCCAAGTGGACTGGGAGCAGCTACTTGTCAGAGTAGTGGGAGTCAGTCAAGGAGGAAACAGTGAGAGTACAGGGCAAATGTGTTCCTCTAAAGACAAAGGCGGGGACTAAGTCCGAAGAACCCTGGAAGTCAAGGCATATAAAGGTTATGATTAAGGAAAAAAGGGAAACTTACGGCAAATATCGAGGGTTCAATATGGCAGAATCCCAAGAGGAGTTTAAAAAGTGCAGGGGGAAACTTGAAAAGTAAATTAGGAAAGCTGAGAGAGTGCATGAGAAAGCATTGGTGGGTAGAATAAAGGAAAACACAAAGGGATTTTTTAAATATATGAAGAGCAAGAGAATAACTTAGGAAAGAGTAGGGCCAATTAGGGACCATAGAGGTAATCTGTGTGTGGACTTGGAAGATGTGGGTACAGTCCTCAATGAATACTTTGCGTTGATCTTCACAAAGGAAGAGGACGATGCAGGTATAGACATCAGGGTGGAGGACTGTGAAATCTTAGAGGAAATTAACATAATGAAAGAGGAGGTATTCACGGGTTTAGCGGCCTTAAAAGTGGATAAATCTGCAGATCCAGATGAGATGTATCCCAGACTGTTGAGGGAGACAAGGGAAGAAATATCAGAGGCCCTGGCAGTAATCCTCTCTAGCCACGAGTGAGGTGCCAGAGGACTGGAGAACTGCTAACGTTGTCCCATTATTAAAAAAGGGAGGAAGGGATAGACCAGGAAATTACAAGCCAGCCAGTCTAACCTCAGTGGTGGGGAAGTTACTAGAAAGAATTCTGAGGGACAGAATATATCTGCACTTGGAGAGACAGGGATTAATCAGGGATAGTCAGCATGGATTTGTTAAGTTCGTGTTTGACAAATTTGGATTTAAATGTACAGGTATGATCAAGAAGTTTGTGGATGACACTAAAATTGGTAGGGAGGTAAATAGTGAGGAGGATAGCCGTAAACTGCAGGAGGATATCAATGGACTGGTTGGGTGGGCAGAGCAGTGGCAAATGGAATTCAACCTGGAAAAGTGTGAGCGAGGGCTAACAAGACAAAGGATTAGACTTTGAATGGTAGGACCCTGGAAAGTACTGAAGATCAGAGAGACCTTAGTTTGCATCTCCACAGATCCCTGAAGGTAGCAGGGCAGGTAGATAAGGTGGTTTTAAGAAGGCATATGGGGTACTTGCCTACAACCAACAGATCAGATCTAAGCTCTGCTGTCCAGCCACATCCAGTTGTGAATGGTGGTGGAAAAGTAAACAAATCACTGGAAGAGGAGGCTGTTCCACCAGGGCCACTCAGTTCCTTACCTCATTACAGCCTTGGTTAAAACATGGACAAAAGAACTGAACTCCCGAGGTGAGGTGAGAGTGACTGCCCTTGACATCAAGGAGCCCTAGCAAAACTGGAGTCAATGGGAATCGGGGGAAAACTGTCCCCCTGGTTGGAGTCATACCTAGCACAAAGGAAGATGGTTGTGGTGGTTGGAGGTCAGTCATCTCAGTTCTAGGACATCACTGCAGGAGTTCTTCAGGGCAGTGTCCTCGGCTCAACCATCTTCTGCTGCTTCATCAATGACCTTCCTTCCATCATAAGGTCAGAAGTGGGGATGTTTGCTGATGATTGCACAATGTTCAGCACCATTCGCAACTCCTCAGATACTGAAGCAGTCCATGTCCAAATGCAGCAAGACCTGGACAATATCCAGGCTTGGGCTGACAAGTGGCAAGTAACATTCATGCCACTCAATTACTAGGCAATGACTATCTCCAACAAGAGGGAATCCAACCATCGCCCCTTGAAGTTCAATATCGTTACGACCACTGAATCCCTCACTATCAACATCCTAGAGGTTACCATTAACCAGAAACTGAACTGGACTAGCCATATAAATACTGCAACTACAAGAGCAGGTCAGAGGCTAGAAATCGTGCGACGAGTAACTCACCTCCTGACTCCCCAAAGCCTGTGCACCATTTACAAGGCATAAGTCAGGAGTGTGATGGAATACTCCCCACTTGCTTGGATGAGTGCAGCTCCCACAACACCCAAGAAGCTTGGCACCATCCAGGACAAAGTAGCCCACTTGATTGGCACCACAACCACAAACATTCACTCCCTCCACCACCGACACACAGTAGCAGCAACGTGTATCATCTACAGGATGCACTGTAGGAATTCATCAAGGCTCCTTAGACAGCACCTTCCAAACCCACGACCACCAACATCTAGGAGGACAAGGGCAACAGATAGATAGAACATCACTACCTGGAAGTTCCCCTCCAAGTCACTCACCATCCTGACTTGGAAATATATCACCGTACCTTCACTGTCACTGAGTCAAAATGCTGGAACTCCCTTCCTAACAGCACTGTGGGTGTACCTGCACCACATGTCCTGCAGCGGTTCAGGAAGGCAGTTCACCACTGCCCTCTCAAGGGCAATAAATGCTGGCCCAGCCAGCGAAGCCCCCATCCTGTGGATGAATTTTTAAAAATAATTAGCCAAGGCATAGAATACAAGAGCAGGGAGGTTATGCTGCAACTGTATAAAACGCTGGTTAGGCCACAGCTGGAGTACTGAGTGCAGTTCCAGTCACCACCTTATAGGAAGGATGTGATTGCACTGGAGAGGGTGCAATGGAGATTTACCAGGATGCTGTCTGTGCTGGAGGGCTTGAGCCATGAGGAAAGATTGGAAAGCCTATGGTTGTTTTCCTTGGAGCAGCAAAGGTTGAGAGGGGACCTGACAGAAGTGTATAAGATTATGAGGGGCATAGATAGGATGGATAGGAAGGCACTTTTTTTCCATTACTAGCAGGTCAATAACCTTTAAGGTAAGAGGTAGAAGGCTAAGAGGGGAGTTGAGGAGAAATTTTTTCATCCAGAGGGTGGTGGGAGTCTGGAACTTACTGCCTGAAAGGGTGGTTGATTCAGAAACCCTCATAGCATTTAAGAAGCATTTCGATATTCACTTGCGTTGCCATAGCCTCCAGGGCTATGGGTCAAGTGCTGGAAAATGGGATTAGTGTAGTCAGATCTTTGTTGACCAGCACAGTCATGATGGGCTGAATGGCTTCCTTTTGTGCTGTAAATGTCTATGAGTCAATGAAGTTATTAAGACAGCACAGAACAATACACCGACCAAGCGTGAATGAAGTTATAAATTGCACAGGTACACAGGATATGGAAACAGATTAATTTTTCGGCAAGCATTCATTGAATTATAGAAACAAAGAATGATTACAGCGCAGATATGGGGAGGCGTAGTATGGTTGTACTGTTTTTAGATTAGTCTATGACTACCGGGACTAAATCTCCCGAGAAATGAGTTCAAATCCTGCCACAGCTTCTGAGGAGATTTGAATTCAATTAATTAATAAATCTGGAATAAAATGCTGATCTCATTCATAATGATCATGAAACTACCAGGCTGTCATAAAAACCCATCTGCTTCACCACTGTCCTTTGGGGAAGGAAATCTGCCAACCTTACCAGGTCTGGTGTAAAAGTGACTCTGAATCCACAGCAATATGGGTGACTCTGAAATGGCCTAGCAAGCTATTCAATTGTATCAAACAACCACAGAAAGCACTGCTGATGTAGCCACACCACATGAACTGCAGCGATTTACAAAGGTGGCTCACCACCACTTTCTCAAGGGTAATAAGTGCTGACCTTGCCAGTGAAATTCACATTCCAAGGATGAATAAAGAAACTTGCAGTCCTTCTTGTCCTGGCCAGCTCTCTACAAGAACAATTCAGTTAATCCTTTCCCCTGTAGCCATAGAACCATAGAAAAGTTACAGCACAGAAGGAAGCCATTCAGCCCATCTTGTCCATGCCAGCCCAAGGACACCCAGGTGCCCTTTCTAATCTCACCTTCCTGCACCCAGCCCATAGCCTTGCAGCTTACAGCACTTTAGGTGCAGATCCAGGTATTTTTTAAAAGAGTTTAAAGTTTCTGCCTCTGCCACCAACTTGGGCAGCGAATTCCAGACATCCACTACCCACTGCGTAAAAAAGCTCTTCCTCATCTTCCTCATGTTCCCCCCCTACATCTTCTGCCACTTATCTTGAATCTATGTCCCCTGGTTCTTGAATTCTCCAGCAAGGGAAACAATATTATCCTGTCCGCTCTATCTATTCCCCTCATAATTTTGTACACCTCAATCAAGTCACCTCTCAGCCTACTCTGCTCGAAGGAAAGTAACGCCAACCTATCCAGTGCAAAGTTTTTCTCCTCAGCAGCTTGTTCAATTCCCTTTTGAAAGGTACGATTGAACTTGCCTCCACCACACTCTCAGGCAGCGTATTCCAGATCCTAACCACTTGCTCCATAAAAATGATTTTTCCTCATGTTGCCATTGGTTCTTTCACCACTAACCTTAAATCAGTGCCTTCTGATTGTCAACCGTTTCATTGGTGGGAACAGTTTCTCTCTATCCACTCTCTCTTGGAGGGGGGTCCAAGGGTTAGGAGTACCCAGGATGATGAAGAGAGTTGGGGTTATCTTCGTCCACTGAAAGTTCCATACAGTCAATGTCTTAAATAGCCTTTCCGAATCAAACTCCTACTGCCCGGCTTCATGGGCCAATCCCTGTCTGGAACTGTCGGCCTCAAAACCATCATAGACATGATGGTGGGAGTCACCAGTCTCAGTTGGCAGCCTACCTAGGAGAAGAAAAACTCTGAATTTAAACCTCCAGCTATGGGCCAAAAAATAGTGACATTTTCATTGGCTGAAAGGGCAGAAGAGCACAGGCAATGTCAATGGAACGGATGACGATGTAGAAAGGGAAGATGAGTTTCTCAAGTCCGTTTAACAGCTCATCTAGGAGAAAGACAACTCCAAAATCAAACCCTGCATCCTTTCAGCTGCTGTGCTTGTGTCAAGCATTGAACCAGTGCAGCGTTAGCTGCCTTGGATGAAAGACTGGGAGCGGCTCTGCACAACTCTCACCCAGTTAAATATACACAAGGTACAGTTAGTTCAACAACTTAAATCACCAACCATATCAGACTCCCAAGCCCTATGGTGATAGGGAAGTGGCAACGGGGACAGGTAGAGGATGCTACTGGCAGTCTTCAGTCATAACCCTGTTAACAGCTGGCCTCAGGGCGAGATGATGGCAGATGTGGGGTACATATCCTCCTGAGGCAACAGAGCAGATAATTTTAGGTACAACGCTGCTCTCCCCAATCTGGGGAAGAAGAGGAACCCTAAACACACCTGCTGTCCCTGCACCTGCCAGGTCACCATCTCTGGCTGGTAACCAGTCACTGTGGTCAAAGCATAAAGAAGACTCAAACTCAAAGGACAACTAACTATAGGATGGTGTTCCGCTAATGAAATGTTGGAACATTAGGCCAGAATGTAGAATCCCATAGCCAGAAGGTTGGGCAAGTACAATATTTCAAACAATGCTTGGCAGTTAACTGTCAGTCACCATCAATGGTGCGTTCTCCATGGCAATGCTTCTACCAATCAGAGTCCCCTTGCCAACCAATCAGCATTCTCTTCACATACAGTATGAATTATTGATTTCCCCCTATATTGGTATTCTTCTGAAGTGTCCTGGAGAGTGCAAGGCGAAAAGTTCTTTTCAGCATTACAACATTGACATAGTCGCTCTAAGTGGAACAAGGTTTGTAGAGGAGTGTCATCTTGAGACAGTCGGTGCAAGATACACATTCTACTGGATTAGCAAGTTCAAAGGCCAGCCTCGACAATCAGGAGTGGGCTATGCTGTTCAATCTGAATTGGCACCTAAGCTCGACTTACTCGTCAAGTGTATGCACGTCTGACTGATAAATTGAATAAGTCTTTCTAGAAATCAGCATGCAACACTTATCAGTGCCTGTGAACTAACAATGACACACACAGACAAGGTAAAAAAAGAATTCTACAATGATCTCAGCAGTATAATCAGAGGAGTACTGCACCAGGACTGTACAAACGTGCCATCCTCGATTATTTCAATGCCCATGTTAGTACACATTGTAATACATGGAGGGGAGTATTGGAATACCATGGCATTGGTAGACTCCAATAGTTAGTTTCCTCCCTCTAAGTACAAGTTTCACCTTAGCATCATCACAAATACACAATCTTCTAATGGGATGATAAACTGAAAACAACATGAATACACCCCCAGAGCTAAACATTGGCACATGTTAGCCTACATTATTGTACGACAGAGACACCTCAAGGATATGAGATCCACCTGCTGCCTTGGAGGTGCTAATCAGACCATTGGCATTATATGCTTGAAGATAACACTTAAATCGCTATGATACAGAGTCAAACCACAAAGGAAGCTTAACACAGCTATCTTAAAAGACTTAGCAAAGAGATAGGAACTGGAAAAAAGTTAGCCATGGAATTTGCTGTTATCCCAGGAGATAACATCAACTTGTGAGGAAAGTTATAGTTCATGGAATAAAAGGGATAGTGGCAACATGGACACAAAATTCACTGAGGGATAGGAAACAGAATGTAATGGTTAGTGGGTATTTTTCAGGCTGGAAGAAGGTTTGTAGTGAAGTTCCCCAGGGATCGGTATTGGGACCCTTGCTCTTCCTGCTATTTTTAAATGATCTAGATCTTGGAGTGCGGGAGACAATTTCAAGTTTGTGGATGACACAAGACTTGGGAGAATTATAAACTGTGAGGAGGACATTGTAGAGCTTCAAAAGGACATTGACACATTGGTGGAGTGGGCAGATTGGTGGCAGATGAAGTTCGATGCGGAGAAGTGTGAGGTGATACACTTTGGTACAAAGAACATGGAAAGAGAGTATAAAATAAAGGATACTATTCTAAAGGATATGCAGGAGCAGAGACACCTGGGTGTATATGTACATAAATCATTAAAGGCAGCAGGACAGATAGAGAGAGTTGTTTCTAAAGCATACAGTATTCTAGGCTTCATTAATAGAAGCATAGAGTCTAAGAGCAGGGAGATTATAATGAATTTATATAAGACACTAGTTAGACCTCAGCTGCAGTATTGTGTACAGTCCTGGGTGGCACACTATAGGAAGGATGTGAACGCATTGGAGACAGTGCAGAAGATGTTTACAAGAATGGTTCCAGGAAAAGATACTTCAATTATGAGGAAGGATTGAAAACGTTGGGACTGTTTTCCTGGGAGAAGAGAAGGCTAACAGGAGACTTGATAGAAGTTTTCAAAATCATGAGGGGTCTGGACAGAGTAGATAGGGAGAAACTGTTCCTGCTCTTAAATGGATCAAGAACCAGAGGGCACAGTTTTAAAGTGTTTGCAAAAGAAGCAAATACGAGGTGAGAAAAAACTTTTGCACACAGCGAGTAGTTAGGGTTTGGAATGCACCGCCTGGGAGTGTGGTGGAGGCAGGTTCAATTGAGGCATTCAAGAGGGCATTGGATGATTATCTGAATAGAAACAATGTGCAGGGTTACAGGGAAAAGGCAGAATATTGGCACCAAGTTAAAATGCTCAGGGAGCCGGTGCAGACATGATGGGCCAAATGGCCTCCTTCTACACTATATCAATTCTGTGATTCTGTGACTTTGAAGATTCTTGGAAGAAGCTACAGGATGTCACTCATGGCACAGCATTTGAGGCCCCTGAATTCGTCCAGCAGCAGCACCAAGACTAGTTCAAAATGAATGACCAAGATGTAGCCAAGCGACTAGATAATGTATGTGCACAATGTTCACAGATCCTACATATCTGACAAAAAACTCACAAGCAAGAAAAGCCAAGTACCATCAAGCAAAACACATACTGCAGGCCAAACTAAGAGAGATAAAGAATCAATGGTGGGAAAACTAAGCTGCAGAGCTTCAGGAAGCTGCCAATGAACATGACCCGAAGACTCTCCAGGAAAGTCTCTGATCCATCCATAGCTCCAAAACCAACAGTGCAACACTTGTCCTCTCAGCAGTCAACAATCAGCTGATAAATGAGCAGCCATGTTATTCTGTCTTGTTGGACAGGGAGCAGTCAACATAATCTTTGTGTCATGTCAAATCCCAGAAAGGTCCCGTGAACAGTTGGACAGGAACTCTTCCTGCCTGTCCAGACTTGGCTAAGGCCTGAAAAAGAAATTTTGGAGTCCTCTTTAGGGCTCTTCTACCCTGTTACCTGCTTGCCTGTTCCAATGATGCATCAACAGGGAATTCTGGCTAGAGCCCACCCCCCCATGGACAATTACCCCAGACAAAACTACACTGAGGGTGTAGTAACTCTCCAGCACTTCCGAAAGGAATAAAAAGCACACTTGATATGTTTAAGAAACAGGAAATCATGAGCAATGAGATTGACTGCAGTGGATCCAGCAACACACCTACCGCACCTTTAGTCTTGGTGACAGAGTGGGTATATGGTCAGAAGTTCATCTCCAGATCAAATTTGGAAACCGAGGTTACAATGGATCTAATTCAGCCTCAGCCAACAGACAGAAAGAGGGACGGAGCCAGTAGCAAGGGAACTTAATTTGCGACAGGGCCGAAGGCTAGGCATCAGTCTTCCTAAGTTTTTGCTGGAGGAAATTTCTGCTCATCCATTACAGACTGAAACATCCCAATGGGGTTCACAGAGAGGGTTAGGCACAGCGTTAGAAGAACAAAGAACAAGAGCAAAGCCTGAGGAAAGCTATTTGCAAGAATAGAGAGAGCTGTACATAACAAGATGGAAGTGTTCAGGAAGAGTACTGCAGAGGGACAGGGTCACAATGGCTGAAAATATCTACCATACATGGTACAACAAGAAGGAAGGTGGAGGATAAACATAGGGAAAGCAGAGTGAGCTAAAGATCAGGAACAAAATCTGAAATCGTAAAAGCATAGAAGGATACAGCATAGAAGGAGGCTATCTAGCCCATGGTGCCTGTGCCTGTTCCTTGAAAGAATTATCTATTAGCCCCACTTCCCTGACCTTTCCCCACAGCGCTTGCAATAGTTTCACCTTAGAAAAAGTGAAAATAACGTTAACAATTAAATTGAACTGTAACTATGATTAGGAGTTGGTATAAAATGAATCTGTAAGCAATAAAAAAGAAACATTTATTTTAAATCACTCATGATTTATGCAGTCTTTTTATAGCAAATGAGATTGTGTTATGTAATATTGTAAATCAGGACCATATTAAGCAGAGATCTGGCATTTAATGAACCCATGCCAAACTCACAATGGGACTACTGTTGTTGAAATGTGGCATTATGTTTTTATTAAGAGCGACCTTCAAAAAAAACCCTACAGAAATGTTTACATTATTTTCAGAAGTGTCAACAAATACCTAATTAATGCTGCAAAAAACCGGCAGATCATTAACCTCCGTGGAACAGCTTGAATCAACAGTGATAAATTCAGCACCAGCAACGGCATTAGGCAATTAGCAATAATTAAGGAAGCCATCAAATGCAGAGCTTAT
Organism: Carcharodon carcharias; assembly: GCF_017639515.1. NCBI lineage: Eukaryota > Metazoa > Chordata > Chondrichthyes > Lamniformes > Lamnidae > Carcharodon > Carcharodon carcharias. The sequence goes on from NC_054470.1 coordinate 185,293,888, forward strand.
TATAGCTGCTATTACATTCCATATTAATCTGGAAGCAGCTATGGGGAAAAGCGCAAAGGCAGCTGCCACTACATACAGAAATCCCAATCTGAGGGGGAATGTCAATTATAAAGTGCAGCATTAAAGTAATTGATTTTAAACGATTTTCAAAGTGTTGAGAATTCTTTTACTTAAATGAGTGGCAGCATATAAAAAAAAAACTTGCAATTACATAGTGCCTTTCACAATCTCAGGGTGTCCCAAAAGTGCTTTACAACGAGTTATTACTATTGAAGAGTTGTTTTTCTTTTATTCTCGTGGGCTAGGCCAGTATTTATTGTCCTTGTTCAGACGACATTTAAGAGTCAACCACATTGCTGTTGGTCTGGAGTCACAAGTAGGCCAGACCAGGTAAGGACAGCAGGTTTCCTTCCCTAAGGGACATTAGTGAACCAGATGGGTTTTTACGACAATCGACACTGGTTTCATGGTTGTCATGAGACTTTTAATTTGTTTTTTATTGAATTCAAATTTCGCCATCTGCCATGGTGGGATTTGAATACAGGTCCCCAGAGAATTGCCCTGGGACACTAGTCCAGCAAAAATATCACTATGCCATCGCCTCCCCTTTGTAAGTGTAAGAAATGTGGCAGCCAATTTGCACTCAGTAAGCTCCCACAAAGAGTAATGGGATAATGACATCTAATTTTTGTGATGTTTGTTGAGGGTTAAATATTGGCCAAGACCCTTGTCCCCTGCAATAGTGTCATGAGATCCTTTAAGTCCACTTGAGAGGACAAACGAGGCTTTAATTTATTGTCTCATCCAAAAGATACCATCCCTGACAGTGCAGCACTCCTTTTGTTACTGCTAAAATCATAGTGGCACAAAAAGAGGCCACTTGGCCCACCGTGTCTGAGCCGGCCAAGAAACGAGCCACCCAGCCCAATCCTATTTTCCAGCATTTGGTCTGTAGCCCTGCAGGTTATGGCAACTGAGGAGCTTAGTTTTGTGCTCAAGTCTCTGGAGTGGGACTCGGACCCATGACCCTTGACTCTGAACACCAACAAAGAGATATAAAAGAGCAGGTTATCTTTTTCTTAAGGTTTCATGTTGAGGGGAAGATTAGCAACACTGAGCTAATGGGTTGGATGTTATGGTTGCTGACATTCATCCTGTTGCTGATTGGCCAACTCACTTTTCTCACCTTTTGTGAAGGCAAAATGAAAAGTGCAGTGTTCAATGGTTTAATTGCTCCATGTTCAATCATGTTAGTCTAGTAACTGATCTATTATCACTATGCTTGATTGATTAAGCCTGGGTGTTGACTCAGAGCTGAGATAAACAGGCACCACAGAAAGACCTAGAAGCTGAGCTGGCATAAGCAGTGGACCCAAAGGCTTCAAAGAGCTTGAGAGGGAGCAGGATTTCCAGGGGACCTCAAAGAGTACAAGAGGGACAAGACTCTCAGCTGTCCTGGAGGCTAGCTGCTGCTGGTGGTGGGACTTGGGGAAAATCAAGTATGACATCACAGGGAACCAGTTAAATGATTGGTTGGTAAGTACTTAACTCATTTTGCTTCCTGATCTTTCAAGAGCTTGTACAAATTATTGGTAACCGTAAGGTTTTATTCATAGTAAGGTTTTTGTAGTAGCATTAATGAAGCTTATTGGCAGTAGTAGGGTTTACAAATTAAAATTAATACATTTGACAATGTAATTAATTAACACATAATTGTGTAAATACCTGGATCATAGGAAAATGCAAAAGTTTTACATAAACTTTAAGTAACCAACATATAGGCACAGGAGAAGGAGCTGATTGATGAATAAATCTGTTTTACTTTCTAGTCTTATGGTCCAAAAGTAAGCCTACAGTACAGCAGGGCAGCTGTGCTGAGCAGAATGGCCATCCTGTGGCTTGTGGGGAATCATAGACCTATCACGTGCCCAGACAAGCACATGTGCAGGAGGTGTCACCAGATGCAGAAACTTGAGCTCCAGATTTCTGAACTCGAGCGGCCAATTTTACTAAGCTGAGGAGGGATTTAGCAAAAGTGGACTGGAAACAGCTACTTGAAGGTAAATCAGTGTCAAAAGAGTGGGAGGCATTTAAAGGGGAGATTCAAGGGGTTCAAAGTATACATGCTCCCACAAAAAAAGGGTGGGGCACCCAAATCTAGAGCCCCCTGGATGTTAAGGAGTCTACAGGGTAAGATAAGGCAGAAAAGGAAAAGTTATGTCAGTCACCGAGAACTCAACACTACAGAAAGCTGAGGGGAGTATAGAAATAGGAGAGGTGAAATCAAAAAGGAAATTAGGAAAGCTAAGAGAGGGCTTGAATGAATATTGGCAAGCAAAATCCAGGAGAACCCAAAGACATTTTATCAATACATTAAGAGTAAAGGATAACTAAAGAAAGAGTAGGGCCCATAAAAGACCAAAAATGTGACCGATGTGTGGAGGATGTGGGTATGGTTCTTAATGAATATTTTGTCTGTCTTCACAAAAGAGGGAGACATTGTAGCAGCTAGCCTCCGGGACTGCTGGAAGTCTTGTCCCTCTCGCACTCTTTGAGGTCTCTGGGTTCACTGGAAGTCTCACCCTCTCTCGAGTTCTTTAAAGCCTCCATGTCCTCACAAACACTCACCCCTCTCTCTCACGCACACGTACACATTCACCCCTCACACATAAACACACATATTCACCCCACACACACATTCATTCATCAAACACACACATTCGTTCATCACACACACGCATACACACACGCACATTCACTCCCCCAACACACACACACACATACACACACACATTCACCCCACACACACACATACACACACACACATACACATATTCGCCACACACACACACACACGCGCACACACTCATCCCTCTCCCTCACATACACACACGCTCATCATGCTCTCTCACTGTTATGGGATGGCTGATGGTAAATGCTGAGCTGCCCAAATCCTACAGGGAAACTTGAAACAGCTGCCACAATGGCTTTTACAATTTGTATAGAATGAGGAGAGGTTCTGAAATCAGGAAATTATGTCCCTGAGTACTTGTAATGATTTTGTAGTAAAGTAAACATTTATTAAAAGAATAAAAAAATAAATAAAACACAATTACACTTAAACACACAAATGCCTTCACACAGTAAACAGTACTTTAAAACAGTTCCACAAACCTTAACTTAACTACCCTCAGAGCTAACCTTCCCATTTTTTGTTCAGCAACTATATCTAGAGTCCTGTTTTGGGCTGCAGTAGAGTGTTCAGTTGGACTTTGGTGAGTGAGGGAGTTGGTGAGGAGGGAGAAGGTGCTCCTTTCCTTTTCTACCTTTCCTCAGAAAGAAGAGGGGTGGCCTTGGTAAGTAAGACCTGGTGAGTAAATTAGAAAAGTGTAATATGTTTTAAACAAGTAGCTATGGCTGGATTTAACTGAGAATGACCAGGAATACGGGAAATTTAGGGGCAATATAATAAATCATTATAAATAACCCATAAAGTTAACGTAAGTGAAATAGAGTTAAGACATGGCAGGGCAGCTCAGTCGAGTGGAATGCGTATCCTGTAATCTGTGTAATGTTCATGGATGCCACCAGTGTCCTAGACGAGCACATGTGCAGGAAATGCTTTCAGCTGCAGAAACATGAGCTCTGGGTTTCTGAGCTCACGTGGCGGCTGGAGTCGCTGTGGCGCATTCGCGAGGCTGAGAGCTGCGTGGATAGGACGTTCAGACAGACAGAATGGGTGATCACCAAACAGTCCAACAGGATAAAGCAGGGGTCCCCTGGGGTCCTGCTCACAAATCGTTTTTCCATTTTGGAAACTGGTGAGGGTGCTGGTTTCTCAGAGGACTGTAGTCAGATCCAAGTTTGTGACACCACAAGCAGCTCGGCTATACAGGAGAGGAGGAAGAAGAAAGGAAGAGCAATAGTGATAGGGGATTCATTGGTTAGGGGAACAGATGGGCGTTTCTGTGGCCATTGATGTGACTCCAGGATGGTATGTTGCCTCCCTGGTGCCAGGTTCAAGGGTGTCACAGAGCGGATGCAGGACATTCTTTTGGAGGAGGGTGGTCAGCCAGAAGTCATGGTCCACATTGGTACCAATGACTTAGGTAGGAAGTGTGATGTGGTCCTGCAATCAGAATTTAGGGAGCTAGGTAGAAAATTAGCTAATGGGACCTCCAATGCAGTAATCTCTGGATTACTCCTAGTGGAAATATGATGTTGTGGAGATAACAGAGGCCTGGCTCAAAGGAGGGCAGAACTAGATGTTAAATATTCCTGGGTACAAGGTGTTCAGAAAAGATAGAAAAGGAGGAGGGGTGGTGGTATTGGTTAAGGAGAGCTTTGCTGTGCTGGAAAAAGAGGATGTCCCAGAGGGTTCAAGGACAGAATCAATTTGGCTAGAGCTAAGGAACAAAAAGGGTGCAATTACATTGTTCAGTGTAGCCTATAGACTGCCAAATAGTGAGAAGAATATAGAAGAACAAATCTGCAGGGAAATTACAGAGAGATGCAGACATTATAGAATAGTTATAATGGGGGACTTTAATTACCTGAATGTAGACTGGGACAGTGGTTGTGTAAAGGGCAGAGAGGGGCAAAAGTTCCTAGATTGTGTTCAGGGGAATTTTCTACAGCAGTATGTGTCCAATCCAACAGGAAAAGATGCACTGTTGGACCTGGTTCTTGGAAATGAGGTGGGCCAAGTAGATCAATTGTCAGTGGAGGACCTTTTAGGAGACAGTTGTCATTGTATTATATGTTTTAGGATGATGATTAAAAAAGGATATTAGGCAATCCAGAGTAAGAATAATTAACTTGACGAGAGCTGACTTCGATGGGGAAAGAACGGAGCTGGGCTGGATAGACTGGAACGAAAGATTGGCGGGAAAAACTGTAGCGGAACAATGGGCTTTCTTCAAAAAAGAATTGATTCGGGCACAGTCAAGGTATATTCCATCAAAAGGGAAAGGTTAGGCAAACAAATCTAAAGCTCCCTGGATAAAAAAGGAGATAATTCTAAGATAAAGAAGTAAAAGTGTGCTTATGATAGGTATCAGGTCGAAAATACAATTGAGAACCAAGAAGAATACAGAATGCTCAAAGGGGAGGAAAAAAGCATATTAGAGAAGCGAAGAGGGATTATGAGTGAAGAAGGTACTCCCTCCAATCCGGCAACTACCACAAAGGCCTGTTGAAGAGAAGTTACAATCCCCGATCACACAGCGACCACAGAGATTCAGGCTTCCTTTAACCGGTTTTATTCAAGAATATGCAAGGGAGCCGCAATCATTACTAAGAATGAAGGCCCAGATCCCAGAGTGATTATATTTCATTACTTTTGTACTTTTTTCTTATCATAATATACTTGAGTACATTTGAATACATCCAATCGGTAAATGACACACCAGTCCCATGCTAACTATATTCTATTGAGTACATAAACATGTGATTTTGCTAACCAATTATTCGAAAGGATGTATACATAATTATATTATCCAATCAAAATTAAAACACGTACACAAAGACCTTGGTTCTGACAGCGCAATACTGTTTGTGTTTCATCAAAGCCCCCTCTTTGTCCATTGTTTGTCTTCCCATATCTAAGCTAAAACCATCTGCCCCTTCCCTTTGTGAGAGAGGAATGCACTAAATCTATTTTATGTCCTGCTCTGGTCTTCAGCCTGACTCTCAAGGCTGTGCAATGTTCATCTGGTAATTGTCAGCTCTTAATATGATTAGCAGCCATGTCTGCTAGGAGATTTTAAGTGTTCTTCAGTAAATTCTTACAATGTTCTCTTTTTTAGCGTTTTTAATTTTCCCCTAACAATGAGAAAAGACTAGCAGCCAACATAAAGGGGAATATAATATAATATAAAGGGAAAAAGGGCATATAAATAGTTAAAGGGTGGTAAAAGGAGGAGTTGGGCCAATTAGGGACCTCAAAGGGAATTTACACATGGACGAAGGGGCCATGGCTGAGGTATTAAATGAATACTTTGCATCCATCTTTACCAAGGAGGTAGATGCTACCCAGGCCATGGTGACAGATGAGGAAACAGTCACTAGAAGGATTCAAAACTGACAAGGAGCAAGTGTTATATAGACTGTCGGTACTTAAAGTTGACAAGGCACCAGGACTGGATGAGATGCATCCAAGGATATTGAAGGAAGTGAGAGTAGAAATTGTTGGGGCACTGGCCATAATCTTTCAGTCTTCCCTAGACTCGGGAGGTGACAGAGGACTGGAGAATTGCAAACATTACACCCTTGTTCAAGAAAGGTTGTTAGGATAAGCTCAGCAATTACAGACCAATCAGTTTAACTTCAGTGGTGGGCAAGTTTCTAGAAACAATTATTCAGGATAGAATTAGTAGTCACATGGAAAAATATAGGTTGATGAGGAAGAGCCAGCATGAAGTTCTAAATGGTAAATCATGCATGACCAACTTGCTGAAGTTTTATGAAGAGGTAACAGAAAAGGTTGATGAGGGTAATGGTGTTGATGTGGTGTACATGGACTTTCAAAAGGCATTTGATACAGTGCCACACAACAGACTTGTTAGAAAAATTATTGCTCATGGAATAAAAGGGACAGTAGCAACATGGATACAAAATTGGCTGAAAAATAGGAAGCAGAGAGTAATGATCAATGGATATTTTTCGGGCTGGAGGAAGGTTTGTAGTGGAGTTCCCCAGGGGTCGGTATTGGGACTCTTACTTTACCTGTTATATATTAATGATCTAGATCTTGGTGTGCAGGGGACAATTTCAAAGCTTGCGGATGTTACAAAGCTTGGGAGTGTTGTGAACTGCAGGAAGGACAGTGTAGAACTTCAAGAGGACTTAGACAAGTTGGTGGAGTAGGCAGAGAGGTGGCAGATGAAGTATGAGGTGATACCTTTTGGTAGGAAGAACATGGAGAGACAATATAAAATAAGAGGTGAAATTTTGAAAGGGATGCAGCACCAGAAAGACTTGGGTGTATATGTGCATAGATCATTGAAGGTGGCACAACAGGCAGAGAGAGCAGTTAATAAAGCATATGGTATCCTGGGCTTTATTAATAGGGGCATAGAGTACAAGAGCAGGGAGGTTATGCTGAATTTATATAAAATACTCATTAGACCTCAGCTGGAGTATTGTGTTCAGTTCTGGGTGCCACATTATAAGAAAGATTGGAGGGGGTGCACAAGAGGTTTACAAGAATTGTTCTAGTGATGAGAAACTTCAGCTATGAGGATAGATTGGAGAGGTTGGGATTGTTTTCCTTGGACAGGAGAAGGCTAAGAGGAGGTTTGATAGAGATGTTCAAAATCATGATGGGGGCTGTTCATAGCATATAGGGAGAAGCTGTTCCCTCTCATAAAAAGATCAAGAACAAGAGGGCACAGATTTAGTGATATATTCATATGGAGAGTCGGTACAGACCAATGTGCCAAATGGTCTCCTTCTGTGCTGTTAAAATTCTGCAATTCTGTGCTTTCAAAACCTATAGAATTGTAGTATTTTTTACCGCACTGTGCCTTTTTCCCTTGGTCTGTCCTCTGAGGCTGACAGCAACTACTTCTTTCAGTCTGGACTTTTTCACACTGTCTTCTGGGAGATCTGACCAGCTACCCTGCTGCCTTCTGGGAGATCTAAGCAGCTACCCCCCTCGCCTACAGACTTGAAACGTTAACTGTGTTCCTCTCTGCAGATGCTGTCAGACCTGCTGAGTTTTTCCAGGTATTTTTGTTTTTGATTAGACTATTCTTTACTTTAGCTGTTAGACTTATAAAAGCAAACTCACCCTACCTTCACCTCACTTCCTTAGATCTTTTTACCACCAGTAAAATCTTTTGAACTAAAACAACTCAATTTGAACTATTCCTGCTATTGCTTTATGTAAAACTGATTGAAGGTTCTCTTGGTTCATTAACACATCAAAACCACTTCTTACTGTTGACTTTAGACCTTTGGCATCACTCTAGCTCTTAAGTCAATTACAGCCTGACTTCCAGGACATAAGAAAGTATGCCAGAGTTATTACGAAAAAAAAAATTACACTTTCCTGTTTCTTGACGCACACACACACTCACCCCTCTTTCTCTCTCACACACTACAAGAGAATATTTTTTTGTGTTTTTTATTTGTTCACTGGATGTGGGCATTGCAGGCTAGACCAGCATTTATTGCCCATCCCTAATTGCCCTTGAGAAGGCGGTGTTGAGCTGCCTTCTTGAACCACCGCAGATATCCACACACACCAGACACGCCACACCAAGAGCAAGTCAGAGGCTAGGAGTCCTGCAACAAGTAACACACCTCCTGACTCCCCAAAGTCTGTCCACCATCTACAAGGCACGAGTCAGGAGTGTGATGGAATATTCCCCACTTGGCTGGATGTGCAGATCCAACAATACTCAAGAAGCTCAACTTCATCCAGGACACTTGATTGGCACCCTATTTACAAGCATTCACTCCCTCTACTACTGATGCACAGTGGCAGCAGTGTGTACCATCTACAAGATGCACTGCAGGAACTCACCAAGCCTCCTTAGACAGTACCTTCCAAACCCATGACCACTACCATCTACAAGGACAAGGGCAGCAGACACATGGGAACACCATCACTTGAAAGTTCCCCTCTAAGTCACTCACCATCCTGACTTGGAAAGATATCATCATTCCTTCACTGTCACTGGGCCAAAATCCTGGAACTTCCTCCCTACCTACACCACAGGGACTACAATAGTTCGAGAAAGCAGCTCACCACTACCTTCTCGAAAGCAATTCTCAAGGTTACAATATATTTCAGAAAAAGGGATGGGTGGAAATAGCAATTAAAAATTACATCAAAGGATAAGAGGAAACAATGATGTAAGAGATCCAGGAAATGTTTAACCTGCATGGAGTTAAGAAAGGATTTCTTTTTCTTCTTTCAAGGACTGTTGAAGAAGAAGAAAGGCTTCAATTTATATATCACCTTTCATGACCTCTGGTCAACCCAAGGCACTTTACAGCCAATGAATTACTCTTTGAAATGCAGTCACTGTAGGAAATGTGGCAGCCAATTTACACACAACAAAGTCCCACAAACTGCAATGAGATAAATAACCCAGATAAACTGTTTCAGAGATGTTGGTTAGGGATAAATATTAGCCAGGTCACAGAGGAGAATTACCTCTGCTCTTCTTAAAGATAATGCCATGGGGTCTTTTAAGTCAACAGAGAGGGCAGTTGGGGACCTCAGCTTAATGTCTCATCCAAAAGATAGTGCAGCACTCCCTCAGTACTGCACTGGGATTGTCAGCCTAGACTTTCTCCTCAAGCCTCTAGAACTTTGTTTTTGACTTGATGTGAACTGTGACAAAGAGATTGTCTGAATTTTTTTTTTCTCTATGTAGAGAAAAATGCAAATAACAACTAGGCTGCAATGACGTGCTACTTTAATCATCCAACTATATGTTGGTGTGAAAGTAGTGGAAATGGCTTCCTGTAAAAGATACTGATTTGTAAATCAATATAGTGTTACTCAAAAGAGGGAGGAGAATCTAATTCGAGAAAATGAAGTGCAGCAAATAGGTAATAATGTAATGTAAGGGGAACATCTAGCATACTGTGGCCAAGGCATAATCAACATTAATATAGAAACAGAAAAAGTAATAAAAGATAAGTAAGAAAAGGAATTTCAATGATAGAAAGTGAAGTACTCAAGATCATTGACAGAAAAGACGGGGACAGACAATGGGGAACTTTCAAACAAGGCATGATTAGATAAACTCTCACAAGTATTGAAGCTGGGCTTTGATAGATGGAAAGATTAATTAAAATTAAAATTAAAAGTAGCTTATAAAAGACATATACACTGATAATAATACAAAAGAAAATCCAGTTAAAAACAGAAAACCTACAGGGGCAGGCAAAAAGATTATTAAAGCTAAGATGGAATATGAGAAAAGACACTGCATAGCACATAAAGGGAAATTGTAAAGATACATTAAAGGTAAGTTAAAGAATAGGATAGAGAGACCTTAAAGGAAATCTTATCAAGGATGAAAGAACCACAGAGATGCTAAATGAGGATGTTGACTCTTTTTGACAAATACTGGGAATGAAAGAGTACAAGAGAAGGAGGTGTAACAACTAGGGAGAGGAAGAACTTGCATTTATATACCAATCTTTACCACTTAAGGAAAATCCCAAAGCACTTCTCAGCAAATCAGGCACTTTCTTTTCAAGTGGGAAAATCAGGTGATCAGGAAGCATTTCTGAATAAGATTGTGGATTTCAAAGTGGAAAGGTACCAGACTGCGATAGCTTACTTCCTACTGCTGCAGAATCAAGAGGAGATATTACGTAGAATTGACAGCATTGGCAGTCATGTGAGTCTGGCTTCTCTCATAGGTGAGCCTATGTGCCAAGGAAAATCCGAAGCTTCACCCATCTTTGTCATCCCACGATCTTCTGCTGTTAGGAATCAGTCTTGTGTGGCTTCTTTGCACCATTTCTAAAACTGAAGTATCTCTCTTTGTATGTTGGTGGACACCAAATTCAAGGTCTTAGCCTGGCAAAGCACCACACAAAGCATAGGTTGCTCTAACTTCCAGCCTAATATTTCAACTAACTTGTTTACCATTTTACTTGTTTTCTTTATTTGCTGCTCTGCAATGATTGGACAAGTTAAGAACCAAGTTGACCAAAACCCTCAGATCTCCTTCGACTTCTTTCTTCTCTATCTTGATACAATTCATGGAGTACTTAGTGTTGATGTTTTCTTCCTATATTCATCACACTTGTCCACGTTAAATTCTATTTGCCATTGTTTTCACCCATTTTATAGCTCCTGGGCTGCCTCTTTAGATTCACTTGCTTCTTTTATTTTGGTAGCATATGTCAATTTAATCAGTTTTTATTGAGCTTCTGGGTGTACAGAAGTAAAGATCTCTTGCTGCAATTGTATAGAGTCTTGAAGAGACTGCACTTAGTGTATTGTGTACAGTTTTGGTCTTCTTATCTAGAGAAGGATATACTTTCCTTAGAGGGAGTGCAACGGAGGTTCCTTGGGATGTTGGGATTGTCTTATGAGGAGAGATTGAGGAAACTGGGCCTGTATTCTTTAGTGTTTTGAAGAAATGAGAGGTGGTCTCATTGAAACTTACAAAGTTCTTACAGGGTGTGACAGGGTAGATGTGAATAGGATGTTGACCTGGCTGGTGAGTCTAGAACCAAGGGACCCTGTCTCAGAATAAAGAGAAGGTCATTTAATACTGAGTTGAGGAGCAATTTCTTCACTCAGGAGATGGTGAATCTTTGGAATTCTCTATCCCAGGGGGCTTTGGAAGCTCAATCATTAAGCATGTTCAAGACAGAAATCGATAGATTTCTGGTTACTAATGACACCAAGAGGTATGGAGATAGTGGGAAAAAATAGTGTAAAAGTAGGTGATCAGCCATGATCTGTTTGAATGGCAGGGCAGGCTTGATGGGCTGAATGGCCTACTCCTGCCCCTATTTTCTATGTTCCTATGTAAGTAGTTAGTGTAAATTGGAAATCATAGCAGCTGTAAAATCAATCCTTGGGGTATTCCATCAGCCATGTAACCCAATCTCAGCATAGCACCTGAAAGAGTGCCTACCACACCTACAACAGTAATTTCCAAGTTTTCATCCCACATCATATAACCGTAGAGTACAGGAGACCATTCAGCCCATCGTGTCTGTGCTGACACTTTGAAAGTCCAATTGTCCTTTTTCCTTGTAGTGCTGCAAATGTTTCCATTTCAAGTATGTATCCAGTTGCCTTTGGGACATGCTTTCACCATCATACCACCCCACCATCAGGCATTGGATTCCAGTAAATCTAATAGCCTTGCATGCAGAATTTTGTCAAATGTCTTTTGGAAGTCAAGATTCAGCACACTCTGGAGCTTTCCATTATCCAACTAGAACATAGCTATCTAAAATAAGATCAAGATTGCTAGCCAAGCAGAATCACCCCCCCTTGAAATCCATATTGGCTGGTGTTTACTAAGTTATTATCATATGGAAAATTCTCAAGTTGCATCCTAATAATTGATTTTCTTACTTTACCCAGTAATGCTCAACTTAGGAGGCAGAGTCTGTTTCATCACCTTTCTAGAAACGGAAGGCACCTTAACCTGTTTCAAATCCACAAGGGCCTCCTCATAATATACATTAACACCTCACAAATCTACTCCTTGTATTGCTTAGTACTTAAAGATATGTGACATTCACAAAGTCACGGAGACATTAAGATACAGAAGGAGGCCATTTGGCCCATCGAGTCCATGTTGGTTCTCTGTGGAACAATCCAGTCAGTCCCATCTCCCCTTCCCTATCCCTGTAGCCCTGCAAGTTTATTGCTCTTTTTCCCTTTTGAAACATTTAATTGTCTCCTCTTCCACTACTCTCGTGGGCAGGAACTTCCGGGATCCTCATTTCTGTAGGTTTACTTGTTTTGCTTCCTCTTAGCTTGTGCAGGAGCTCCATTTAATTATATTCAGTTCATTAATTCTACTTGGGTTATCACTGTTTATTGAGGGCAGATTTCTCATCTTCCTTAGTGAGTACCAGGTGAAGGTGCCATGCAATGCATGAAATGCCTTATGCTCATCTCCAGTTTGAGTTCATAAGCTCCTTTCAGGGGCCTCATCGCTTATCTGGCCAAATGCTTTGGCTTGTTTCAGGGTAGAACACTTAAGGAAGCTAAATATTAACCCATTGATACTTGGATATATTCAATATTATTCCAGAGTTTAAGGCCTAGATAGCTGAAGGCACAACTGGATATAGTGAATATAAGATGCACAAGAGTTGAGAGTTGGAGAAATACAGAGTTCTTGGAGGGTTATAGGGAAGGAGGTTACTGAGGCAGGGACAGTTGAAGTGTTTTGAACACAAGGATGAGAATTTCAAATTCGAAACATTGGTGGAGCGAGACTCAATGTCAGCTAACGCAAGGGCAATGGATAAATGTGGTTCGATTTGTTGCATTGGGAGGAGAGGGTTAACTTGTTATCAGACGATTTCCCTCTTACACATGGGACTCTGTGTTTTTCTAAGATTAATATTTCAAAGAAATCCAGGCACCAGCAGCTGTTTTGCAGGTTCAATTACTGAAGCTTATTTTCAAATCTCATTATGATACTAATGTACAGCAGTTAAAACCAAACCGTTTCTCATGTGCTTAGTCAGCTCAGGGAGATGTGTTAGACCCAACAACAACAACATCCATTTACATAACACCTTTAACTTATTAAAATGTCCCAAGGCACTTCACAGGAGCTTCATCAAACAAAATCTGAAACCGAGACACCTGCAGTAATATTAGGACAGGCAACCAAAAGCTTGGTCAAAGATGTATGTTTTAAGGAGTATCTTAAAGGAGGAGAGGTGGGGAGATGGAGAGGTTTTAGTGAGGTAATTTCAAAGCTTAGGGCCCAGCCAACTGAAGGCAAATCCACCGAAAAATCAGGGATGCTCAAGCGGCCAGAATAGGAGTGCAGAGACCTTGGAAGGTTGTGGGGCCTGGAGGAGTTTGCAGAGATAGACAGGGGCAAAGGCATGCAGGGATTTGAAGACAGGTATTTTAAAATGGACACGTTGTTCAACCAGCAGCCAGTGTAGGTCTGTGGTCAAATGGTGTGATGGATCAGTTAATTCAACAGTTTGGGCCTATAACCATAATTAGAGAGCACAGTGGCATCAGGTAAGCTAAGTAGTAAGTTTAAAAGTGATAATCCAATTTAGATTCAGGCCCCATTCAGTGACATTCAGAAGTGTTGGCCTGTTGAGACATTTATTTTAAATGGGCCTGTGTCATTTAAGTCTCTTTTTTTAAAATGACATGGCTATTTTTGGTGCAATTTTCAGCTGTATAAAATTGTTCTCTGTCATCCCAGCAAAAAAGAGTTGATGTTCTCTACCCATACACTTGTTTCAAAGAATTATCCAATTTTCCCTTGGACAATGTAATGCTCTCTAGTGCTGTTCAAAAATATCGACATGTCGAAGCTTTTCATGCACTCATCAGGAGACACTTTGCAAAAATACCAATATAAGGGGAAACAACAATCTATACTGTACGTGAGGAGAGTGCTGATTGGTTGGCAAGTGGATTCTGATTGTTTGAGGCATTGCCACGGAGAATGCACCGGTGATGGTGACAATACTCAAGTTCCGTACGACGAAATGACTAATTGTAATGCACTCTGCTTCAACTCTTCTCTGTGAAGAAAAAGAAAGACATTGAGGCCAGTGCAGGACCTGCAGGAAGTCCAGGAGAGAGGGAGGTTGGGTTGGGGTGTTGCCAAGGGTGGAGATGGTGAGGGGTCATCAGGGTGTCAGACATAGTCCTATGGTATTACGGTGAAGACAGGGGAATATTGCTGCTCACTGTAGCTCCATATTCGGCTAAGTACAATTGTCTGCTTAAGTTCCAAAAAGGAGACTGACAGCAGTGCCTACTCTGCTCAGGCATGAATGAATTTCACAAAGGGGCCTGAAACATGCGTAAAGCTCCTCCATTTGCAATTGGCCTAATGCTAGTTTAAGGCTAATCTAAAGTCCCGTAAACAATTTGGCATGTGATGCTCTCCCAGTGTGGACTGAGCTTACTTTACCCCTGAAACAACATGCACTGCACAATCAAACTTGGAGATCCGGGGTCTTTGTCTTGATAGTCTGGTGACTGATGCTGGGCCAGAGCAAAACTCTCTCAAATACATCTGAATGTACCTGAGTACACCCCAAATCTTTGATGGCTAATGATGCCTTGCAAAGTGTCTTTTTTTCCCCAAAGAGCTCATTTTTATAAATGCTGCAGAGCAAAACCCGCTCAGTTACTGATATAGTTGGTTCATGACTCGAGTAATAGGCACATTCAGCAATGCTTTTGCTGACCATGCGTACTGTGCAAGACTTAATTGAAAGAAATACTGTAGGCTTGAGCCGCCCCTCTCAGCTAGGCTAATGGCAATCGCCTCCCTAAAAGACAGCTACCACTGAAATAGGTTTTGCTGTACTGAGCTTCTTAAATGAACAGTGACAGAAGTGTTTCAGTTTTGGATGCTACATTGTTGGGGCTCCTTCTCTTTCAAATTAAACCAAAGATCCGTCTGCCCACTCAGGTGAATGTAAGAATACCCGTGGTATTATTTCCCAGGAGAACAGGGGAGTTGTCCCTAGTCCTGGCCAAAATTCGTTCCTCAATCAATATCACTTAAAAAGAAAAATAGATTATCCGATCATTGCCACATTGCTGTTTGTGGGATCTTGCTGTGCTCAAACCTGTTCCTACATTGCAACAGCCACTACATTTCGTAAAAGTAGTCACCAAAGAAGAGTCGTATCTTGACTTGAAACATTAACTCTGCTTCTCTCTCCACAGATGCCACCAGACCCACTGAGTTTTTCCAGCACTTTCTGTTTTTATTTCATAAAGTGCACAATTGGCTATAAAGTGCTTTGAGAAATTCTGAGGTCTTAAAAGGCGCTATGTAAATGTAGGTCTTAATTTCTTTCAACATGTGACATGCTCCCTTGTCCTTCATCCGGACTGCGCTCAAAGTTCTTTCGCCTCATTTTCTAGGACAAAAGATTCTTTTTGACTATTGTTATCACCTTTTTAGCTCATTTTTAAATTTAAATTGTTCATAAACAAAAAGAACCAATTCCCTGTATTTGTTGGTGAGATGCAATATGAAGCTCCTTTCAATTCTTTCCCAGCTTTGGCCTCAGTCTCAATTTCAGAAGAGCATTCCTGTCACGTCAATGTTACATTTTCCATCTTCCTCACCTGTGGCCTTTCTTAAGTGAGATTGCCAATTATTGCCAAATCAAAGACGATTCCGCACACTCCGGGCGGAATTTTCCCAGTCCTGCAGAAGTGAGCTTGAAGTGGGCTACAGCTGTGACCACGAGCCATCCTTTGGAGGGCTTTCTCTTTCAGAGGGTGCCCAAGAGCTGTGGCCACTGTTTATTTAATTAAATTCAATACCTCGTTAGAGGGTGCCTCAAGATGGTCATTATCATAGAATCATAGAGGTCTACAGAACAGAAAAAGGCCCTTCGGCCCATCGAGTCTGCGCCGGTCAAACAAGTACCTAACTACTCCAACCCCGTTTTCCAGCACTAGGCCCATAGCCTTGTATGCCAAGGCATCACAAGTGCACATCCAAATACTTCTTAAATGTCATGAGGATATCTGCCTCTACCACCCTTTCAGGCAGTGAGTCCCAGATTCCCACCACCCTTTGGGTGAAAAAATTCTTCCTCACATCCCCTCTAAACCTCCTGCCCTTACCTCAAATCTATGCCCCCTGGTTATTGATCCCTCCACCAAAGGGAAAAGTTCCTTCCTGTCTACCCTATCTATGCCCCTCATAATTTTATACACCTCAATCATGTCCCCCCTCAACCTCCTCTGCTCCAGTGAAAATAACCCCAGTCTATCCGATCTCTCCTCATAACTAAAACTCTCCAGCCTAGGCAACATCCTGGTAAATCTCCTCTGCACTCTCTCCAGTGCAATCACATCCTTCCTATAATGCGGATTCCAGAACTGCACACAATACTCTAGCTGTGACCTAACCAGCTCCGATGTGAAGTACTTGGGACTAAAAATACCTTGAATTAAAAGTGCATGAGCAACAATAGCTCCTTTATTAAAACAGCTTCTCCATAATCTCACTGGTTCTGCTTGCAGACTCCCTCTGCTGGTACAATTATGCATGGTGCCTGCAAGTGTATGATACGAACAACATTGCAATTTTGAAACACTACAACACTACATCTGACTGCAGCAGTGTCCGTCTCTACCGGCAGGGTCACTGTCCTTCCAAGGCTGTTAGTGCTCTGATTGGGCCTGCCACCTCAGAAACACACCCGCCATCCTTAATTGGACAGTGAACCTGGAGGCACCCTCTTAATTGGTCATCCCCAAGAAGATTTCCTCAGCAGACACCCTGGTTGGGACCCAGAAATGGCGACGACCCTAAAATATTTCCTGAAGTGCACAAGTTTCTTCCCCCTGTGAGCTGGACTGCGCTTAGCTCATGTAGAATGATGACCCCACGTTATTTAGTGACATCATCGTCACTATCAACATCCTGGGGGCTGCCATAGTCCAAAACTTCAACTGAACCTGTCTATAAGTGCTGTAGCTATGAGATCAGTACTCTATAGTAAGAGGGTAACCTCCCGATTCTCCAAGGCACAAGTCAGGACTCTAATGGAATATCCTCTTTTTGACAGTAATGGTGAAGAAGCTTGCCACCATCCAGGATAAAGTATCCCACTTGATCAGCCCCTCCACTATCCACCACCTTCAACATTCACTCCCTCCAACTTCACTGCACTGTGGCTGCACAATGTGCTACCTAGTGAATCATAGGAGCACAGAATAAGGAATAGGCCATTCAACCCTCCCAGCCTGTTTCTCCATTCAATTGGATCATGCCTGATCACCAAGGCTTCTTCAACAACACCTTCTAAACCCATGACCTCCACTGCCTAGAAGGACCTTCTACAAGTTCCCCTCCAAACGACACACCATTCTGACTTGGAGCTATATCAATGTTCCTTCATTGCCGCTGGGTCAAAATCCTGGAACGTCCCTCCCTAACAACTCTGTGGGTGCACCCACACCACGTGGACAGCAGTGGTCGAAGAATAAGGCCCTACCCATCACCTTCCTAAGGGCAATTAGGTGGAGGCAATATTAGCATTTTTTTTAAAAACCCTTATGGTAAGCAAACAGAGGAGTCATTCCCCTCAGTCTAGGCTACATATGAGCCCAGACGCTGATGATGAAGCAATGACTGCAAGTTTATCAAGTCACAATCAGCAATTGATTCCTGGTAAACTGCATCAATGCACATTGCTTCCTGCTAACATTCAGCAAATAATAAACCAATTCCCCACTCCTCATGTCATCTGCTGCTGATTCCTTCATTCCAATGTCCTGTCTCCCCTCATTTACCAATTTTACACAGTTTGCCTCCAATTCTCATCCGTTTAGCAGAACTTAACTCGTGACAGCGCAAGATATGAACTGACAGAGGAAAGGTTCAGCCACTGTGTGGAAGGTAAGGATGAAGCAAATAGAAACAATAAATCTTACAGAGTAGGAGGCCATTCAGCCCATTGAGCT
This sequence comes from Carcharodon carcharias, assembly GCF_017639515.1. Lineage (NCBI taxonomy): Eukaryota > Metazoa > Chordata > Chondrichthyes > Lamniformes > Lamnidae > Carcharodon > Carcharodon carcharias. The sequence continues at coordinate 185,312,045 of NC_054470.1, forward strand.
TATGTCAGATCTTTGAAGGAGCTTTCCAATTAGTCCCAATCCCCTACTCTCTTCCCCATGGGCCTGCAATTTTTTTTCCTTTTCAAGTTGCTATCTGATTTCCTTTTGAAAGTTACTATTGAATTTGCTTCCACCACCTGTTCAGGCAGTGCATTCCAGACCATAACAACTTGTTGAGAAAAAGAAATTCTCCTCATTCCCCCCACCCAGATTTTTTGACAATTATTTAAAGTCTGTGTCCTCTGGTTACCGACCCTCTGTCATTGGAAACAGCTTCTCCATATATACTCTATGAAAACACCTCATAATTTTGGTCACCTCTATCAAATCTTCCCTTAAACTTCTCTGCTCCAAAGAGAACAACCTCCCACCTCAGTTTCTCCAATCTTTCCCATAACTGAAGTGTCTTATCCCTGGTTCCATGCTATCAAATTTCCTCAGCACTTTCCTGATGCTTTTCCTAAAGTGTAATGCCCAGGATTGGACCAATACTCCAGCTGGGCCCTAATCCATGATTTATGATGGTTGAATATAACTTCCATGTTTTTGTACTCTATGGGCTGGCTTGTCCACACCACTGAGGGGGAAGCAGCAGTTGGGACTGTTTCTGGATTTGAAACCCAACCCAGGGGAGAAACACACATTCTGGGATTTTCATCGAGGCATCCCCTCAGTTGGCATGAAGACAGGTTCCCTGTCTAAGTAAGGAAGGTGGGAAGGCTCTTGAAGCTGGAAGGTCAGTCAGAGGCCTTCACCCTTGAGTGGAACAGCAGACTGCAAAAGAGGGTAAGTAATTGAGAGGGGGCTTCAACATGAAGGCGCCATCTCACCTCCGCTTCCAGAGACCCTGCCCTAAGAAAGCATTGGTGACCATGGACGTCCATCGGATTGGTCCATGATTATGCTTGGCAAAGTACTGAAGTGGTTTACCATTGCCCTCTGCAGTAAGGCTGACCAAGAAACTCTCCCACTCCTACTGCCTGTCGTCAGGCACATTGGAAGGAAGATTTACAGGCTGATAGTCAACCTCTTTGGCCACATTATGAATGGACCCTCTGTGGCCATCAAATCCTGAAGTGGGACTCGAACGCAGAGTTTCTGGGGCAGAGGTTGGGTCACTACCACTGCCCCAAAACAGCTCCAGCGCCCCCTCACCAACGTTTTTAAAATTTGAAGTAAAAACATTAACGGCAGCCAGACCAACACTGCGGGCAGGGAGAGTGGGGAATCCCTCCTCAGGTCAGCCTTTGGCTGCGCACGCACACAGGGAGACAGGGAGGGCCTGTACGCCTGCCCAGAGCACTGCTCCCTCAGCCTGCTGCTGGGTGCCTGCCTCCAGGCTGTTAAACACCCCCGTCAGAGCGGGAAACAGAAAAATCCCTGCTGGCCTCCTTTAGGTGTGGCCAACAAGGTTCTCAACGTGCCTAAAATGTCTACCTGCTTTAGCGGGGCAGTTAGCCCTGCCAGATCCAACTTTGTCTGACAAAGGTGGCTGGTGACAGGGACAGAGTCGGGCAATAGGCGCCAACCTCACTGGGGCCCAAAAATCCTTCACTATGTCTCTATAATGAGAAGGACCCCGTGTGCTTTTTTCTATCTGATTCACAAAACTAGTGGGGAAGCGATCAAATATACAACTCCCATTGATAACTGACGAGCATTAGGAAGCATTTTGACAAGGCGCCAGGGTATGAACTCATCATTGAAGGAAACTTTCTGTATCTGTCAATCCGTAATATAAACAGGGGTCACGCTATTGGACTCATGGAGAATTGGTGGCATAGTGGTAGTGTCACTGGGCTGGTGTTTCAGAGGCCCAGGGTAGTGCTGGGGGAAGCAGGTGCATACTTCAGCACAGCAGCTAGTGAAATTTTGAATTCAACAAAAGTCTGATTATGGCCACAAAACCCATCTGGTTCAGGAAATCTGCCGTCCTTAGCTGGCCTACATGTGACTCCGGACCCATGGCAATGTGTGGTTGACCCTTAAGCTCCCTCTGAACAAGGGCAATTAGGGATGGGCAATAAACGCTGGCCTAGCCAGTGATGCCCACATCCCATGAGCGAGCTTAAAAAAAAAGAAAATTCCACTTGGCCGGAACTTATTCCTGTGGCGGGCAAGGGTGGTCAGGAAGCCGAGTGCCGCCCGCGAACAGCTCCACACCACGACGGCCGGCCCAGCATGAATTGCGAGTGGTCGCACTCAGCGCTACCTGTGCGTGCGGGGGCAGGAGGGAGAGTCGGGTCTAGCACACAGAAAGATGGCTTCAATCTCCCGGAGGCATGGAGCTCTCTCTCTTATTTAAAAAAATAAATAAAGACATCAAAAATTTAATGAAACACATCCCTCTTATTTTCCAAATAAAGGTTTTATTTAATTAGTATTAGCTTTAGGAAACCTCATCCCGCTCGTGGATGAGGTTTCCTAAAAAAAAAGGTCAAGGCCGCTTGGCCTTTTCACCTGCCCGACAACCGTAATTTCAAGTTAATTCGACCCTTAATAGGCCTTTTGATTATCGGCGGATGCGCAGCTGACTCTGGCGCCTGCCCGCTGAACTAAATATCGCACGAGTACACGGTGACATCAGGCCCCACATCACCGCATGTCATATATTACATCCCGGCGTGTCAGGCACACGCCCGCACACCGAAGGTAAAATTCTGGCCCTCGTGTGTAAAGCTTTCCAAGCACCCATGTCTGCCTCCATTTTTAAGGGTTTATCATTCACTTGCCCTGTGAAAATTGTTCTGTCTTCCCAACTTTCATGTTGAATAAGGAATAAACGTCAGAATTGGTTGTTTCCGGCTCTTCCACACTGTACACTTCATTGGACTTTGTTTGTTGTCTGGAAGCCTGTTTTAATCTTGCCTTACAATACTTCAATATGTGTCCACTTCTGTAACAAAAATAACACTCTACCTTTTTAAATTGCCAAGAGTTAGGAGCATGATTGTTCCCACATCAATCAAAATTATTTTTCAACTTTGCTGCTAAGCTGTCTCCTCTAAATTTCCGGTTAGCGGGGATTGTTTCCCGCTTTGCGGCGGAGTCCTGGCTTTTAACGCCACTTTCAGCTGACCATTCCCACCCAACTAGGAGAACGGCGCCATTTTTCGCATCTTGAATCACTTGTGAATCCCTTAAGGCGCTTTCTATTGCAAGTTCTATTTCTAACGCTTTCGTAAAATCTAGATCCACTTCAGCCAGCGACCTTTGCTGAATAGCATTCTCTTTCACGCCACATACCAAACAATCCTTGAGCATGTCATTCAGGGTTTCACCGAAATCACAATATTCCATTAGTTGTTTTAAATGCACCACGTCAGTAGCAATAGTCTCTCCCAGGGCTCTATTCTGTGAATTGAACCTGAACCTCTGCATTGTGACTGATAGCTTGTTTGGAAATATACCTTAACGAGGTTTACTAATTCACTGAAAGTCTTTGAACCTGGGGCACTGGGAGCCATCAATCTTCAAATTAAACTATAAGTATTGCTCCCACAAATACTCAGGAGAATCGCTCTCCCCTTTTCCTCCCCTGTGATTTTGTTGGCTTGAAAGTAGAATGCAAGACGTTCTATATATTGAGACCAATCGTCTGTGCCTGGCTCAAAGGGATCGATTCTGCCAAACTGTGGCAAGTCGGATAAGTATATCTTCCTTTCTTTTTAATTATCTTAGATACTCACAATTGCTAGGCGAGGGACAATATTCGATCTGATTTATGCTCATCACCAATTTGTTAGAGTTGATTTTCCAAACAACTTTTCTTGGTGGAAACATTGAACTTTATTTATAAGATTGCAGCAGCAACAACATGCATGCATCTAACTCCATACCTAAAGAACTCTCTCTGAGAGGTTCCCCGCACTGATAACCCATTGGTTTACACAGAATCATGTGATCTTACAACACAGGATTATTCTTAAAGCTACAGTCCTACGTTTATCAAAACTATAATTATTACAGCCACCCGCTTTACTTGAGTGAGCAATGATCATTTACAGCCCCACGATGTCACTAGTTGTAGAATGCCGCTGAACTTTCACATACTCCTGCAGATTTTAAGTTGCTTCATTGGATGCTGCAAGGCTATCATAAGGGAATTAACATGGACTGTGTTATGAGGCCTGATATTCCATCCCCTCTCTTCCCCAGATGAAGAGGCTGTAAAACCCTGGCAGGCAAGCACATACATTAACTAAAAGATAGAATGTAGCAACTTTGGAGACCTCCAAGTCCCCCTGTTATAGCCAATGAAGTACTTTTGAAATGTAGTCACTGGTATAAGAAACATGGCAGCCAACTTGCACACAGAAGCTCCCACAAACTGCAGTGTAACAATGACCAGTTGGTCTGTTTTAGTGGTGAGTGTCGGAGGATAAATATTGGCCAGCACGCTGTGTGGGTCCTAATTCCAATTTGGAATGCTAGTGTCCTTACTTGAACATTTGCACTGAATTGGTGCCAGTAAGATTTAGTTCAGCTGGATACTGTATTAAATGTACAGTTAAATAAAGGAAACCATCTGTTGATATCTTATCGCGCCTCCCAAAAAACATATGCAAGTGTTTCGCGTGAAATAAATTACCATTCAGGAAATAAATTAAATTGCGACTATTACATAGGCAAGCATATTTCCTGACAGCAAAGCTCACAAATAGAAATGGGATGTGTGATTAGTTCATAGAATCATACAGCACAGCTTCATTCAGTCCAGCTCTCTGAAAGAGCTATCCAATGAATCCCACTTGCCTGGTCTTTCCGATATCGCCCTGTAAATAAATCCATTTCCAGAATTTACCTGATTCCCCTTTGAAAAATACTAATGAAGCTGCTTGCACCAAGCTTTCAGGCAGTGCATTCCAAATCGTAGGAACAGAAGTGGACCATTCAGCCCTGGAGTCTACTAATGATTTTTTAAATTATTATTTCACGGAGTGTGGGCATCTCTGGCAAAGCTAGCATTTATTGCCCATCCCCAGTTTCTCTTCAGAAGGTGGTGATAAGCCGCCTTCTCGAACCACAGCAATCCCTGTGGTGTCAGTACACCCACAGTGCTGTGAGGGAGGGAGTTCCAGGATTTTGATCCAGCAACAGTGAAGGAACAGAGATATATTTCCAAGTCGTTGGTCTCTTTACTTAAGAAAGGATATAATTGCATTAGAAGCAGTTCAGAGAAGGTTCCATCGACTGCTTCCTTGGATGCAAGGGTGACCTTCTGAAGAAGTGTTGGACAGGTTGGGCCGGCATCCATTGGCGTTTAGCAGAATGAGAGGCAGTCTTATTGAAACATATAAGATCCTGAGGGGACTTGGCAGGGTGGATGCTGAAAGAATGAAGCCCCTTGCGGAAGAGAACAGAATTGGGACTACACAATTTAAAAATAAGGGGTCTCCTGTAGCCTAAAGGGTTAACTCAAATAATAGCTACTGAGAATATGCGTAAGGAAGTATTATGTCACAGTGATGTCATTCACTGTAGGAAGATGAGTGTGAAGGATCTTAGAGAGTGGCTCCAACTATGTTTTGGCCTTACTTAACCCTTGAAAATAATTATTCTGTAAATAAATGTGTTTTCAACAAAAGATTATTGCTTCCAGCAAGATCTCATCTAGAATAAGGAGCTAATGAATCCTGAGCTAAAACCACAATAACAGACCATTTAAGATGGAGATTAGGAGAATTTATTTCTCTCAGAATGTCATTAGTTTGTGGAATTCTCTTTCCCAGAGAGCAGTGGAGGCTGGGTCATTGATTTTTTTTTCATTCATTCCTGGGGTGTGGGCCAGCCTTTATTACCCATCCCTAATTGCCCTTGAGAAGTCAGTGGTGACCTGCCTTCTTGAACCGCAGCAGCACATGCCTTGTAGGTACATCCACAGTGCTGTCGGGGCAGGAGTTCTAGGTTTTTGACTCAGTGACAGTGAAGGGACAGCAATATATTTCCAAGTCAGAATGGTGAATGGCTTGGAAGGGAACTTCCAGGTAGTGGTGTTCCCATGTGTCGGCTGGCCTTGTCCTTCTCGATGATAGTGGTTGTGGGTTTGGATGCTGCTGTCCAAAGGGGGCTTGGTGAGTTCCTGCAGTGCATCTTTTTTAAGGCTGAGTTAGATAATTTCTTGATTGACAAGGGAGGCAAAGTTTATAGAGGGTTGCTCAGGAAAGTAGAGTTGAGGCTGCAATCAGATCAGCCATGATCTTATCAAATGGCAGAGTGGGCTCGAGGGGCCGAATGGCCTACTTCTGCTCCTAGTTCATATGTAAGTCAGGATGGAGTGTGTAATTGTTGCTCTTGTTGCTCCACCCTTCTATTAGATCACGGCTGACTACTCCATTTACTTGCCTGAGCTCCATGTCCCTTGATACTCATACCTCCCTAAAACCTATTGATCTCTGTCTTGAAAGCTACAACAACTCACTGCGCGAAAGAAAGATTCTCTTCATCTACCTACTGGTTCTTTTGCCAAAAAACACCTCTGATGACGTGAAAATTTTTTCCTCTGTGGATATGTTGCCTGCGTGTTTTCCACCTGTTTCTGTATTCATCCTGATAATCGATCTGTGCTCTTTCAGTGGGTGGCGTGGGAGCGGAAGTCGGGAGGGCTGGGCAATCTTGGCCAGCATAGCTGGCAGATTGGGTGTTCTACTTTAAGTGGCGCATTGGGATCTTGAACTCCCACTTGCTCAAAAGGTGGAAGAGTGTCAGCTCTCCATCACTCTGCCCCAGCACTCCACCCTCTAACTGCTGTCATGTATTGTGCACTCAACCGAGGCTTGAGGGCAACTTATGAAGTTAAAGGTGAGCATCTGTCAAATGAGTCAAGTTAACAGCGAAAAGATGGACAGGAATGGCTAACCCGCTGTTCTGGTCTAGCCTGCAGTTTGTCACCTGCCTGTCCATTCTAAATATATCATATCTGCGCTATGTTATTCTTGTGGTGTTGCCCCCACGAGGCACTTGTTATTAAATTTTTGTATTGATTTATCTCATGTGTCTTGTTGTGCTTAACTTGTTAATTCACTGTGGAATCCTGAGCCTTCATAACAGCTCCGCATTCTGCTGCGGAATGATCAATCAGATGGTGTCATTTACAGAAGAATTCTGACTGATGGGAATAAAGAACCAGCGGACAAAGCTTCCCCTGTCAAACTGTAGCACTACAATGTGTTTTTTGCAGAGAATGTGATATACTCCAATCCAGCTCAGACAGTGCAAGAGGTCATGGTAATCTGTTCAATTAGTGTTTGTTCTTTAATGAAATAATTTAATTGCTGCTGTTTGGAATGATTATTCCTTTAGAATAATGGGATGTAGATCAATGACACTCATGTCAATTTTTAGTGGTCCAGTTGTGTTGGTGTTGAGTGGCCCAATAGGAAAGAGCAATGATTTGCATTTATACGCCACCTTCCTTGACTCCTGCACACTCCAAAGCACTTTACAGCCATTGAACACCTTTTAAAGTGAAGAAGGAAACTCAACAGCCAAATTGTGCACTGCAAGACCCCACAAACAGCAAGGACCAGAAAAATCTATTGATTTAGTGACGTTGACGTTTAGGGATTTTGAAAGTTGGAAATTGAACATTTCAAAATGGAGATTGATGGATTTTTTTTTTTGCTAGGCAAAGGTATTAGGAGGGAAAGAACGAAAATGGGTAAATGGGATTGAGATATGGAGACGCCAAGATATAACTAAACGGCAGAACAGTCTATGAATTTCTCCTAGTTAACAACACCAACCCAGGTTAAGACTATGGCAACTATCCACTTACGAGTCCCTCCAGAGGAGGAGAAAACTGTAGGTGTAAGGGACCCTATTTCATATTCTCCAGGTGGAATTTACTTCAGACTTTGGGACGATAAAACAATAGTTTGAAAGCAATGAAGTCTGCCACAGCTCTCTCTTTCTGCAGAATAATTCAAGCCGAAAAGAAGAATGATATTGTTTCACCTCGTGCTCATCTTTTAATTTGAACTGGGAAGCTACTGGAGACATTTCTGACCCGTCTGTATGCTGCAGCATGCTTCTGCTCTGCTAGTCAATGATGGGAATCTGCAACTTGGATCCATTCGGTTGACAGGCTCTTTAACTAGACTTCATGATAAAACACCAAAACAGAAAACATTAATATCACATGGGATCCCTAAGGTCTAATTTCCCCTCCCCAGAGCTCACAGCAGATGAACAATTTTCATTCCTGCCCTGCTATGTTGCAAAGTGGCATCAGCACTGTACAGCGCCTGATTGATTTTCTAACACTACTGTGTAGGATGCTTGCATTTGCTGTTGTGCAATCGATGACAAGATAAGTCTAGCGTTCTTCTATTTGTGTTTTTTTTTATATATATATATTCAATCAAATCATAGATGGCTGTATAGATGGTGGGATGTAATTAAGGCAAAGTCTCGCCTTGGCAACCCATCACGATTTCTATCGCTTAACTCTCCACACCAAGCAATTGTTTATTTCCCAGTTTTCAAGTTGGCAGAAGGATCTATGCTCTAAATGGTAATCGTACAATACAGGCGGAAGCCATTCAGCCCATTGGGCCTTTCCTGGTTCTTTGAAATTAATTACATTCAATTAGTCCCACTGACTTTTTTTTAATCCCCAGAGCCCTACAAACCTTTTCTTTTCCAGTTTATATACAATTCCCTTTTGAAACTTAAGCCCGAATCTTTGTTCCCAGGGTCGGGTGCACAGTGATGGGAGAATTCCCGGATCTGTGAACCCAACCTTTTAAAAACGGCTGCCCAGACATCAGGTTTTCAGCCCAGGGGAGTGGGCTAGAATGGGTGAACCTGGGAAGTAGGAACGAGACTGCCAGGAGCAGGCAGAAGGCCACAGGACTCCAGCACTGTGTCCAACAATAAAGATTAAAACATAAAACTTCTCTCCAAAACTCATCCCTCACACCTCCTCACCCCACCCCCCACACATCCCCCACCCATGCCAACGCATGCCTGTGCCCTCCTCCATAATCTCATACCTTTCATGCTAACCTATGCCCCTATAACTACACCCCATGGCCCCATGACAATCTGTGGCCCTCCACCAAACCCTCCATTTCCTTTATAGCCCTACGGCAACTTGGTTCCAACTCATGACAACCCATGCCTCCAACCTAGCATCCTTCGCCCTTACACCTACCATCCGCAGACCTCAGGACCCATGCAGAGTTGAGATAAAGTAAAGTTCTATAAAATAAAGTTCCAAGTGTCTATTGCAGACCACTATATTGAAAAAAACACTCTCATTCATAGAAACCCATTTACTACATTTACATTCATTAAACTACTTATAACGACAATCATTTCATTCAAGTGCACAATCCCTTCTAACAACAAGCATTGGAATTCATAGTTTATAACTGCTTGTAGCTGTGAACCAAACTGTGAAATATCAGGTGCCCCACTGTGACAATGGATGGTTGTGAAATCAGTCATTCAGTGCTATTCCAGTAATGGAAGCCCTCAGAGGTATGTCAACAGACAGAGTGAAATAACAAGCAATCATTTTTTTTGTTAACACTGAAAGGTTATTGAGGAAAATAAAAGTTCGTGGTATAGGTGGTAACATATTGGCATGGATGGAAGATTGGCTGGCTAACAGGAAGCAGAGAGTAGGCATAAATGGGTCTTTTTCCAGTTGACAAGATGAAACGAGTGGTGTGCCACAGGGATCGGAGCTGGGACCCTAACTGTTTATAATTTATATCAATGACTTGGAAGAAGGGATGGATGGGGTGGTTGCAAGGGGAATTGAATACAAAAGTAGGGAGATTTTGCTTCAGTTCTACAGAGCACTAGTGAGCCCATATCTGGGGCACCGTGTACAGTATTGGTCACCTTATTTAAGGAAGAATGTAAATGTGTTGGAAGCAGTTCAGAGAAGGTTTACCAGACTAATACCTGGAATGGGTGTGTTGTCTTATGAGGAAAGGCTGGACAGGCTAGGCTTGTATCTGCTGGAATTTAGAAGAGCAAGAGGCGACTTGATTGAAACATATAAGATTCTGAGAGATCTTGACAGGGTGGATGTGGAGACGATGTTTCCTCTTGTTGGGAAACCTGGGACCAGGGGTCACTCTTTAAAAAATAAGGGGATCACCCATTTAAAACAGAGATGAAGCAATTTTTTTAAACTCTGAGGGTTGTGAGTCTTTGGAACCCTCTTTCTGAAAAGGTGGTGGAAGCAGGGTGTTTGAATATTTTAAAGACAGAGGTGGATAGATTCTTGGTAAGCAAGGGAGTGATAGATTATCTGGGGTAGGTTGGATGCAGATTTCAGGTTACTTTCAGATCAGCAATAATCTTATTAAATGAGGGGAGCAGGCTTGAGGGGCCGAATGGCCTATTCCTGCTCTTTGTTCATATGTTCATATGTAACACTCCAGGCATTTTTTAAAAGGATTTATAGGACTGGACTTTTAAATGCCTTGAAAGTTTGACTGCTCTGTTATGATCAATGCAGAGTTGGTAAAGCGGAGCTATTTAAAAATCCCAGAGGGAAACTTTTAACAATTGTCATAACCTATAATTTTAAGCATTATGTTTGAGATATGACTCTCAATTCAGGAATCAGATCACCAGTTCTCAAAGCTTTACATTAAACTAAAACTTAAACTTTAATTTACATAGTTTAAAAAAAAATATATATATACACACACACACATGGCTCCATACTACTATCACAACTTATAACAAATTCCCAAACTAATCTCCATTTAGGCAACAGCAACCCATAGACTTAACCAGACACCAGACAAAGCATTTCACCTTATGAATTCAAAATGAGGTTCTTTTCACTTTGGTCCCTGTGGAGCCAGTTGGAGGCTTTACAGTTGCCTTTTGATTTCACATTGCCTCTGCTCTGCACACTCGAAAACTGCTAAACTTATACCTCCCATCACTGAATGAATGCAAATTCTCATTGTATCACCAGCCTCTCTGAGCTCCACCTCTTAACAATGAAACCCCTTTCATAGAACCATTTTTATTAGTAATATAAACATATTGCTTGGTAGCTGCTAGATAGGTGTCAGTTCTCACCCCACTTCTTGAATGCTCTATTCAAAAAATGCAAATGCACGCTACCTCTCTGGTTACATCTCAAAACTCGTACGTATCAAAGCATCCAGACTAGCTGTCTTTAATCCAGTTAAGACACACCCTCTAAACCTCTATTTTAAAAGAAAACCATTTTCCAAAATATTCTATACGTTAATAGCTTCACAACTGCTCCCTTTGACAAGTACTTCTGACAGTTTTGACAGTGGATTTTGGCAGTTCTGTTGACCGGTCCGATGAGCTTGACAGTAATGAGTTTATGCACTTTTTACACACACTTATGCCTACGTTTAACAATTCCAAAGGGCACTTGGCCTACCCCAAGGGTGTCCAAAGGGAAACCTTACCTCTCCAAAGGGATGCCCTGGCTGTCTACATGAATTTACAAATTTAAGGCCTGCTCTTGCCTGGTCTAATCTGCACACATCAGATTTCACATTTGTGACTTACCAAAATCCTACTTCAGGGGAAGCAGCTGATGATTTAAATATCTCTGTAAACCACGTATGTGTGAAACATGCCCCTACCCCAACCCTGCCCCACAAAAATGGGAAGTGTCATGTTCAGGGAGGATGTTCTGATTTTCGAGCATTTTCGTTCCGTCATGGTGAAAACCTGGGTTTCAGTCTTGAATCTGCTTCTACCACCCTTTCAGGAAATGCATTTCACATCTCTGAATTTAAAAAACGTTCTTGTCATTTTACCCTCAGGTTCTTTTGCCCATTGTCCTAAACTTATGTCCTCAGGTTACCAAACCTCCCTGCAGAGCAAACAGATGCTACTTATTTACACTGTCAAAAACTTTCATAAATTTGAACTGCTCAATTAAATCTCCTCCAAACCTTCATTGCTCTAAGAGCTATCCCAGTTTCTCTACTCACTCCAAATGCTGGAAGTTCCTCTTCCAATCTTCCTCCAGTTCTGATGAAAGGTTATCACTCTAGTCTGGCCACACCTCAATTTTAATATTTGCATCTTTGTTTTCAAATTGCTCAATGGCTTTGCCCCCTCCCTACCTCTGTGACCTCCTCCTGACCTTCAAGCCTCAAAGATAGAGTCATAGAGTTATACAGCACAGAAACAAGCCCTTCGGTCCATCATTTCCATGCCGGCCATCGAGCATCTATCTATTCTAATCCCATTTTCCAGCACTTGGCCCGTAGCCCTGTATGCTATGGCGTTTCAAGTTCTCTTCTAAATACTTGTTAAATGTTGTGAGATATCTGCACTCCTCTGCATATATACCCCTCGTGCATCCCAGGTTTTAATCTCTTCACCATTGGCGAACATGCCTGGCCCCAAACTCAGGAAGCCCCTCCCTAACCTTCTCCAACTCTCTCTCTTCCTTTAAGATGCTACTGCGGGTGTGCTTAATCATGATGCTGCAGCCATCATGGTGTAAAGCAGGATTGATGGGCCATCTGGTCTTTGCCTGCCTATCATTCTCAAATGTTCATATGCTTGAACCAACCTTTTTAACAACAAGCTTTTTACCGACACCTGTCCTAATATCTCCTTAAGTGGCTCAATGTCAATTTTTGTCAGAACGCTCCTGCAAAATGCCTTAGGGACATCTTACTGCTTTATAGGCACTATATAAATGCAAGTTATTTTTATTGATGCTGCTTTTGTTGAAATGTTAACTCTGTTTCTCTCCCTGTAGATGCTAATTTTCAACATTTTCTTTTCTCCTCCTTCAGATTTCCTGCATCCACAGTTTTTTGCTTATGCTGAAGCCCCTCATCCCCTTTGTTGTTCTGGGGGATGGTGACATAGTGATTAAGTTGCTGGGCTAGTAATCCAGAGCTCCAGGTTAATGATCTGCGTACATGAGTTCAAATCCCATCACAACAGCTGGGGAATTTATATTCAGTTAATTCAATAAGCCTGGAATTTAAAAAAAAAACTAGTATCAGTCATGATGCCCTCAAAACTACCAGAGTATTGTTAAAAACCCATTTGGGTTCAAGTCTCCTACAGAAGGAAATCTGCTGTCCTTACATGGTCTGATCCACATTTGACTCCAGGCTCAAGGTAAATGACTCTTAGCTGCCCTCTGAAATGGCCTAGCAAGTCACCCAGTTGTTCAAGAAGACAATTCACCAGGTTCGCACAGGCAATTAGAGGTGGGTAATAAACGCTGACCATTTCAACATTGACACCCACATCTTCTGAATGAAGAGTAGAGAAAGATAAGTCCTGGTATAATTTCAGTAAAACACACTCCCTCCAAGACTTTGGCGTCATTTCTAAAGTGTGGTCTTACTTGGATTTTGTTCTTGGCAAACTAAGACTGAACAAACTCTGGCTCTCTATCTTAAAAGACTAGGTCAAATGAAAATTGAGAGGCAGAGATTCATAGGTTTTTGTGAGGCCTGGGTGTTAAGATACATGAAGCAAAAGCAGGTAAATAACATTAAGACACAGATCAGCCATGATCTAATTGAATGGCTGAATGAATTAGAGGGGCCTATTCCTGCCCCAGTGGTCGGGATTTTCCGCTTCCAATCACGGCAGGGGTCATGGCAAACGCAAGAGGTAAGTTTTTTTTTAATTCATTCATGGGATGTAGGCTTCGATGGCTGGGCCAGCATTTATTGCCCATCCCTAGTTGCCCTTGAGAAGGTGGTGGTGAGCTGCCTTCTTGAACCGCTGCAGTCCATGTGGTGTGGGTACCATACCCACAAACGTTCACTCCCTCCACCACCAACGCACAGTAGCAGCAGTGTGTATCATCTACAAGATGCCCTGCAGGAATTCATCAAGGCTCCTTAGACAGCACTTTCCAAACGCATGACCACTACCATCTAGAAGGACAAGGGCAGCAGATAGATGGGAACACCACACCTGGAAGTTCCCCTCCAAGTCACTCACCAACCATGCTGACTTGGAAATATATCGCCGTTTCTTCACTGTTACTGGGTCAAAATCCTGCAACTCCCTTCCTAACAGCACTGAGGGAGGGTGGGACGTGGTAATCAGCCAGAGCTTTCCTTGCCCATGATTGACCTGATGCCATGAGACTTCCGGAGTCAATGTTGAGGACTCCCAGGGTGACTTCCTCCTGACTATATACCACAGTGCTGCCACATCTGCTGGGTCTGTCCTCCCCAGGGATGGTGATGGTAGTGGTGTCTGGGACAAGATATGATTCCATGTGGATGACTATGTCTAGACTGTGAGCCAGATCTCCCAATTATGGCACTAGTCCCCAGATGTTAGTAAGGAGGACTTTGCAGGATCAACAGGGATTGCTGTTGTTGTTTCTGGTATCTAGGGCGATGCCAGGTGGTCCGTCTGGTTTCATTCCTTTTTTGAGACTTTGTCGCGAGATGAGATAACTGAGTGGCTTGCTAGGCTATTTCAGAGTCAACCACATTGCCGTGGGTCTGGAGTCGCATGTAGGCCAGACCAGGTAAGGATGGCAGATTTCCTTCCCTAAAGGGCATTAGTGATCCAGATGGGTTTTTACAACATTCGACAATGGGTTTCATGGTCACCATCAGACTTTTAGTTCCAGATTTTTACTGAATTCAAATTCCAGCATCTGCCGTGGCGGGATTCGAACCCAGGTCCCCAGAGCGTTACCCTGGGTCTCTGGATCACTAGTCCGGTGACAATACCATTTTGCCACGAGAAGGCCCAAAACCGGGTTACGATGGCGTAAATGGAGGAAGCGATTGTACACTTCAGCCATCAATGGCGGGCGGGCTGCATTTCCTGCTGCTGACCATCGTGGAAGCCAATAGCATAAACCAGCATCTCATTATGGTGTCAGCATGCAACTAGAGCGACGTGTTTCACAACATGGATTTAAAGGACGTGCGGCTGGCGACCTGCACTTCACTCCTGACCCCGAGGTGAGTTCACATAACCTGCATCGAGCAGCACTGGCAGGGGTGGGGGGGGTGGTCAGCACTGGGATTCACAGGCTGCACCGTATCGGTTTCGGGGGGGGTCTCAAAGCAAGTCTCCGCAGCCTCCACTCCAGGTTAATGCTTTTTCTGTGCTGCAGGGCAAAGGGCTCCATTAGGGAAGGGGCCAGGCTGGACTGAGGGAAGGGAAGGGAAGGGGCTACAGGGCAAGGGGTCAATGAGTGGGGAAGATTGCACAGAGACACATGACTGCAGCGGGAAAATTTACCCCATTGTGCCCAGTAGCAATTCAGCCTCTGTCACCGAAGCTCTATGCTCAGTACTCAGGCTGGAACCGTCTGTTTCAAACCTGTTGTGTAATTTGAAATATCGTCAAGCTACTGAATGTTAAATGAATGATTCTAACTTACATACTCCAGCTGGCATGAAACATTGAGGAGAACATTGATAAATACTCATATTCATATCAATAAAGCAACATTAGACCCACTTTTATTTTCAGATGCCAACATGCCCTGCCTTCATTTCCTGTTTTTTTTTTCTTTTTAATCATATTCACGGTAAGATTGAAAGAAAAAAACACAGCGGAATGATTTCTTGAAAACTGTATTGTAAACGTTTAGCTCGGTAAACGGGACACATAAAACGAAGCAGCTGTCCTTCCCACTGACCTCCTGTCAACCCCTGACCTGTTTCTCATATTACAGCGCGGGGGGAGTAGGGGGTAAGACATCAGGCAGCCCTTAGGCTTATCGAGGCCTTAAGCGGTCAGTTAATGGCTACTTAAGGGCCTCATTCTTAACCTATCATTATTGTACATGCTGCAAGGGAACGTGGAAGCAAGGCAGGGAGCCCAGCAGCATTCATGATGCGGGCTACTGTCCGGCAGGTAGGGGTATATCTCCTTTGGGGAATTCCCTTTGCCCATGGGAGGCAAGCTTACCTCCACCATCAAGATCAGAGCGCCCCCTCCCCCACCTTTATCCTCCTCCCAGCCTCTCTAACCCAGCCCCACCCTCACCCAATCCTCTCAATCCTCTCCCAGCCAGGCCCATCAAAATACCGGACTTGCTTCTGAGTCCGGGCTTCATGACTCTTCTTCCTTGGGGACTGACTGTACTGGCTGTAGACCTAGCTGTGGCCATTGTTCAAACCTGGTGCTGCTAGGAATACAGAGCTGCCAGCCAATCTGATTGGTCAGCAGCTCTCTATGGTGGTGTAGTGTTCGATGGCTGTGTTTGATTATTCCTGGTAACTGATCCATGTTCACTGTGCCGGGTTGCTTAAGCCTGTGGGTGGAGCAAAAGTGCTTAGAAAACTGAAAAAGTTCCAAAAAGAGCTGAGGCTGAGCTACGACCAGGTGTGTTGAAAATCCTAGGAGTTCCGAGATATTTTAAAATACTGTAAATAAACCTGTTGTAGATTTGAAACAAGTGCTATCTCTGCATTGCTCTGAGATAAGTCAGGTATCTAAGGGGATCAGGGGGAAAACTCTTCTCTGATTGGAGTCACACCTAGCAAAAACGAAGATGGTTATAGTTTTTGAAAGTCAATAATCTCAGTTCCAGGACATCACAACAGTCACAAGTCAGGAGTTTGATGGAATATTCCCCACTTGCCTGGATGAGTGAAACTGCAACAACACTCAAGAAGCTCGACACAATCCAGGACAAAGCAGCCCACTTGATTGGTACCACATCCACAAACATTCGCTCCCTCCACCACTAACACACAGTGGCAGCAGTATGTACCATTTGCAAGATGTACTGCAAAAATTCACCAAGTCACTTGAGACAGCACCTTCCAAACCCATGACCACTGCCATCTAGAAGGACAAAGGCAGCAGATAGATGGGAACACCACCACCTGGAAGCACCCCACCAAGTCACTCACCATCCTGACTTGGAAATATATTGTCGTTCCTTCACTGTCACTGGGTCAAAATCCTGGAACTCCCTTCCTAACAGCACTGTGGGTGTACCTACACCACATGGACTGCAGCGGTTCAAGAAGGCAGCTCACCATCACTTTCTCAAGCGCAACTAGGGATGGGCAATAAATGCTGGCCCAGCCAGCAAAGCCCACATCCTGTGAATTAGTAGAAGAAAAATGCTGAATTGTCTGTATTAGGATGGGTACATGGTAGTGCCTTGACGCTAACCTCTCTCTTTGGATCTAGGTTCACTACATTACAACACTGAATACACTTCAAAAGTGCTTCATTAAACATAAATGCCCTGAGGCTGTGGAAAATAAAAGTATTTATTCACTTTTTTTCAACTCCAGTCTGAATTACCTGCTAGGAACATAAGAACACAGGAACAGGAGCAGGCCCTTTGGCCCTTCAAGCCTGTTCTGCCATTTGACTATATCATGGCTGATCTTCGACCTCAACGCATCTTCCTGCACTATCCTCGTATCCCTCAATGTCATTAGTATCCAGAAATTTATCGACCTTGTAAGGAACATATGTTTTTATTTCTGTTGGCCTATTGTAAAGAACATATCTTTTTATTTTCTGTTGGACTGTGGACTAAAGATTCAATGGCTGCAGTTTGAAAGGCATGTCCACTGGAACAGGATGAGAGATATATACAAGGTTGCAGTCCTGGAACAGAATGTGCCATGAAAGACAGGATGATGCTGAAAAGGAGTCCTGGATCAAGTGAGCTGCCTGGCAACAACGCTTTAATTGGCTCCTGACCAGGTGACCAGAGTAAGTGAGAAGCAATGTAGCAAAATAGCTCCTAGCCTGAAAGGGAAAAGACTTAAAATCTCTCTCTACTGTGTGTGTAAGATTCCAGTACTTCCACAATAATATTTAGTTGACTTTTTCTTCTATCTCTAAAACTTGTTTTCTCCCTGAAAACCCCTGTCAAGAGGCAAAGGGGAAAATCACTGGTAGAGACATTGAAAGGCAAGTGCTCAACCAGTGAACTAAATACTGAAAGTGCTAGAAGACCACGTTGCTTCATCAACAAGAACTGAAAGGAATTTGGAAGACATCGATCAAAATCAACCTATTGAATCCTGTACACTGGAGTTGGTGCTATTGAAGTGTTTTATCCCACCCTTAAAATCCATGTTTTTGTGTGTCTAATGTGTCTTGTAAGTGCGTGTATAAGGATTTAAGAAAGGGTAGAGTTTAGGGTATAGAGTTAGAAATTAGCAGTCCATATTTTTTTCCTTTGCCACTGGTTGACGACGGGTTGTTCAATAAACAGTTATTTACTTTTTAAGTTTATGAATCTGGTGCTCGTATACTGTTAACCTAAATTGAACAGTTGGGTCGAATTGGGGCAGTCTGGTGGTTTGATCAAACTTTTCACATTTGTCGTGGCTCAGGGAACAGTGGGGCTTGATATTACAGCGCATCATCCCCAGTGAGTCGTGACAAAGTTTGGGGGCTCAGGTCTGGGATCTTTCGGAACAGAAGACAACAAGGATTTGGGTGTAGACTTAGGATGTAATAAAAGCTAAAAGGAAATGCCAGGTTCATACTGCTAAAAATAAGAAGGCAATTGGAGCTGCTAAAGCTTTCCTACAAGTGGAAGAGATGACCCTGATGCTTTTACAAGGAAACCCAAAAGCCAGGTTAATCGAATTGGCAAGTTATTTAACAGTAGGGTTGCCTGCCAAAGCTAGGAAGGCAGAGATAATGGAGGAGATGGCACAGCATTTGAAATTGGAAGGAATACCTGAGAGACCAAGTTCTCCAAGGGGTGGTTCATTGGAATGGTCTCAAATTCAATTGCAAATAAAAACATTGGAACTAGAGGTAGCAGAAAGAGAAATGGCATTCCAAGGGACCAGGCAGAAAGGGCATTCCAAAGGGAATGGGTAGAAAAGGAAGGATAAAGGACATTTCAAAGGCAGTTAGAAATGGCAAAGTTAAAACAGGAGGAAAGAGAAAAAGCGAGAGAATTCCAGCTTAAAATGCTAGCAGTTAAAAAAGAGACACCAGTAGGTGAGGCAGGACTTATTTCCAGATCAGAACCTAGTGGGGAGATCTTTACATTTGTACAAGTTCTTCCAAAATTTGAGGAAAGGGATGTTGAATCATTCTTTATTTCATTTGAGAAGATAGCTAAACAGATGAACTGATCAAAGGAAATTTGGACATTGCCCATGCAGAGCAAATTGACAGGGAGAGCGCAGGAAATGGATGCTTCATTGTCAGAGGAGGTCTCTAAGGATTGTGATGTGGTGAAAAAGGCCATTTTTGAGTGCATATGAGTTGGTCCCTGAAGCATACAGGCAAAAGTTTTGAAATTTAAGGAAACAGCCTGGGCAAACTTACATTGAACTTGAAAGGATTATGCAAAGTGGTTTTGACAGATGGATACGAGCATGAGGAGTTGAAACTACCTATGAAGTTCTCAAGGAGACCATTCTCTTGGAAGAATTTAAAAACTATCTACCTTCTGTGATAAGAACCCATGTTGAAGACCAAAGGGTTGCAACTGCTAGACTGGCAGCAGTAATGGCTGACGATTATGAGCTGATCCATTAAACTAAACCTTTTTTCCATCACCCCCATAAATTTGAAAAGAATAGAAAGTGGGAGAGTGAAAGGAAGGTAAGTAGCCAGGGTAAAGAATGGATATCTGGGAATACCTTGAGATGTCCTCCCCAGATCAGGAAGGAAGGCACCGAGGGTGGAGGTGAAACTCAAAGGCCTAAGTGTTTCCATTGTAATAAAGTGGGACACATTCACTCAGAATGCTGGAAGTTGCGAGGGAAGCCCATGGGACTTATTGGAGTTCGTAAGAGTGAGTCTGAAAAGGGAACTCAAAAAGAAAATGTAATGGATCAAATTGTAGCTTTAACTACAAGCAAGAGTCTGGAGGTAAGCACTGCTGTGAATGCAGGTGAATTAGATAAGGTAGATGAGAGGTATAAAGGGTTTTTGTCTAAAGGAAAGATAACCCCTTTTTCATCAAATGATGCAGCTAAACCCATAATTATATTAAGGGACACAGGGGCTACTCAAACTCTTTTGCTGAAGAAGGACCTAGTTTTCCCTCCAGAGATCTCAATGAAAGCTAATGTATTGGTAAATGGGATAAGTGGAGAGCACAGCCCGGTTCCATTGTGTAAAGTGCAATTGGAGTATATTTTTTGTCTAGATCGGTGGTTGTGAGAGTGGTTAAGAAATTATCCATAAATGGAGTTGATTTACTCCTGGGGAATGATTTGGCAGGAGTGAAGGCTATAGCTTCGCCCATAATTACAGAAAGCCGGAGAGAGGCCGAAGAGATGGAATAGTTACAAGAACAAGTTCCTAGTATTTTTCATCGTGTGTGGTGACCAGAGCAATGGATAAACAAAGTCCATCATCAGAGGTAAAGTAATATCACGAGCAGATGTTAGAGTAGCCGAAACTTTCTTTAAGGATGAGGATAATTCAAAGGATGTGTTTGGTATGTCTTCATTAATTGAGGCACGGAAAGCAGATCCAGAGATAAACAAGTTAGCACAATAAGTCCACACTGAAGCTGAGGCGGAAGGAGTTCTGGAGTGCTATTACATTGAAAATGGAGCTCTGATGAGGCAGTGGAGACACCCTCACAGTCCTGAGGTTGAGGAATGGACGTCTGTTCATCAGATAGTGGTACCGCCCAAATATCTCCGTAAGGAGATATTGCGAGTAGCACATGAAATCCCTATGGCAGGACATGTAGGAATATGGAAAACCCAAGCATCGATAAACAGGTATTTTACTTGGCCAAGACTTCATAAGGACATAGTGCAATTTTGTAAAATGTGTCATACATGTCAGATAGTAGGTAAACTTCAACATGTAATCAAACCGGCACCTTTAATACCCATAACATGCAGTCAGGTATTAGTAGATTGTGTAGGACCATTACCCAAAAAGAAAGCAGGATATCAGTATGTCTTTACAATCATGGATATAGCAACCTGATTTCCAGAAGTTATTCCTTTAAGGACAATTACAGCCAAGGTCTCAGTGGAAAAGTTAACTCAGTTTTTCACTCGTTATGGCCTACCAATTGAAATACAATCTGACCAAGGTTCTAACTTCATGTCCAAAATTTTCCAGGACATAATCAGCAATTTGGGTATCAAGCAACTAAAATCTACTGCCTATCACCCATAGACACAGGGAGCTTTAGAGAGATACCATCAGACTCTCAAAACCACAATCAAGACCTATTGCCATGAATACCCACAGGGTTGGGGCAAAGGATTAGATTTCTTACTATTTGCTACCGGAGATTCTCCGAATGAATTTACTGGAGTTAGTGCATTCGAATTGATCTATGGTTATGAAATAAGAGGCCCATTAGAAGTAATTAAGGAAAATTTCCTAAAGCAGAAAGATGAATCCTCCATGTTGGATTATGTGTCCATGTTTCTAGAAAGACTCACAGGAGCATGCAAAATAGCACAACAGCATTTAAAATTTCCCAAGCCAAAATGAAAGAATGGGCAGGCAAACATGCTAGAACTAGAACGTTCCAAGCAGGAGATGAAGTATTGATATTGTTGCCTTTGCAGGGTGAACCCATGAAAGCGAAATTCGGTGGCCCCTGCAAGGTAGACAGGAGGGTTAGTAAAGTGACTTATCTGATAGATACTCCTGAGCATAGGAATAAGAAGCGGTTATGCCACATAAACATGTTGAAGCAATATCATCGCACAGAAGATGATGGGAAAGATCAAGTGTATTATGTGGTTGGAGTAATGGAGGATGACAGAGACTGTAAGGGCAAGGTAGAAGGAGAAGTAGACAGTGCCCAAAGCAAACCTCCTACAATTTGACTAGCCAACACCACAACACTAGGACAGTTATACGTTATGTTCTCATATTTAAAGGAAGGATGAATGGAAGTGAGTCTCATGTTTTGATGTCCATGTGTCACATACCTTGTAAGGAAATGCATTTTGAAATGGTGTTTCATCTCTTTTAAGGGTGAGGGCATGTAAGGAACATATATTTTTATTTCTTTTGGACTGTTGTAAAGAACATATCTTTTTATTTTCTGATGGATTATGGATTAAAATTATAATGGCTGCAGTTTGAAAGGCATGTCCACTGGAACAGGGTGAGAGATATATACAATGTCCTGGAGCAGATTGTGCCATGGAAGACAGGATGGTGCTGGAAAGGAGTCCTGTACCAAAGGAGCCGCCTGGCAACAACATTTTAATTGGCTCCTGACCAGGTTTTATGTGAGAAGCAGTGCAGCAGAATAGCTCCTAGTCTGAAAGGAAAAAGTCCTAAAACCTCTCTCTCCTGTGTGTGTGTAAGATTCTAGTAATTCTACAGTAATAGCTAGCTAGATCTTTCTCCTTATATCTCTATAACCTGCTCTCTCTCTGAAAACTCCTGTCAAGAGGCAAAAGGGAAAATCACTGTTAAAGACATTGTAAGGCAAGTGCTCAAACAGTGAACTAAATACTGAAATGCTGGAAGACCACCTCATTTTATCAACAAGAACCGAAAGGAATTTGGAAGACATCGATCAAAATCAACCCATCGAAACCTGTACTCCAGAATTGGTACTATTGAATTGTTTTATCCCACCCTTAAAATCCATGTCTTTTGTGTGCCTTATGTGTCTTGTAAGTGTGTGTATAGGGATTTAAGAAGGGGTAGACTGTAGGTTACAGAGTTACAAATTATGATGGTGCAGTGGTATTGTTGCTAGACTAGTAATCCCAAGACCCAGGGTAATGCTCTGGGGACCTGGGTTCAAATCCCACCACAGCAGATGGTGGAATTTGAATTAAATAAAAATCTGGAATTCAAAGTCCAATGATGACCAAAACCCATCTGGATCACTAATGCCCTTTAGGGAAGGAAACCTATTGTCCTTACCTGGCCTACATGACTCCAAACCCACAGCAATGTGGTTAACTCTAAAATGGCCTAGCAAGGTAATTAGTTGTAACAAACTAAAAAGGAATGAAACTGGATGGACCACCCAGCATCGACCTAGGCACTGGAAATGACAACGGCAACAGCAGCCCTGTTGACCCTGCAAAGTCCCCCTGACTAACATCTAACATCCATGTTGAACATCACTTGGAGGAAGCAATGAAGGTGGCAAGGGTGCAGAACATTCTCTGGGTGGGGGACTTCAATGTCCATCACCAAGAACAGCCTAGCAGCACCACCACTGACCGAGCTGACCAAGTCCTAAATGATATAGCTCCAAGACTGGATCTGCGGCAGGTGGTGAGGGAACCAACAAGAGGGGGAAGCATATTTGGCCTCATCCTCATTAACCTGCCTGCTGCAGATGCATCTATCCAGGTAGGAGTGACCACCGCATAGTTATTGTGGAGACGAAGTCCTGCCTTCACATTGAGGATACCCTCCAGCATGTTGTGTGGCACTACTATTGTGCTAAATGGGATAGGTTTTGAACAGAACTAGCAAGTCAAGTCTGCGCATCCATGAGGCACTGTGGGTCATCATCAGCAGCAGAATTGTACTCAAACACAATCTGTAAACTCATGACCAGGCATATCCCCCACTCTATCATTACCATCAAGCCAGGGGATCAACCCTGGTTCAATGAAGAGTGCAGGAAAGCATGCCAGAAGCAGCACCAGGCATACCTTAAAGTGAGCTATCAACCTGGTGAAGCTTTAAAACAGGAATACTTGCGTGCCAAACAGCATAAGCAGCAAGTGAGAGAGAGAGCTAAGCAATCCCACAACTAACGGATCAGATCTAAGCTCTGCAGTCCTGCTACATCCAGTCATGAACGATGGTGGACAATTAAACAACTCACTGGAGGAGGAGGCTCCACAATATCCCAATCCTCAATGATGGAGGAGCCAAGCACAGCAGTGCAAAATATTAGGCTGAAACATTCGCAACAATCTTCAGCCAGAAGTGCCAAGTGGATGATCCATCTCAGCCTCCTCCGGAGGGCCCCAGCATCACAGATGCTAGTCTTCAGCCAATTTGATTCACTCCATGTGATATCAAGAAATGGCTGAAGGCACTGGATACTGCAAAGAGTATGGGCCCTGACAATATTCTGGCAATAGTACTGAAGACTTGTGCTCCAGAACTTGCCATGCCCCTAGCCAAGCTGTTCCAGTACAGCTACAACACTAGCATCCACCCGGTTTTGTGGAAAATTACCCAGGCATGCCCTGTACACAAAAAGCAGGACAAATCAAAACTGTCCAATTACCGCCCCATCAGTCTACTCTTGATCATCAGTAAAGTAATGGAAGGGGTCATCAACAGTGCTTAGCAATAACCTGCTCACTGATGCCCAGTTTGGGTTCCACCAGGGCCACTCAGCTCCTGACCTCTTTACAGCCTTGTTTCAAACATGGACAAAAGAGCTGAACTCCCGAGGTGAGGTTAGAGTGATTGCCCTTGACAGCAAGGCAGCATTTGACTAAGTCTGGCATCAAGGAGCCCGAGCAAAACTGGAGTCAATGGGAATCAGGGGGAACACTCTCTGCTGGTTGGAGTCATACCTAGCACAAAGGAAGATGGTTGTGGTTGTTGGAGGTCAATCATCTCAGCTCCAGGACATCACTGCAGGAGTTCCTCAGGGTAGTGTCCTCGGCCCAACCATCTTCAGCTGCTTCATCAGTGGCCTTCCTCCCATCATAAGGTCAGGATGTTCACTGATGATTGCACAATGTCCAGCACCATTGGCGACTCCTCAGATACTGAAGCAGTCCATGTCCAATTGCAGCAAGACCTGGACAATATCCAGGCTTGGGCTGAGAAGTGGCAAGTAACATTCACGCCACACAAGTGTCAGGCAATGACCATCTCCAACAAGAGAGAATCCAACCATCGTCCCTTGACTTTCAATGGCATTACCATCACTGAATCCCCCACTATCAACAATGGGGATTACCATTGACCAGAAACTGAACTGGACTCAACATATAAATACTGTGGCTACAAGAGCAGGTCAGAGGCTAGGAATCCTGCAATGAGTAACTTGCCTCCTGACTCCACAAAGTCTGTCCGCCATCTACAAGGCACAAGTCTGGAGTGTGATGGAACACTCCCCACTTGCCTGGATGAGTGCTGCTCCTACAATACTCAAGAACTGGACACCATCCAGGACAAAGCAGCCCACTTGATTGGCACCACATCCGCAAACATTCACTCCCTCCACCACCAATGAACAATAGCAGCAGCGCGTACCATCTTCAAGATGCACCAAGGCTCCTTCGACAGCACCTTCCAAACCCATAACCACTACCACCTAGAAGGACAAGGGCAGCAGATAGATGGGAACACCACCACCTGGAAGTTCCCCTCCAAGTCACTCACCATCCTGATTTGGAAATATATCACCGTTCCTTCACTGTCACTGGATCAAAATCCTGGAACTCCCTCCCAAACAGCACTGTGGGTGTACCTACACCACATGGACTGCAGCGGTTCAACAAGGCAGCTCATCACCACCTTCTCAAGGGCAACTAGGGATGGGCAATAAATGCTGGCCCAGCCAGCGAAGCCCACATCCTGTGAATGAATTTTTTAAAAAATTAGCAGTTCATATTTCTTTCCTTTGCCACTGGTTAGTGACAGCTTGTTCAATAAATAGTTATTTAATTATTAAGTTTACAAACCTGGTGCTCGTATTCTGTTAACCTAAATTAAACAGTTAGGTAGAATTGGGGCAACCTGGTGGTTTGCTCAAACTTCTCACATTTGTCGTGACTCGGGGCTTGATATTACAGCGCACTATCCCCAGTGAGTCGTGACAACCTCTGCTTTGAACATACTTAATGACTGAGGCTGTACAGGCCTCTGGGGTAGAGAATTCCAAAGATTCACCACCCTCTGACTGAAGAAATTCTTCCTCATCTCAGTCCTAAATGGCCCACCCCTCATTCTGAGACTGTGTCCCCCTCGTCCAGACGCCCCCAACAAGGGGAAACATCCTTCCTGTATCTACCCTGTTGAACCCTCTAAGAAATTTGTAGACTTCAATGAGATCACCTCTCATTCTGCTAAACTCTAGAGAATATAGGCCCAGTCTCCTCAATCTTTCCTCATCAGACAATCCCATCATCCCAGATATTAGTCTGGCAAACCTTCGTTGCATTCCCTCTGTAGCTAGTTAATCCTTCCTTAGGTAAGCAGACCAAAACTGCACACAATACTCCAGTTGTGGTCTCACCAAGTCTCTATACAACTGCAGCAAGACTTTCTTACCCTTGTACTGAAATCCCCTTGCAATAAATGCTAACATACCATTTGCTTTCCTCATTGCTTTCTGCACCTGCATGTTAGCTTTCAGCTAGTTGGAAGGCTGAGAGAATATTACAGTACCAAATGAGGCGATTTGACCCATTGACTCGATGTTGGATCTTATCTCAAATAAGTCTGGCCAGACTTAATCCTGTGCATCAACAAATGGGGAACAGAAATCAATTCTATTCAATCAGTGAGGCCACAGGATGTGCCTGGGGCACATTGATGTGCATCTGATTATTCCAGGCCTGTCCTGGGACAATCTATGTGCCTGAACTGGAATGTGTTCCATTCCCAACACCAACATTTTCATATTTAAAAATTGTCCCAAACACAGACAAGGAAGTGAGGGAGTGCTATACTGTTGGAGGTGCTGTCTTTTGGCTGAGATGCAACACCAAGATTCCATCTGCCCTAATAGATGGACATAAACAATCCCACGGCACAATGTCTAAGAGCACTGGAGTTCTCCCTGGCACCCTAACCAATATTTATCCCTCAACTAGCATCATCAGGCAGGATTTTCATGTTAGAGGCGGGTTGCAGGAGTCAGGAAATTTCCTGGCTTAATGTGCCCTGAAACAAAAATTATGCCTTTCAAGCCACTTTCTCCCCCAAGTCTCCTTATGCATGTTTGGCTGAAATCCCAGATTTCCAATGATCTGTTCAAACAGGTGCACATTAGGGAAAGTATTGCTTGGCTGACTAATTTTATTTTCTTAGTTCTATTTTGTCAATGGCTTAATGTTTAAGAGGTGCTAAGTGCTTATAGTTTCTGTTATTGATACTTCAAAGGTCTGGTTGATTGGCACTTTTATAGGATTGTAGTAACAGCAGCTTTTTTGAGGGAGGATCGCATAGAATCCTATAAAATTCTAACAGGACTAGACAGGGTAGATGCAGGAAGGATGTTCGCGATGGTGGGGCAGTCCAGAACCAGGGGTCACAGTCTGAGGATACGGGGTAGACCATTTATGACTGAGGTGAGGAGAAATTTCTACACCCAGAGAGTGATGAGCCTGTGGAATTCGCTACCACAGAAAGTAGTCGAGACCAAAACATTGTATGTTTTCAAGGAGTTAAATGTAGCTCTTGGGGCAAAATGGATCAAAGGATATGGGGAGAAAGTGGGAGCAGGCTTTTGAGTTAGATGATCAGCTATGATCATAGTGAATGGTGGAGCAGGCTCCAAGGGCTGAATGGACTACTCCTGCTCCTATTTTCTATGTTTTTTTTTAAGTTATGAATGGCAGAACCAATTATCTAGTTATTATCAAATTGCTACTTGTGGAAGCTTGCAGTGCACAGGTTGTCTGTTATGTTTCCTGCAACAGTGCCCACACTTCAAATGTACCTCCTTGGTTTTAAAGTGCCTGGGAGAATCTGGAGGTCATGAAAGGTGGTTTATAACTTATTTCTTCTTTGATTCATATTTCAATTTGGTGACACTGGGGAAAAGCAATGCCAAAGCTATTGGGCCAATTAAAATAGACAGATTGTGAGCAGTCCTGGTCTACATCTCATGATTCTACAGGATGAATCAGCCACAAAACCGGCAATTAAATTGTTTAATCAAAGGACAAACACTAAGTGAGCAGATTACTATGACCTCTTGCACTGTCTGAGCTGGATTGAAGTATATCACAGCAATTGTTCATTCTTTGCAGAAAACACATTGTAGTGCTACAGTTTGACAGGGGAAGCTTTGTCCGCTGGTCCTTTATTCCCATCAGTCAGAATTCTTCTGTAAATGACACCACCTGATTGATCATTCCGCAGCAGAATGTGGAGCTGGTATAAGGGCTCAGGATTCCACAGTGAATTAATAAGTTAAACACAACAAGACACATGAGATAAATCAATACAAAAATTTAATAACAAGTAACTCACAGGGGCAACACCACAAGAATAACATAGCGCAGAAATGATGTATTTAGAGTGGACAAGCAGGTGACAAACTGCAGGCTAGACCAGAACAACGGGTTAGCCATTCCTGTCCGTCATTTCGCTGTTAACCTGACTCATTTGACCACACTCTCGTCTTTAACTCAGTTAGTTCTCCTCTTCTTTTCAGACACGCCAATGGGTAAGAGTTGCTCCGATCGGTATGTGTAATCACACAGCAACTGTGCTCATACTGACCCCACGCATCCAGTATTTCTGCTGATATTAAAAAAACATGATGTTCTGTGATTCTATTATACTGCTTGAAATCTGTTGTTTGTAGGACCTTGCAATGTACACATTGATTGGCACATGTAGCACTTCAAGGGTGAATCATTAGTTTAAAAAAGGGCTTTTATGACATTTGGAGGACAAGGAGAGATGCTACCTTCTTTCCACAGCCAGAGACCTCACTGAAATAACAGGTCATTTGCAAAGGACACTTAGGACGTCTATATGACAGTCCTTGGTCCATTATTTGAACAGCAGCATTAAGTAACTCACTTAGAAGATTAGGCCATGGTGTTTACAATTCCTGTAGAGATATTGTATAGAAGGAACTTTCCTGAATGAACTTACAATGTCACTGTACATAACAGCAGGAGGAATTCTCGCTCCCTGATTATGTCTGTCAAAAAACCACAGCCAACGCCATCTGAAAACTTGATACATATGTATTACAAGAAGTAAACCAGCCCTTCAATAAACAGTGAATGAAATCAGGAGGTAGCTG
Source organism: Carcharodon carcharias (assembly GCF_017639515.1). Lineage (NCBI taxonomy): Eukaryota > Metazoa > Chordata > Chondrichthyes > Lamniformes > Lamnidae > Carcharodon > Carcharodon carcharias. The sequence continues at coordinate 185,340,897 of NC_054470.1, forward strand.
TGACACTGAGAAACATAAGCTAGCTGGAAAGCACAGCATTGTAGTGAAAGGTGATTATTAGTAAACTGTTGAGATGATCTGTAATGGGAGATTGATGATATATGTGTTCAAGGCTATATTATATATTAATACCAGGCAAATGATGTTACAAAAAAACAAGTCATCGGTTTAAATCTTTGGCTTAATAATGTTTCGTTCCTCATTTTTGTAGCACTGTATTAATTATTCACTGAGCCCACTTTCTAAATTTATATTCCCTCTTGGAATGTAGGCATCACTAGCAAGGCTGGCATTTATTGCCCATCGCCAGTGGTTGTGAGTATGATATGACTGAGTGGCATTCTAGGCTATGTCAGAACTAAGCACCTCGGAGTGGGGCTGGAGTCACCTAGAGGGCAGACTGGGTAAGAATGGCAGGATCCCTTCCCCTAAGCGACATGAGTTGGATTTTTATGATAATCCAACATCATCATCATGGTCACGCTTACCAATAACAAACTTTCATTTCCAGAATTTTAAAATTGAGTGGAAATTTTCACACTGCCATAGCGGGTCTTGAACCAGCTGCCCTGAATTATTAGCCCAGGCCTCTCGATTGCTAGCCTGGTCCTATAAACTGTCCAATAAATATATAAATAATTCAAAAGCAAAGGGACAAGTGGTTAGATTAATTTAAATTGGTCACTTTTGATGTCAGCAAATAAGATAAAATACCCATGTAGAAATATCACAGGTGGGAAATGTAATGTGGGCACTTTACACATCCCACATCAGCATATGGGAGCAATAAACTGGTAGAGTGGTGCTGAAAGAAAGGCTATGTGATTAAAGAGTGAAACTTATTTACAAGGATGTGTATTATTTACTTTATTTAATGTAGCAATCACTTATTAAGCATTGGTGGGATTGGAAACCCCTGCAACTGGACTGTATAAAATATGATAGAAGAAGCTCAAAACCCACACAGACACAAATAATGTGAATGAAAGCCCAGTCTCAAAGCAAAACAGACCGAGGCAGGCTACACTGTGGGGTGGGAGTTAATCTCAGGCATTCCAACGTCACCACAGGACTGATACCATTAAAAGGACTGGAATTTAAGACATCATCACAGCAGTGAACATGGGGTAGCCTGTAATCATGCAACCTGATCAAGAAATGAAGGAGGCCATTATCACAGCCACATGGCCCCAGGCTACATCCATTCACTCCTGTCACGAAAGGAGAGAAACCTTTCACATAAAGATCAGCTTTGGAGACAGGGGATACCTCATATTGTGGGATCCATTGTTTTCAATTGTGGAAACAACATCAGCACTGAGTAAAAGCGAAAAACTGCGGATGCTGGAAATCCAAAACAAAAACAAAAGTACCTGGAAAAACAACACACCACCCTGCTCTCATGTCCACATGTCCGTCCTTGGCCTGCTGCATTGTTCCAGTGAAGCTCAACGCAAACTGGAGGAACATCACCTCATCTTCCAACTAGGAACTTTACAGCCTTCCGGACTGAATATTCAGTTCAACAATTTTAGATCATGAAATGTCTCCTCCATCCCCATCCCCTATCCAATCCCCCTTTTTTCCAATAATTTGTATAGGTTTTTCTTTTCCCACCTATTTCCATTATTTTTAAATGTATCCATCCATTGTTTTATCTTTACCTTTTAGCCTATTTCGATCCCTTCCCTCCATCCCACCCCCACTAGGGCTATCTGTGCCTTTATTATCACATTCCTTAGATTCCTGGGAAAAGAAAAACCTATATAAATTATTGGAAAAAAGGGGGATTGGATAGGGGGTGGGGATGGAGGAGACATTTCATGATCTAAAGTTGTTGAACTGAATATTCAGTCCGGAAGGCTGTAAAGTTCCTAGTTGAAAGATGAGGTGCTGTTCCTCCAGTTTGCGTTGAGCTTCACTGGAACAATGCAGCAGGCCAAGGACGGACATGTGGACATGAGAGCAGGGTGGTGTGTTGTTTTTCCAGGTACTTTTGTTTTTGTTTTGGATTTCCAGCATCCGCAGTTTTTCGCTTTTACTCAGTGCTGATGTTGTTATCACCAGCTTCAACACCTCTTTGTCCTTTTGTCTATGACATCTTTTGGTTATCTCCACCTATCACTGGCTCTCTATCCAGCTCTACCTGTCCCCCACCACTCCCCCCTTAAACCAGCTTATATTTCACCTCTTCTATTTTTCCTTAGTTCTGTTGAAGAATCATACGGACTCGAAACGTTAACTGTGTTCCTCTCCGCAGATGCTGTCAGATCAGCACTGAGTAGATCTGTCTGGGACAGACTTGAAGGATCAAAGAAGGTTTTGAGCGCTAACCATCCAGCAGGATGGCCTCAGGAAATGTGTTGATGACATTTTCAATAAGGATCATCATACAAAGGATGAGAGCGAAGGGTTTGGCGCTGCAGTCAGGAAGGAGGGTCAGGAAGGGTCAACCTGGCTCGCGGACCTAGAGTTCTCACCAGAAGGACCAACCGTGCGGAGGGTTGTAATTTATTGGCCAAATCCGAGGGGTATTGGGGCTGAGAGGTCAGAGTAACTTAAGGGTAACAATCAAATCCAGGGGGTTTGGAAACTAAGTATGGTTGGGGCAGAAGTGTGGGATTTTGTCTGTGGTTTCTCCACAGTAAAGGTTTATCCTAATAAGTCGTGGCGGCTTTGTGTGTGTTTTGGTTGGGAGCCAAAATCAAATCGTGGAGGGATTTAAATCGGACGCACCAATGAATAAACAGCAAGTTTGTAGTTGAGCCAAACCCTGTGTCTATAAAATCCTAAATCCAAGAACCATTGCAGGAGGGGAACAGGAATGGGAACCGCTTACAGCATGTAACTGTTTCTTTGGGCAGAATTTTGCCCTTGGTGTGCGGCTTGGCGGGGATGGGCGGGGGCGGTCGAGAAGCAATCAGCACTGCACCGCGATTGGCTGGCAGGCCAATTAATCCCCGCTCACCATGGAACGCGAGTGCAGCACTCAGCGCTGCCTGTGCAGTCTGGGGGGGAGGGGAGGGCAAGCAGGCCAAGAGCGAACTTCACGCATGCCCGCGAGTGAACGTTGCATAATCTCCCTGAGCTGCCTCAGAGAGATGGAGCGCTGTTTTAAAAAAAAATAAAGAAAATAAAAATGTCATAAAACATGTCCCCTCATGTGACGGGACTTTTTTAATTCAAGTGTACGATTTTTATTTGATTTTTATTTGCTTTAGGAAACCTCATCCCGCTCATGAATGAAGTTTCCTAAAAAGTGCAAAGGCCACTTGGCCTTTTCGCCTGCCCACCAACCGATAGGTTGGACAGGTAGCATAGATTCGAATTTAATTAGCTTTTTAATGGCCTCATCGCGGGATTGCGTGATGACATCGGGACACTCGCCCCACGTCATCGCAAGTCTTTTTAGGCTCAGCCGGGTCGGGCACATGCCCCCCCTCTGAGCTTAATATTCTGCCCTTTATTTCTGTTGTATTAATGAATGTAGGCTGGTTACACTGTAACCCTGTGTGTGGAGTCGGTCTCAAGGTGGTAGCATGGAACATCGAGGTGAAAGAAGAGCCCAGATGAAAGATATCTAAAGAACTGCACTGAACTGCACCGTAGGCTTGCAGACGTAAATGATGGGTAATTGAGCCAAGACAAAGCCTTGCTACAATCAGCAAGTTCTGCAAAATGACTTACTTATAGGAGAGCTCATACCAGGGAAAATAAACAGACTGAGCCTCTGTAAGGGAGAATAAACGTGCCTCCTTCTCCCAGTTCTGGAGATTGATAACGGTGTTGGAGATAACAAAACGGAATCAAGCTGGCTATGGTATCTCAAGTGTGACCTTCAAAGGAGGCCTAACCGTGAGACATCTGGAGAAAGCATGGAAATGTACAATGATGTAATTAAAAACCAATTAAATGGACTAAAATCAGACTTTACCTTATGTGGCACAGAACTATAACAAAAAGAAAAGGAATAAAGAAACAGTCCACAGAAGCATCTCTGTTACAGTGGATTAGAGTGATTTGGTCAGTCACTCAGAAGTCCTGCACAGAGGATTTGTGTAGTGACTGAAGGTATAGCCTCTCCTACTCGCTACCAGGTGTCACGTGATTGTTCTTGGAGGCTCCGACCAATGAGCCCTGAGCGCGGGTAATCTGGGGGGGGGCGGGGCTTCTTGTCAAGAATCTGGTTAAAACATGTAGCATCGGAAAATCACCATGTAATAAAGTTAACTGTTTCTTGTTGAAACCTGTCCAGTACATCAAATCATTACATTTAGCGACGAGGGTAAAATAGATCCAACACTGCACCTCACCTTGTGGATGTGAGTACATCAAATCTTAAGAAAAATGAAAAGTATACTCACCAGTCATGCCACTCTTCAGCAGAATCAATCCTTATGACGTGACTATGGAAGACTGGAGCCAGTATGTAGAGCGCTTTGGTTTTTATTTTGTAGAGAACATAATTACTGCGGAGGAGAAGCAGAAAGCAATCTTTTTGAGTGTATGTGGTAGCAAGACATACAATCTCACCTGCAGCCCAATGGCCCCAAACGCACCCAATTCTAAATCCTTTAATGAATTAGTAGACCTCGTGAAAATGCACTTCCAGCCAAAGCCGTCCGTAATAATGCAGCGGTTTATGCTTAATTCCAGAGTTAGGGACCCAGGAGTGTCCATCGCAACCTGTATAGCTTAAGTTGAAGCAGTTGATCGAACATTGTGGCTGTGGAGACACACTCAATGATATGCTGCGGGACCAATTAGTTTGTGGAGTACACGACAACACCGTTCAGTGGCGTTTACTCGCAGAAGTCAACAATGAGTTGAAGTGAGCCATGGAAATAGCTCTAGCTGTGGAAAGCGCTGCGAGAGACTCATGGGCTTTACAACACATTCAACATGGGGCTGTTCTTCATGTGGGACAGGAGCCTACCGCCAGGCATGGCACAAAAACCAGAGACACAACAACAAAGTGAGAGACAGTGTTAGAAAAACCAAAAGGCCTCACAGAAACAATTCAGCACTTGACTCCCAGGTTAATTTGTTGTAGATGTGGGGGTGACCACGTACCAGACACCTGCAGTTTCAAGGAGGCAGAATGCCATTACTGACAGAAGAAAGGTCATGTAGTAAAGCAATGAAGGGCAATATCAAAACAGCTCATAAAGCAGCAGACCAATATGATTGAATTGAATAATACAATAGAACCTGAAGCTGCAGATACTAACATCTATTCCCTGTACAACATCACAGCAGTAAAAACTGAACCTATTACTGTCACAATCCATGTGACTGGGAAGCCACTAATAATGGAGGTAGATACAGGAGCCTCAACCACAGTGGTGGGAGAGCACACATTTACATATCTAAATGAAGGTACCCAGCCACTGAATCTGGAGTGAGCAATGGCTAAATTGAAGACACACTGGGGAATCCATACAGGTAAAGTGCATCGCCATAATACAAGTGTCTTATAGGCAACAGACAGCTCAGCTTCCAGTGATCGTAGTGATCAGCGAAAGACCTAGTCTTCTGGGTCGAGACCAATTACAAAAAATCAAGCTCAATTGGCCTGAATTATTTCACGTGAGAACAGGAGTTCCTGAATTGCTAAGGAAATATGACAATGTATTTCATGACGAATTAGGGAAGTTAAAAGGCTTGCAAGTAAAAATATATGTGGATTCTCAGGCAACACCCCATTTCTTTAAGGCCAGAGTTGTGCCTTAGGCCTTAAAGGAGAAGATAGATGCGGAACTGTGCCAGTTAGAAAAGCTGAATATCATCCAACCTATCCAATTCTCAAAATGGGCAGCACCCATAGTCCCAGTGATCAAGCCTGACCAAACTATACACATTTGTGGGGACTATAAATTGACCATGAGCAAGGCAGCTAAATTAGATAAACATCAACCTGGAAACGTGTGAGGTAATGCACTTGGGGAGGGCTAACAAGGCAAGGGATTACACTATGAATGATAGGACCCTGGAAAGTACTGAAGATCAGAGGGATCTTGATGTGCATATCCACAGATCCCTGAAGGTAGCAGGGCAAGAAGATAAGGTGGTTAAGAAGGCATATGGGATACTTGCCTTTATTAGCCAAGGCACAGAATACAAAAGCAGGGAGGTTAAGCTGGAACTTTATAAAACGCTGATTAGGCCACAGCTGGAGTACTGTGTGCAGTTTTGGTCATCACATTATAGGAAGGATGTGATTGCACTGGAGAGGGTGCAGAGGAGATTTACCAGGATGCTGCCTGGGCTGGAGGGTTTGAGCTATGAGGAAAGATTGGATAGGCTGAGGTTGTTTTCCTTGGAGCAGTGAAGGTTGAGAGGAGACCTGATAGAAATGTATATGATTGAGGGGCATAGATAGGGTGCATAGGAAGGCACTTTTTCCATAAGTAGATGGGCCAATAGCCAGGGGGAATAGAATTAAGGTAAGAGGTAGAAGGCTAAGGGGGAGTTGAGGAGAAATGTTTTCACCCAGAGGGTTGTGGGAGTCTGGAACTTACTGCCTGAAAGGGTGGTTGAGTCAGAACCTCTCATAACATTTGAGAAGTATTTAGATATTCATTTGTGTTGCCATAGCCTCCAGGGCCATGGGGCCAAGCATTGGAAAATGGGATTAGTATAGTCAGATCTTTGTTGACTGGTGCAGGCATGATGGGCCAAATGGCCTCCTTCTGTGCTGTAGACACTTATGAGTCTATCCTATCCCAAGGATAGATGACTTGTAAGCAAAGCTAGCTGGAGGCAAATCTAATACAAAACTGGACATAAGCCATGCTTGCTGACAACTAGAGCTGGATAGCAAGCCCAGAGGGTACGTAACTATTAACACGCACAAGGGTCTTTATCAATATACGCGCCTACCCTTTGGAGTATCGTCTGCATGTGCAATCTTCCAAAGGACAATGCAGTCTTTTGCAAGGACTTCCCCGAATGGGGGTAGGTAGCATACCTAGATAATGTTCTAATCACAGGGTCAACTGAAGCCAAACATTTGGCCATCCTGGAGGGGTGCCTAAGAAGATTCTTGGAAGCTGGTGAATGATTGAAGAAAGAGAAATGCACACTCCAAGCACCAGAAGTTACTTACCTGGGTTACAGGCTGGATGTCATGGGTTTGCATCCGATAGAAGAGAAAGTTGGGCAATCAGATAGGTGCCATCTCCATCCAGTGTAACCGAACTCAAGTCCTTCCTGGGTGTGATCAACTATTATAACCGCTTCTTGCCAAACCTGTCAACAGTGTTAGCACCAATGTACTTGTTGTTAAAAAAGAATCATCATTGATCGTGGAATTCACAACAGGAAAAATTCTTTCTGAAAGTTAAGAAGCTGTTACATTCATCTTGTTTTTTGGTACACTACGGCCCATTGAAAGAGTTGGCATTAACATGTGATACCTCTCCTTATGATGTCAGAGCTGTGTTATCACATAGAAAGGAAAATGAATCAGAAAGGCCCATTGGCTATGTCTCCAGAACCCCTTCCACAGCCGAGAAGAAAAGGGAAGTTTATCGGTGATATTCGGTGTAAAGAAATTCCACCAGGATCTGCATGGTCGCCATCTGCATTGTGTCGGACCATAAACCATTAATGTGTTTACTCAGTGAGGATAAGACCATTCCACCAATAACCGCAGCAAGAATTCAATGTTGGGCTTTGATATTATCTGTATATGAGTATAGTATACCTTTATGCACTGTCCTGGCTTGTATATTGCAAATGCAGATGTACTCATCAGTGACCCCCACATTCTGTGGGTGAATGTTAAAAATTGTTGGAACATGAACGGATAAGGCAATTGCCTCTGCCCTCTGATGATTGCTCATGACCTCCTCAAAGCAGTACAACAATATGCTGCATTAAATGGTATTATTCTGTTCTTCAGAAATCTATTATATGAGGGACCATGGAATATGCCCAAGAGAGATTCACATACAGTTGTGCGTCTAAAGTATTCATCATATTCAACATATAACAACAGGTATTACATGCAGTATGTTACAATTTGTTTGAAGTGCAAAACAAATTGCATAATTAAAAAAGGAGCGCGAGTGCCCACCTGGCACCTGAACTTGACAACTAATTACAAACATCTCTCTGATTGGCTGCAGCAGTTTATGAATGGTCTCAATCACATATACTTAAGAGTTTACAGGAATAGATTGGGTTAGCTGAATGCCACATCAATGCTATGTGTGAGGAAATGCTGCAGGAAGCACATTGGAGATGGATAATTTGTTTTTATTCATTCATGGGATGTGGGTGTTACTGCCTAGGCGAGCACTTATTACCCATCCCTCACTGTCCTTGCTCAGACGGCATGTAAGAGTCAACCATGTTGCTGTGGGGTGGGGCTGGAAGTCATGTGTAGGCCAGACCAGTTGGGGACAGCAGATTTCCTTCACTAAAGGACATTAGGTGAACCAAATGGGTTTTAACAACAATCAGCAATGGTTTTGTGGTCATCATTAGACTTTTAATTCCAGATTTTTTATTGAATCCAAATTTCATCATTGATTATAGTGGAATTTGAACCCAGGTCCCCAGATAATTACCCTGGTTCTCTGGAATAGTGACAATACCACAACACCACCACCTGCACCCAAACTCTGAGCTCTCTTTAGCTCTCTTTCTTTTCTAGCCTGCAATTTCTCTATTTCCTTCCAGCTTATACCCTCTGTACTTGGGATTCACCTTGTCTCTTTCTTCTGCATCCACTTCAAAGAAGTTCTGGTATGGATACCAAACCTGAATACTGTGCGGTCTGGAGATTATTATAAACCCTTAGCCTGACTTTTATAGTTTTTGCCTCTTTTATCACATATCACAATGGACTTTGGACAACACCTTGGAAATTCCCTTACTCAAAAAAAGTTAAGAGTAACAAAGCCAAGTCAAGGTAAGCGAGGATATTAGAACGGTATCAGACTGGTTTCTGAAGGATGTCTCCATATTCCCTGCGGTGAAGTACAAGAACCAATGGAGCTGCAAATGTGTTCACTGCTTCCAACTTGTCAAAAGTATCTTAAAAGTAGACATTTTGAAAATGTCCTCATTTTTTTAAAAACTTTTCTGACTCTAACGTTTCATAGATTCTCAAGGCAGCTTTGGATGAAGATCATTTAAACGCATTTGATCTCATCCTTAGAGGTTATCAACCTCCCTTGTCTATTTATAACAGCATCCAGCAGCTTTTTAAAGCAGCCAAACTGGACTACTCATGAGGAGAATGGTAGTGTAGTGATAACATTACTGGGCTATTAATCCAGAAGCTTGGACTAATGTTGCATTGAAATGAGTTCAATTCCCACATTTAAATTCAAATAATTAAACGAATTTGGAATTTAAAAAAAAGCTAGCCTCAGTAATGGTAATCATGAAGCTACTGGATTCTTACAAAAAGCCCACTTTTTTCCTTAATACCCTTCAGGGAAGGGAATCAGTCATCCTTACCCAATCTGGCCTACAGTTGACATAAGATCCACAGAAATTTGGTTGATTGTTAACTGCCCTCTGACATGGCCTAGCAAACTGCTCAGTTGAATCAAACAGCTACAGAAAAGTTGGATAAGAATGAAAAATACAGGACCCCATCCCTAACAGCACTGTGAGTGCATCAACACCAAATGGACTTCAAGGGCAGAATTTTACGAGTCAGCGAGCGGGGGCGGGGCCTGCTCGCCGACACGTGGTGACGTCGTTGGGGGGGGAGCTCCCAACGTCACCCCGCCCCATTTAAATTTTCAGGAAGGCGGGAGCGCAGCAAAATCAGCTGCGGGCCCGCCGACCTGTCAATGGCCAATTAAGGCCATTGGCAGGGTCAATTATGTAATTAAAGGACCTGCCCGTCCAACCTTAAGGTTGGCGGACAGGCCAGGAGCCTCGGCGGGATGAGGTTTCATGTAGGCTTTAAAAATTTTAAATAAAGGTTTTGTGAAAATTATGGACATGTTCCAACTCATGTGACATTGTCACGAGGGGACATGTAAGGGAAATTTTATTTTTCTATTTTTGTCTTTTTCACATTTAAAGCCGAGCTCCCTGAGGCAGCCCTTATCCTCAGGGAGATGAGTGCGCTCTTTTGTACGCATGTGCGAGAGAGCGCACTCTCAATTTTGGGATTCCACCCCCGTCTGCACAGGGAGCACCTAGCGCTTCTGTGCGGACGTCACGCTGGGCAGGCCTTAACTGGCCCGCCCACCTAAAATGGCGGCGCACCCCCAATCGGGGGCGCCGATCAGAAGCGCAACTGTACGCGCCCCCCCCCCCGCATCAAAATTCAGCCCCAACAGCTCTTGTAGGCAAGCTGCTGATGTCATGAGTTTCTGATGTAAGACCACGTGAACATGATGAGGTCAGAGCACCCTTTGTGATTCCACTATTTTCAACATCGGAAATCATGCTGGGGGATACCAAATTTCAAAAGCTGCCAGCAGCACTAATTCATAAAATCTACCCAATAATCTTCACGGATGTTTTGCTCACTTTCCTTAAAAATAATGCCACAATCACCTGTTGTGGGTTACTGCTGTCAAATCGTCACGAATTACAATCAGATCAGGGTAGATTCTATAAATTCGGATGAAAAGTTATCAAACTGAAACGTTCTCTCTGTGTTTCTTTTTATTCACAGATCCTGCCTGAGCCACTGAGTATTTCCAGAATTTTTGGTTTCTGTTTCTATTTCTGAAGGAGGCCATTCAGCCCATTGAGCATATGGCATCTCTCTGCAAGGGCAACTCAGCTAATCCAATTCCCCTGCCCTTTCCCAGTAACTCTGCAAATCATTTTTTTTCAGATACGTATCCAATTGCCCCTTGAAAGCTCTGACTTTATCTGCCTCCATCATCTTCTCAGGCAGTGCATTCCAAATCTCAACCAGTCACTATGTAAAAAAGATCTTTCCTCATGTTGCCTTTGGTTCTTTTGTCAATCACGTTAAATTGGCTTCCTCTGATTTTCGACCCTTCCACTAATCGGAACAGTTTCTCCCGATCTACTCTGCCTACATCACTCATGATTTTGAATATCTCTATCAAAACTCCTCTCAACCTTCTCTTCTATAAGTGGAGCAACCCCAACATCTCCAATCTACCCACGACCCTCATCCCTGGAAGCATTCTTGGAACTCTTTGCCACACCCTCTCTATAACCTCCATATCCTTCCTAAAGTGTAGTGCCCAATTCCAGGTATTGGAGCTTAGACAGCACCTTCCAAACACCCGACCGCTACCATCTAGAAGGATAAGGGCAGCAGACGCATGGGAACACCATCACCTGGAAGTGTCCCTCCAAGACATTCACCATCCTGACTTGGAAATATTTTGCCTTTCCTGGGTCAAAATCCTAGAACTACCTTCCTAACAGCACTGTGGGTGTACCTACACCACATAGACTGCAGCGGTTCAAGAAGGCAGCTCACCACCACCTTCTCAAGGGCAATTGGGGATGGGCATTAACGGCCACCCAGCCAGTGATGCCCACATCCTGCGAATGAATTAAAGAAAAGCTTAATCTCCAGGATACTGCTATGAGTGACAGCCAGGAACAAATAATCATGGGAAGGTTTAAAAAGAAAGTGTTTTTTAAACTTTCTTTGACACTGTTTATTTATTAGATGTAAAAATATAGCAGATGCTGATAAAACGTGGGGATGCTGTTAATGGGTGGGGCTGTTGGAGGAGAGAGGACATGTGTGAAACGATATTAAATGAAATGATATGTTGATGCAGAGGTAGTAACACAAGGTCCCACGCCTATTCAGCTAATGCTTCTGTCACTTGCTGTTCCAGTGTAATTGAATATTATCTGCTGGCTGATTTATTCAGACATCAGTCGCAGATATGTGTCAGCATTCAGTGAACTGAATTTTAATGGAAGCAAAGATGGCTTTGCCTGGAGAGACGTTGCTGACCTTTGCGATTCTGGTCAAAAACTGTGGTGCAGTTATGGCCTTTGTTGAATAGGCATCTCCCAAGTTACATCTTGCACTTCCAGTTGATATCAGTCTAAAAACATTGTAGAGATGAGGGAAAGAGAAGCATCTTCACAATATTGCGCTGAGTTCAATTGTGGCTCAGTTGGCAGTACTCCTGCCTCTCAGTTGAAAGGTTTGTAGGCCCAAGTCTCGTTCTAGGCACTTCAGCTCAAAATCCAAGGGAGTACTGAGGGAATGCAGCAATGTCAGAGGTGCCGTTTTTCCCACAAGTCTTTAAACCGATACCCGTCTGCCCTCTCAAGGTGGACGTAAAGATCCCATGACACTATCTGAGGAGCAGCAGTGGCATTCTCCCCTTTGACCTGGTCAATATTTGTCCCTCAGCTATTGTCACTGGCACAGATAAATTTGTCATCCATCTCGTAGCTGTTTGTGGGAGCTTGTTCTGCGCAAAATTGGCTGCTGCGTTTCCCACATTACAATACTTACTACATGAGTGCGTAAAGCTCCCATCCAATTTTGGCAGGAACCACTTAAACATTTGGTGAATCATGGTGGTGGGGAGGGGTCCTATCATTTCTATCACATCTACCTGTCGTGTCTCCTAATCAGCACACTCTGTCAATTGCTGGAATTTTCCTGCCCGGTTGGCATCAGGCATCATGACACCGGTGTGAAAGCACATCGGGATCATCCGACAATGTCCACAATGGCAAAATGCCAAAATCCCACTGAAGGCCAATGTCAACCAGCTTTGCATCCTGCTAATTGGATGCAAGGTAAGGGCTGACTGGAATCGTCACCCGATGCCAGATTTACTGTTACGTCGGTGAGAGAACACGGCAGCCCAGATCACCGCTGGACAAGTATGACATGCAGATGTCAGGGCTTACTCTTAAAGCCATGCTCACATCACGGACATCCGAGGAGCGGAAGATGCTGGAGCCCTACAGCTACCGGACATGAGGGCAACACGTGCATCACATGCTGGGTGGATTCTCACTGACATGGCTCCACCGCAAAGCAGCTCACGGAAGGTGGGAGGTCTCCGTTGATGTCCCGGATCTGCTTCGGAACATCACAGTTTTGGCCATGGGCTGCTACAGATGATTGTCAAGGTGGGAGAGACGAAGGCCCAGCTGTGACCATAAGACCATAAGACATGGGAGCAGAAATTAGGCCATTCAGCCCATCGGGTCTGCTCCACCATTCAATCATGGCTGATAAGTTTCCCAACCCCATTATCCCGCCTTCTCCCCATAACCTTTGATCCCCTTACCAATCAAGAGCCTATCTATCTCGGAGTGTGAGTGGGAGAGGAAGGTGTATGGGGGATGGTGAGGTTGAGAGGGGTGGGTTGAGGGTGAAGGGGGAGTGAGGTTGGGTGGGGGGGATGAACATGTTAGGGGGTGAGGTTGTGGGGTGAGCAGGGGGTAATGGGAGACAATGCGGCAAGTAGGGAGGTAGGTGTAAGGGAAGGAGTTTGGAGAGGGCGAGGAGTTCAGTGGAGGAAAGGAGTCTGGGGGAAGAGGGAGTTTTGAAGAGGGAAGGAGTTCAGGGGGAGGAAGGTATCTGGGGGGGAGGAGGGAGTAATGGTGAAGAAGGGAGAAGGGGTGGGAGATGTAGGGGTGAAAGAGCAAGGGAGGGGTCTGTGGAGTTAATGGCTGCCTCTTGGGGAGTGAATGAGGGTGGGTGTGGTAGGGGGGATTGGTGAATATGAGAGGGGGGAGAGGGACCCTGAAGGATGGGAGTCTGAGGGTGTATCAGTAACAGTAGAAGGGACGGTGAGGGTGGTTGGTGGGGACTTGGAGGCAGACACAGACCCTGAGGGTGTGGAGGAGGAGGTCGGGAATGTCAATGTGGATGTGGGGGGGGATTCCCAGGAAGGTAGGGAACGTGCATGTTCACCTGGACGTCCTGGAAAAACAAGGGTTCTGACTGGTAGGTGTCGGTGGGATGGTGTAAGGTGATGCCGGGGGGGTTGATAGTGATGGGGGAAAGGAGATGGGTGATTGGGGGAGGGGAAAGGACAGGAAAGTTGAGCAAAAATCTGACTATGACCATCATTGTTGAAGTAGAAAATGAGTGAAGCCTTGTGTTGAATGGGCACAGGTGCTGCATGGGAATGCGGTCAGTGGGTGGGTGGAGATGGAGGTCAGCTGAAAGCGAACCCCAGCAGGTAGCACTGAAAGTGCTCAGGACAGTGAGGTGAGTGTGATGGAGGAAGGCTCCGTGTGCGTGGGAGAGTGCTTCCACAAGGCTCCGAAAGGCCCTGCCACACACACACATTTTCCCTCCAGAATCACTCGTAGTCCGACTGCGTGCAGCTGAACTGTTAGTTGGGGGGATGCAGGGGGGTGGGTCTCGTGAAGCCTGTCAATAAAGCTGAAAGGCAACATTACACATTATTCACTGAAACTGAATATGTTTTCAGGCTATAAAGTGACAAAATGTGTTCACCCGTACAACCAATTGTTATCAAAATTTAATAACTTTTCCAGGCCTAACACTCCTTCTAGGTGCTGCCCTGACATCCGCAGCAGGGGTGGAGACAACCTGTGCAATGGTCAGCCCTGTGGCCTCTGCTGACTTTGGTGTGGGTCCTCTGGAGAGCCGAGGCCTTGAGGGCCCCGGCTTGCTTTGGCTGTCCTCCTGTGGGCCAGCTGCTCCTGCAGTGACACAAGGTGTGGCTGAGCGAGTCATGGCCAAAGGAGGCTCAGAGGGAGCAGACAGCCTCTAAGATTCCTGAATGGATGGACCCAGGAGTGTCCAACTGCTGCTCCTCCTCCCTTCGGTTCCCGAGGGCCCCGGCCTGACTCCTTGAGGGGAAGAAGCACCTGAGGGGACATCGATATGCCCCGTTTCCCTCTCACATTGCCACTGCAGGAACTCACCCAAGGTTAGCGCGATGGATTGCAGATCTGTGCCCAATTCCGCCTTTTGCTGGACTAGGGTCTCCATGCCGTCTGCCATCCTAACCTGCCCAGAATGAAAAAACAATAAAAACTGGGAATTAAGACTATTGGTCCAAACTGACCTTGTATACCTTAAAATGGAAGTCCAGTAAAAACTGGGAAATAAGAGTACTGGACAGAACTGTTTTTTCCTTCTGGGTGGAGACCTCCATGCGTGCACATGTGGCACCGCTTCATCAGAGAGCAGGCGGACGCACTCCTCCGACTCACATGCCACCCTGTTGAGGGCTTCTAACAGCTCTGCGTGATGTTCCCTCACCTTCTGCTGACGCTCCAGGATGAGTTGGAAGGCCGAATCCAGAGGCTCGGCATCTGACTCGGACCTCACAGGTGTCTCTTCCGCAGCGGTCCTCCGAACATTGGGAAGGTTGGCCGAACTTGCCTCTTCCGGTTGCAGACACGTGTCTGTGCGGCTTTCACCAGATTGTGAACCTGAGCCTGCTCTAGATTCAGCTCCCATTGAGGTGTGTGTCTCTGTGCTGGTGCAGAGTGTGGGTAGGTGCTGTGACGGGTCTTCCAGGCTCCTTATTTCCAGCTCTTCAATGAAGAAGGAGTCCTCTTGGCTGGAGGTGAGGACCTGGATAGAGCTGAATGAAACAGCATTTCACTTGCACTTCCCTCAACTTAGTCTACTGCATTCATTGCTCCCAATGCAGTTTCCTCTACATTGGAGAGACCAAACGCAGACTGGGTGACCGCTTTGCAGAACATCTTCGGTCTGTCTGCAAGCATTACCCAGACCTCCCTGTCACTTGCCATTTTAACACTCCACCCTGCTCTCTTGCCCACATGTCTGTCCTTGGCCTGCTGCATTGTTCCAGTGAAGCCCAACGCAAACTGGAGGAACAGCACCTCATCTTCCGACTAGGCACTTTACAGCCTTCCAGACTGAATATTGAATTCAACAATTTTAAATCATGAACTCTCTCCTCTATCCCCACCCCCTTTCTGATCCCCCCATTTTTTTCCCAATAATTTATATAGATTTTTCTTTTCTCACCTATTTCCATTATTTTTAAATGTATTTCCATCCATTGTTTTATCTCTACCTTTTAGCCTTTTTCGATTCCTTCCCCCCACCCCACCCCCACTAGAGCTATCTGTACCTTGCTCCTCCTGCTTTCTACCCTTAATTAGCACATTCCTTTAGATAATATCACCACCTTCAACACCTCTTTGTCCTTTTGTCTGTGACATCTTTTGGTTATCTCCACCTAACACTGGCCCTCTATCCAGCTCTACTTGTCGCCACCTCCGCTTAAACCAGCTTATATTTCACCTCTCTTCTATTTTTACTTACTTCTGTTGAAGGGTCTTTCAGATTGGAAACGTTAACTGTGTTCCTCTCCGCAGATGCTGCCAGACCTGCTGAGTTTTTCCAGGTATTTTTGTTTTTGTTTTAGAGCTGAGGGACTGGCTGGTTGAGGTTGTCAGTCCCTTGGCAGAGATCCCTGCAAAACCAAAGTAGAGATAATTAGCACATAGCAGCAGAGTCAAAAGCAGGAGCGAGAGCACTCAAAGTTGCACTGAGAGAGGGACGATGTGATGCAGAATCCTCAGGTGGGTATTTGCCACCAGCCTCACCACCACCACAGGCACGATCTGCATCCTCGCCAGTCTGTGCGCTGGCACACTCCTGAAAGTGAGAGAGAGGCTCAACGTAGGCCACTCCACCCCCAGCCTGGGACCTCTCCCTGCT
This sequence comes from Carcharodon carcharias, assembly GCF_017639515.1. Classification (NCBI taxonomy): domain Eukaryota; kingdom Metazoa; phylum Chordata; class Chondrichthyes; order Lamniformes; family Lamnidae; genus Carcharodon; species Carcharodon carcharias. Next base: position 185,357,530 of record NC_054470.1, read on the forward strand.
GATGTGAGCCAGCTTCACCTGCATGAAAACAGGTGGAGAGAGTGTGAGCAGGGCACATGGCACTGTGTGGAATGTTTGTGTGGTGAGCGGAGACATGGACAGGATGAGGACGTGAGCTCCAGAGGATATGAGTCTGATGGAGGTGTGAGGGTGTGTGTGAGAGTTAGTGGTGTTGTTCTTTGAGGTGTGAGATCCCTGTGGATGTGTGATGGGTTTGCGAGTGTGTGAGTTGAGAGTGTTGAGGTGGTTGACTTACCTTGCTGGAATGGATGAGACCATTCATCCTCTTCCTGCACTGGATGGCTGACCTCCTCTGTGCTCCAGTGGCACTGACTGCCATGGCCACCATCTCCCAGGACAGATTGGTGACTCTAGTGGACCTCCTGCAGCCAGGGCAGGGGTAAAGGGCATCATGGCAGACTCCCACTGTGTCCATCAGGCACCCCAGAGAGGTGTCGCTAAATTTGGGGGCTGCCGTCTACTTTGCTTTCGGGGCCATCTTTCACCTGGAGCAGTCCTGGTCTGTAGGCATGAAGTAGGCTGCGCTCTGGTACGATTTAAATGTGGCGCCTGGAGCGAGGAAGTGCTGAGGTCACGTCAGGGTGGGCAAATCCAAGTTTGCTCACCAGCGATCCAGCATGTTTCCTGTGAATGCATTTTTCATGAGACGGGACGCGCCCAGAATAGTACAATAAGACGCGAAAACCTGGCATTGCGGTCGACAGGTAAAACAACTTTTTTCCCACCCGCTATCACACTACTGTGCAAATTTAAGATGATTCCGCCCAATTGTGTTTAATTGTATTCAGGTTGTGGCTTTAACTGGGGATTCACTTGTGCCCCTATAAAGAGGGACAAACTGAAAGTATAATTAGGACGTACATGTTTGTAATGTACATCTCTGTAAGTAAAAGCATGTAAAGATTGGCTCCAGTTCTATCCTTTACCATATGGTTTTCTGGAGTAGAACATATCTGGGGGCCAAGAAGCAGAGGCAAGGGCAGCAGTACCTTTCCATGCCCCACTGAAAGTTTAATGCTGAATATATCTTGCATAAGGACAATAGGCCCCAAGGGCCTCGTTGTGTGCTGTATAGTTCGATGTGGTGAAAGTAAAAACAAAGCATTGGTATGTAAGCAGCCAATGTATGTATGGAAAAAGTGAAGGTGCACTCTTCCCCTTTAACTCCTTAATGGTATGACAATTTGTTGTTCTGCCAAGTCTTCACTTAGAGCCAGAGGAAATAGTAAACCATCTGCATCAATATGAAAACTGTCAACAACAACAGCGAAAACTTGCATTAACAGAGTACCTTTGACACGGTAAAGTATCCTGTATATTAAAATAAATTATGGAGTAACAGCAGAGCGCTGATAACATGGGATGGGGAGAGGAATTGCTTTGGAACTGCTTTTCCCCAAGGATTGCACCTGACCTAGTCATTTCTTTTATCCCCTGGGGCGAATTCTGGATGTGGCTTGTTTTACAGTAATGGATGAGTGTGCACTCCCATTGTTAGACTGGGAGAGAAGGAGAAGACTGGGTTGTCAGTAGAGGTGTACCGGGTGTTATTCTGAAACAGGATGAATCATTGTGCTTAAATGCAAATTTAGCTTTTCAACAGACGGTGAACATGTTTAGAGAAAATAAGTTGGAGCTTCATAAATAGTACAGAATTAGTCACCAACTATAAAAAGAGAGAAATTAAACCAAAATCAACCAAAGAATATCAGATTTATAAATAGACTCATCAACAAGAAACTTGCATTTATGTAGTGCATTAAACGTAGAAAAATGTCCTAAGGCACTCACAGAAGCAATATCGAACAAAATTTGATATTGAACCACGTAAGAAAATATTAGGTAAAGTTTTATGGAACATCTTAAAGCAGGAAAGAGAGAGATAGAGAGGTAGAGAGGTTGGGGGAGGGAATTCCAGACCTTAGGGTCCACACAGCTGAAGGTATGGCCCCCCCAGTGGTGGAGTAATTTAAAACTAGGGGTGCGCAAGAGGATAGAGTGCAGAAATTTTGATGTTTGTGGTACTGGAGGAGGTTACAGAGGTAGGAAGAGGAGCGATCACTGATGTGAAGGTTGGGTCTTTCAAAGAGCTGGCGTAGACAGAATGGGCCTTCTGTGCTGTGTCCTCCTATTTTTTTTATTCTTTCGTGAGATTTGATCATCACTGATAAGCCCAGCACTTGTTGCTCATTCCAAATTGCCCTTGCGAAAGTGATGGTGAGCCACCTTCTTGAATGGCTGAAGTCCATCGGGTATAGGTGCACCCACAGTGTTATGTAAGATTCTGTGTCAGAGAAGCAAAAATGCATTTATGTATAGATTGTGATGCTTGTTACCACTCAGATGTGGATCATCACTTGTGGTGACAACGTCACTACCACTCATAACCACATAGACATTAACGTCCATCAATAAGGGCCATTGCTCTACCGGTGACGGCTCGGTATGTAACTGAGCTATTCAGGTCTGATCTCTAGCCTATCTCAGAGAGTGGTACCATTGGCCCACAATATCTCTCCGGCTTTGGAATGAGAAAGTCAGCTCTGGGACGATTTCAACAAAAACATATCACTGAGGTCAGTTTGTGACGGCATTCCACCCGCTTCCTCCCACGGTCAAAGAGCCTGCCAGCACTTATAATCAAAGAGCGCAAGTGACAAATGGACATTTGGTAAAATTCTTGGCAGGTTGAATGTGCATTTGGTAAAGTTAGCGGCATGAGAGGAAGAGAAGGGAGGAGAGGGAGAAGATTGGGTGTTTAAAAAAGGCACTAAAATCAAACAGTAACTAGTGTACTCGTGACATAAGCATTCTTTTTAAAAAAATAGATGCGGCAAAATGATTTCTTGGTTATAGCCAGCGATTTTCTGACTCTGACTCTGCCATTGGGGAGCCTCTCAGTTAAAAGGTTTCAAAACCACCGGCCAGAATTTCTGATTTGCCTATCCAGCGCCCGGCATTCCCAGGAAGCAGTAAGGAATTGAAAGATCTTACCTCCTGTCGCGTCTTGCACTTTACCATTTAATTCGCAAGAAAAGATTATGTCACATTCTCACTCCAAAATATTTATTATTTTGTGTGATTAAGTCTGAGAAGAAGTCCCTTACAGGGGCAGATCTTTCAGAGGCTCTGTTCCAATCCTTTGAGCTTCACAGCCAATGCAGTGTTTCAGAAATGTAAGGTCAGAAACATGGCAGCCAATTTCCCCACAGCAATCCCCCACGAGCCACGTTGAGATCATTGTCTTCTATTCATTCACGGGATGTGGGCATCACTGGCAAGGCCAGCATTTATTGCCCATTCCAAATTGCCCTTGAGAAGGTGGTGGTGTGTTGACATCTTGAACCATTGCAGTTTTTCAGTGTGGGTTTTTGTCAACGCAACCGAGTGGTTATTTTAGAGGGCACTCAAGAGTCAACCACATTGCTGAGGAGCTAGAGTGACATGTAGGCCGGACCAGGTAAGGAAGGCAGATTTGCTTCCCTCAAGGGTACAATGAAGAAGCTGGGTTTTTAATAACAATCCAGTATTTTCATGGTCACCATTACTGACACTAGCTTAATTTTTATTCCATATTTTTATTTATTCAATGAGTTGAAGTTAATGCTGTGGTGGGATTTGAACTCACATCTCCAGTTTATTAGTCTAGGAATCTGGATTGCTAGTCCAGTGGCTGTGGAACCCAATGCTCAAATGAAATTGCAGGCCCCAGCAGTCCAGCAACCTGCCCTCTAACAAATTAGTTGGATTACTGAGGCGCCACCTCGGGGGGAGCACCAACAGCTTTGTGAAGCACAAAACTGCTGTCCTCTCTTCAGGTGACAGCATTCCGGTTCCCGCTGCTGCTGTTTGCCTGTCAGCCAGGCTGCTGTCACCCATGCTGAGCCTGGAAACAGGGCTTCTCCTGATCTTTGTGGGTTAAGGGAAAAAAAGATGCGATGACTTGCATCTGCAACACCCCCTAAACGACCTTAAGACATCCAAAAGAAAAAAGCCAATAAAGCACTTTCAAAGTGCAGTCATTGTTGTAATGTAGTCAATTCTCACACAGAGTTTCTCCCAAAAATGAGCGATCAAAGAGGGAAACTTGTGAGAAAAGGAGCAACAATTAAAGGAGCAAATTCAGCCAGCTGCATTTTCTTTCCTTTATTCTTTAATGGGATGTGGACATCACTGGCAAGGACAACATCCCTATTTGCCCTTGAACTGAAAGCCTTGCTTGGCCATTTAAAAGTCAACAACATTGCTGTAAGTCTGGAATCACATGTAGGCCAGACAGGTAAGGATGGTAACAAAAACAGAATTACCTGGTAAAACTCAGCAGGTCTGGCAGCATCAGCGGAGAAGAAAAGAGTTGACGTTTCGAGTCCTCATGACCCTTCAACAGAACCGAGTGAATATTAGGAGAGGGGTGAAATATAAGCTGGTTTAAGGTGGGGGGTTGGGGGGTGGGGGAAGAGAAGTTGGGGGGGGGTGTGGTTGTAGGGACAAGCAAGCAGTGATAGGAGCAGATAATCAAAAGATGTCACAGACAAAAGAACAAAGAGGTGTTGAAGGTGGTGGGTGTTGAAGATATTGAAGGTAAGGATGGTAGACTTACTTCCCTAAAGGACATTAGGGAACCACATGGGTTTTTACAACAATGATAGCTTCGTGATAACCATTACTGAGACTAGCTTTATATTCCAGATTCATCAATTGAATTGAAATTCCACCAGCTGCCATGGTGGGATTTGAACCCATGTCACCAGAGCATTAGTGTGGGTCTCTGGGTTACTAGTCTGGTCATGCTGCTGCCCCCTCCCATGCGTCCCCCACCTCCCCCCACCCTGCCCTCCTTCTCCTCTCTGCTCTGGCACGTACTACATTTAAACTGCTGGGAGGAGTGGGAAGCAAAGAGGAAAAGGAGGGGAAACACTGAAGCTTTCCACAGAGATTTTGACAAACCGATTCAGCCTATGATTCAATAACCGGAATTTGGAATTTATTCTATGAAGAAAAACGGGAAGAATCTCATTCTGATCATTCTGTAGCTTCCCAAGGTTGAATCCTTAAATTAATTATATCTTTTTTACAGGAAGTTCATTGGATGGAAACTTTGCAATGTCTTCTCAGCCTATTGAGTGGTTTCTCTTTAAATCTGCTGGTCGGCTATCTTAGACAGGCTGAAAGATCAGAGTGTTGAACTGCCTCAACTGCACATTTAATTCCACTAATGACAGTAGCTGTGAGGTCAGAAGGAGGATTAAGTGAGAAACAGCAACTTAGCTAGACAAAGGTTATTCAGAAGGACAAGAACATCGATACCATAACAGCAATTAGAATACTATTTGTTCTCATCAATTGCAGATGTCATCACATGGGAGATTACCTCTCCATCACCAAGTCCGCAATCATACCTCCGAGTCAGAAGGACATGGGTTCATGTCCCAGTACAGAGATTTGGGTACACAATCTAGGCAGCCATGTCAGTGCAATGCTGAGGGAGTGCTGCAGTGCTGTTTTTCAGATGAGGTGTTAAGCTGAGGCTCATTCGTCTTAAGAGACAGGAGCAGGAGTAGACTACATGGCCTTTCAAGCCTGCTCCACCATCCCATACACTCAAGGCGGGTGAGAAGGTGGCCTCAGCTCTATTTTCCCACCTGCTCCCAGATCCCTTGAGACCAAAATCTTTTTTTGTTTACTTAACGGAGGTGTAACTGGAAGCCAGGTTAATTAGGAGTCTTAGGAGTTATTACAGTAGTAATTTGTAGCTTTAATTTCAGCTTTAAATATATTCAATGATTGAGCATCCATTGTCCTCGCTCATGCTCATAAAAGATTAAAACATATAAGATCCTGAGGGATCTTGACAGGGTGGATGTGGAGAGGATGTTTCCTCTTGTGGAAAAATCTAGAGCTAGGGGTCACTGTTTAAAAATAACAGGTCGCCCATTTAAGACAGGGATGGGGAGAATTTTTTTCTCTCAGAAGGTGGTGAGTATTTGGAACTCTCTTCCTCAAAAGGTGGTGGAAGCGGAGTCTTTGAATATTTTTAAGGCAGAGGTTGGTTCGATTCTTGATAAGCAGGGTGTTATGACATGGCAGATGATATGTGTCAGGCGGATTGAATTCACGAGAGAAACTTGATCTCGTTATCACAACGGTTTTGCAATTTGTATTTATTTCCGAGATGTGAGCCCCGAATTCAGTGGTAACAGTCCACCAAGACTTTAGAGATTTTTTAGAAAATTAAATTAAGCATTTATTAACAAAAGAAAAGATTTCAAGCACATACATAGCTCTACAAATTACTACTGTAATAAAACTCCTAATGAACCTGGCTTCAAATTATACCCCCATTAAGGCAACAGGAAACAAAAAAAAAATTTTAAATAGATTCCAGCCAGTTAACACAATACCCTGGACAGTGGAATTCAAAATGGCTTTTCCCAGCTTCTGTTTCTGTAGACAGCAGCTTAATGCACAAATACTGGAGGCTTTTCACACTTCTGGTACATCTTATAATGCCGTCCCTGACACATAGCCCCATTCTCCTTTATACGTGTTTCTCCCTTTTAATGCAAATTCCATTGTTCCCATATGTCTTTGGAACTTTACTTTTCTCATAATATAAATCATTACATGGTGTGAACATTATGAGTAACCTTTGGGAAAAATAAACAGACTGCTTGGCCTAGCTTCTCTGGCTAGGTGTAACATCCTGCCATTGCTTTGAAATTCAAGCTATCCTGATTCATCTACAAATGCAAATTCTTCTCACCTCACATTCTAATATTTCAGCCATGTTTACATATTTAGCATTTCAAGCCTATCTGCTTTTGATGGGTCAAAGCCTCCAGGCCAGCTGTCTCCAATTCAATTAATCCAAACCCCCCCCCACCCCCTGCCAACACACACACACACAGAAGGTATCCAAACCCCACTATTAACCTACTTTTACAATAAATAATAATATTATGAGAATTATTATACTTTCCTGACAAAGAGGGTGAAAGGTTATTGGGGGTAGTTGGCAATCTGGAGTTGAGGCCAAAATCAGATCAGTCATGATCTTATTGAATAGCGGAGCAGGCTCAAGGTGCATAGTGGCCTGCTCTTGCTCCAAATTAATGTGCTCATATCGCATGGCACTATTTGAAGAAAAACAGGGGAATTATCCTTCAACCCAGATCACTAACCCTAAACCTAAACAGCTTATCTGGTCATGATCTCATTGCTGTTTGTGGGAGCTTGCTTAGCTGTCACATTTCCTACATTACAACTGCGACATCAAGTACTTAATTGGCTGTAAAGTATGCTGGGATGTCCTGAGCTTTATATAAATGTAAGTCTTTCTTTCGTAACATTGCCCCTGTCCACCCATCGATATTTTTACTGGTCCAACTAATTTTACTGCACACCAGTGATCTTTTTTTTTAATTTGTCACTGGCCTAGGTCAGCATTTATTGCCCATCCCTAATTGCCCTTGTTCAGAGGGCATTTAAGAGTCAACCACATTGCTGTAGGTCTGGAGTCACATGTAGGCCAGACCAGATAAGGACAGCTGATTTCCTTCCCTGGAGGGCATGAGTAAACAGATGGATTTTTCCTGACAATCAGCAATGGTTTTGTGGTTATCATCAGATTTTTAATTCCAGATAGGTTTATTGAATTCAAATTTCACTATCTGCCATGGGGGGATTTGAAACCAAATCCCCAGAGGATTACCCCGGGTCTCTAGAATACTAGCCCAGTGACAATACCACTGTGCCACCACCTCCCCATAAAGCATTAGCACTTGATCTGCCTAGTTCAAGTGATAATGCTCCAGCTGAACATGTCTTTTTCTGGAATGACAGGTCTCATTTCTCAGGGAGGCCAGCACAAAGCCAAAAAATAGATTCTCCAGGTGCCCTTTGAAATCAAGGCCCTTCTGCCACAGATGGAAGAAATGGAGACAGCAGTGAAGGGAAGGGGTCTTCCTGTCTCATCTCCAAGGATATCTTGGTGCCGAGATTATTCTCCATCAGGTCCTGTCAGTTCACCTCTTAGTGGGGGAAGCCATGGAGGCTCAGGGCAAGTGTAGATTGGGAGGAGGCCCAAGATAACAGATCTCTGCCCCCCCCCACGCACATTGCCTCTGGGGAATGAAGGAGACAAGCAACTGGACCAGTGGCTGCCAGCGACATGCAGAAGAGTGCCGGAAGCTTTGGAGATTATCCAGGGAATGGCAACAATTTGTATTTATATAGCACCATTAACTTAAGAAACTGTCCCACAGTGGTTCACAGGAGCACCATGAAGCAAATCAGTCATTCTAACCTCGGTGGTGAGGAAACTTCTAAAAACAATTATTCAGGATAGAATTAATAGTCACATGGAAAAATGTGGATTGATTCGAAAGAGACAGCATGGATTTGCTAAAGGAAAATCATGGCCAGAGTTTTCCGGTCAGCGTGTGGGGGGCAGGTCTCACATGCCGATGTGTAAAATGACGTGCGGTGATGAAGCTGACCTCACACACTAATGCAAGATGAAAGATTCTGGACTTTTCATACTTGTTTTAAAGAACATTGTGCCTTCCACACAAAAAAATGGAGAAACCAATGGAATCGGCTGGGCTCTTTACTATGGAAAAGAGAGTGAGGTGTGGTATTTTAGAGATCTCCAAGATTATGGAGGGGTTTGATAGGGGAGATGTAGAAAGATGTTTCCATTTGTGAGGGAGACAAAAACTAGGGACCGTGAATAAAAGATAATCACTAATAAATCCAATCAGGAGTTCATTAAAAAAATCTTTCCCTGAGGTGTATTTAGAGTGTGGAACTTGTTACCAAGAGGAGCAGACAAGGCAAATGTTAAACAAAAACAGAATTACCTGGAAAAACTCAGCAGGTCTGGCAGCATCGGCGGAGAAGAAAAGAGTTGACGTTTCGAGTCCTCATGACCCTTCGACAGAACTTATATAGGTCAATGCATTGAAGGGGAAGCTAGATAAGAATATGAGAGAGAGGGGTTGAAGGATATACTGATAGAGTTGGGTGAAAAAGGGTGGGAGGAGGCTCATGAGAGCCATAAATACTGGCATTCATTTGTTGCATCAAATCAGCTGTGCTGTAAAAACTTTGTAATACATTGTAAGGCCAGTATAATGGATGTGGAATGAAAATCTCACTTTCTGAATGAGAATCAAAGCTGTCATCTTGATGGTAGTTGAGATGCAATGGTGGCTTTTTGCTTATTGCCCAGGATGGTGTGTGACAGTTCACCCAGGGAGTCTGAGTTGCTATGACAACATGCACACTGTAGTCTGGAGAGTAATGGTAGACTCTCCAACACATGGTTGACCCAATCTTACCACCCGCCATCAGTATGTGTTGGGAGGATTTGCAGGTTGATAATCAACCTGTTTGGCAACATTATGAACACATCTTCCTTGGCCAATAACTTCAAGGCTAGGACTTGAACCCAAAGCCTCAGGTTCAGAGGCAGGGACACTACCCACTGTGCCAAAAGACCTCCTTTTATGTCCTGCCGACTGTGAGAAAAGTGTACGTGTTCACCAGACAAAATGAAGCCTTTATTTGATTATACCTGAAACAATGTGGCCAGTTGCAAAGATAAGGAAGCAAGGCTGGCAAACAGATAAGAGATTATTTGATGTTTGATAATCAAACAGCAGATTTTGTTGAGGAAATGGCTTGAAACTATAAGGCTTTTACAGATTGCCACAGACAACATCAGAAAATGAATCTTCGATTTCTCCCCAAGACCAGAAATCAGATTGATTCTCTCTCTTGAGTTGTACTTGCTGGAAAGAAAAAGAATTAAGGCAATTTTACTAAGGGCGACCTGCTAGTTGGCCACCTGTAGGCCTGCCACCCAATTAAAAATGGTCAGTGGGGGGGTGGTCCCCTGATGTTGCCAGCCCAGTCAAAGGCCCAGCGGCTCGGAAGTCTCTGCAGTACCACAGGGAGTGGTCAGGGAGGCAAGAGAACTCAGAATCTCAGCAGGTAGATTAAAAAAAAAATGACCATGCTGGACCTCACAGGGCAACCCCTCTGAGGAGCTGACTGGGGCCGTGGGCCTTGCTTTCACTGCCAGTGGCCCTTGTGTCATAGATCTTTGTGCTGCAGTGCACCACCCCCACAAGGTTGCCACTGGTAGGCGACCTCCATTTAGCTGGTGGCCTCCCCAGGTGGTTGCCAATGGGTGCCTTAAAATGTTCCCTAATTGGGCCTCTACTGATGGTAATTGGCTGCCTGCCTTTAGTAGCAGGCGGCCTCTCCACATCCAGTCCCACCGCTGGCAAATTAGCCAAATGCGGCATCACGCCAAGGAGCCGAAGCAACGCAGCTCCTCATGATTTTACCGTCCCCAACTCCCCTGCCTCCTAACCTGCCTCCCAGAGACCAGTAAAACCCTGACCAAAGAGTTACCTTATTTCTTGCCAATCTAAACTATTGCACCATGTATCAGGTTAAATCTTTGAAAGTTAAGAAATAGCCACAGTGTTCCATTTCATAGCCGTTTGCATTCTGAATATTAGAGAAAAGAAATCTCAAAAAGAGAATTCATTTCGGTTTGACTTCCACCCTCTGCGCGCACCATGATAGGAGTGCTGAAGGAGTCAGGGTGGGGTTTGGGGAAAGGGAGGTAAAGCATCTTGAGTTATAAGCTATAAGGCATCAGCCATAAACATGCTACCTTTTCTTTCTCTCCAACACCCTCACCATGGCCTCTGCACACACTGTTGGGATGGTGTTGGTTACAGAGCGTGTCTGTTGAAGAAGCCTTCCTAGTCTTTTGAATGTTAACAGCAAGTGCCTATAAACTACTTATCAGGTTTTTTTTTTATTCATTCACAGGAGGTGGGCATCGCTGGCTGGGCCAGCATTTATTGCCCATCCCTAATTGCCCTTGAGAAGGCGGTGGTGAGCAAATGTACAGTAAAGGGTACAGTCATGGAACTATCTCCTTCCCAGGTCTTAACATGTCTCTGGTCAATACCACACTGAACCTAGGTCCAGGACATGTGCTTTCTTACATCACTGTGTGGGCAGTACAATGCCACATTATCCCTGTACATACCAGACCCTTATACTACCCACACACCATCCCTTCCCTCAAACCCATGGAATACAAAGTCCATATTTGACGAACAGGCCAATGGAGAATATTGAAAGTCAGGTGCACAAATAGCAGACAGAGAAAGGATAGATCCGATCTCAAGTAAATTTTCAATGTTGATGTGGGTCCCCCCCATCACTCCCATTGTGTATTGTCTTTAATTATTTATCCTTGGGATGTGAACATCACTGGCAAGGCCAGCATGTATCATCCATCCCTAATTTCTCTTGCACTGAGTGGCTTTTATAGGCACTTCAGAGGGCAGTGAAGAGTCAACCACATTGCTGTGGGTCCGGAGTCACATATTGGCCAGACCAGGTAAGGACAGCAGATTTCCTCTTCTGAGGATGGCACTGAACCAGATGGGTTTTTACATGCACTTTATCCATACTTTTGTATTAATTAATTGAATTTAAGTTTCCCCAGCTACGATATAGTGGGATTTAAACTCATCTCCCGAAGGATTAGTTCAGGCCTCTGGATTACTAGTCCAGTAACATTACCACTATGACACCATCCCCCTGGTTGCAACAGGCACTGAGCATGTGCAGCACGGGTCACTCATGACACAAGGAAAAGCAATATCAGTGGGAGGAGAGCTTTGGGAACTACATGGCTCCAAAAGACCCTTGTTTTTCCCACACACTCACCAGGCGTCATGTCTCAAATTACTAATAAGCTATATCCTAAAAATGTTTTGGGATATGAAGCAACCACACCAAATGCTTCTCTAACAGAATTCTATACCTTTGAGTCTTCATTAAAGTGATCCATTGCTGAACATCCAGCAGCCAGTGTTCCTTCCTGCAATAAATACTTACCATTTTGTGAGCTTTATCCCCATGGAATAAACAGGCATTAATGTTATTGTTTACATTGCTTCATAATAGTTTAAAGACTGCCAAAAAATGACCACTGTCATCTCTCAACAGGGCAATAGAGCGACTTTTTGCATAACGTGAGTCATCCATTAGAGCAGCAGAGAATTTTGCAGCTTCAGAATATGATTTGTCGTGAACAAGAACAGACATTTTTCTTTTTAAAAAAAGCAAGGGGTAGATTCTCATCTTCTATCACCTGGATTTTAAACAGTGCCCCAAATGGAGCAGAGATTGGAAAATTGCAAATTTTGGCAATTAGGGACGGGCAATAAATGCTGACCTTCCCAGTGACACCCACATCCCAGTAACAAATAACAAAGAGATGGAAAATCAGATCCCCGCAGAAATTCCTCTTTGCCCTCTTCATGGACAATATTTAATGCCCAGGCACCAAAGATGAAAATCTTCCCCTTAAGCTAAAGGGAGGTGTTTTTCCTCCCAACCTAAAAATAGATAGATATATTGCTCGTCTGCCCTCAGGTTACATCTGCACACAACCGCAACACCTCACCAAGGCATTTTCGACAGCACTTCCAAACCCGTGGCCTCGACCAGCGAGAAGGGCAAGGGAAGCAGGCCCCCAGGGTAATTACAACCCCAGAATTCCCCTCCAAGACACACACTGTCCTTGTTACTGGTTTCTTAATTACATTGCTAAGATACACAGGTGAAGGGCATTGTTTAACTAAGTAGCTAGAACATTTGCAAACTAGTGATTAACATCCCTGCTTGACATGCAGGAGACCAAGGTTCAAATTCCTTGATCGGGTGAAGCTGTTGTCTAAATACTTACAAAGGGAGACTTCTGGGACATGGAGGTAGTCAATAGGAAGCAGACGTAAGTAATGCTGCATTCTGTAGATAAACCTATTCTCAAGAAATGTGTTGGTGCTTAGTTTCACACTACTGCCTTGGGATTTAATTATCAAGCCTGGCTTGGAAATATATCACCATTCCTTAATTGTAGCTGGGTTAGAATCCTACAACTCCCTCCCTAAAAACACTCTGCGTGTAACCTTCACCACATGGGCAGCAGTGGCTCAATAAGGAGGCCCACCCTCTTCCAAAGGGTGACTGACACAACCCCTATCCTAAGAATTAATAGTAAAAACAATTTGAGCTGTTCTCCCAAATAGATACCTCCTTTCCTCTTCGAAATTGACATAACATTGCAAGGAAACTATTTTCTAGTGCAGCACTAATGAAAACTGCAAGAACATGTATTTATATAGGCCGGGAGTTTCCGGGCCTGCTGGCAGTGGGCATGTTTGGTGGTGTGAGTGGACAATATGGCATGATCTGTTTCACGACGGCGTGAAACCAGTTTGCAATCGTCCACTCAGCCCGCCGAAGGCAGGTCGCATTCTCCGCCATCAGATGTCAGGAACCTCATTGTAATACATCAGCAGATCGTTATAGGGTCAACCCGCCGGAATCATCCCCCACCCTCCCGGATAGTCTGCCCACGTCGGAGGGAAAACACGCCTTGTAGAACACGTCTTGACAAGTGTAACATGCAGAGGTCGGGACTTACCCCCAGGGCTTTGCTAACATCGCGGACGTCCGAGGAGCAGAAGGTGCTGGAGCCCGCCAGCAACAGCACACTGGAGGAAGGTCCATGGCATGCTGGGTGGGTCCTCATGGACATGGCTCTGCTGTGAAGCAGCGCACAGAAGTTGGAAAGTCACCGTTGATGTTCACAATGGATGATGGTCAAGGGGGTGGGAGAAGAAGGTCTAGGATCGGCTGAGAGAGGAAGATGTGTCGGATGGGTGAGGTTGGGAGGGGGGAATGAAGGTGTTGGGAGGTGAGGTTGTGAGATGGGGGTATGAAGTTATCAGGCGGGAGGTTATGAGTTGGGGGGGGGTCAGTACGGGGAAGAAGGGGGTAACAGGAGAAGACGGCAACTGGGGAGATAGATGTAAGGGGGTTGGAAGGTGTAGGGTAAGAAGTGTGGAGAAGGGAAGGAGTGTGGAGAGGGGAGGGTGTCCAGGGGGAGGAAGAAGTACAGAGAGGGGAAGGAGTCCAGGAAGGAAGGAGTGCGCTGATGGAGGGAGTCTGGGGGGGGGAAGGAGTGCAGAGAAGGGAGGGAGTCCGGGAGGAGGAATGAGTGTGGATAAGGCAGGAAGTAAGGGCAGAGGAAGAAGTAAGAGTGGAGGAAAGTGTGTGGAGAGGGGAGGGAGTCTGGGGGGAGGAAGGAGTGCAGAGAAGGGAGGGAGTCTGGTGGGGGTGGTGGAAGGAATGTGGAGAGGGGAGGGAGTCTGGGGATGGGAGGAAGGAACCAGAAAGCTGAAAAAGAGTAAAGCTGGAGGAAGAAGTGAGGCTGGAGGAAGAGTTAAGGCTGGAGAAAAGAGTCAGGAAGGGGGAGGGACTAAGTGGGGGGGAAATCCGGGGGGACTAAATGGGGGAAGGGGTTCCGGGAGGGAAGGAGTCTGGAGGGGGGAAGAGATTGGAGGGGGGAAGGGAGGAAGAGGTTCCAGGTGTAAGGATGCGAGGGGGGAAGAGGTCCGGAATGGGTTAGGGGTCCGGAGGGGGGGATGTGCAGGTGACCATGCAAGGAAGGGGTCTGATGGGTCCATATTTGCCTCTTGGGGAGTGAACGAAGGGTGGGTGTGGTATGAAGGAATGGTGAGAATGACCAAGGGCAGAGTGAAGTGTTCGGGTGGGAGGGTGTAATGATAGAAGGAAGGGTAGTGATAGAAGGGATGGCGAGAGTGGTTGGTGGGGACTCAGAGGGAGACATGGACCCTGGGGGTGGGAAGGAGAAGGGTGGGTTAATGTGGGAGGGGGCGGGATTTTCGGGATGGAAGGGAACGTGCACATTCACCTGGACATTCCTGAAGGAAAAGGATTGTGGCTAGTAGGTCAGGGAAGGGAGGTGGAAGGTGATGCCAGAGGGGGGTGGGGCAACTGTGATGGGGGAATGGAAATGGGTGACTGGGGTTAGGGAAAAGATGGGGGAGCTTACAAAAATGCGAATCCAGACCATACTGTCCAAATCGAAAGTGAAACAGTCATGGTGGGTGAGATCAGGTGCTGCATGGGAGTGTGATCAGTGGGTGGGCGGAGATTCAGATCAGCTCAGAGGGACAACTGAAAGCGAACCCCAGCAAGCAGCATTGAAAATGCTCCGGACAGTGAGGCGAGTGTGATACGTGAAGGATCCGCATGCGTGTGTGAGTGCTCCATACATGGAGGCCTCCATAAAGGAACATGTTGGCATCACTGAGTCAGAGAACAGGTAGGCACACTCCTACGATTCGTGTGCCACTTTGTTGAGGCCTTCCAGCTGCTCAGTGTGATGTTCGCCCGCCTTCCGCTGACTCTCCAGAATGAGTTGGAAGATCAAATCCAGAGATTCATCATCTGGACGGGTTACACCTGGGCAGGACCAGGACTGATGTCCCAGGGGGAATATTTGCTAGAGTGGTTGGAGAGGGTTTAAACTAAAATGGCAGGGGGGTGGGAACCTATGCAACAAGTCAGAGGAGGAGGAGTCAAGGACAAGAACAAAAGACAGAAAGGGGAATAAGACAGAGAAATCAAGGGCAAGAATCAAACAAGGCCTCAGTGAAAAATAGTGGGAATGGGACAAGTAATGTTAAAAAGACAAGCCTTAAGGCTTTGTGCCTTTACGCGAGGAGCATTCGCAATAAAGTGGATGAATTAACCACGCAAATAGATGTAAACAGGTGTGGTATAGTCAGGATTACGGAGACATGGCTGCAGGGTGACCAGGGATGGGAACTGAACATCCAGGGGTATTCAGTATTTAGGAAAGACAGACAAAAAGGAGAAGGTGGTGGAGTTGCATTGCTAGTTAAAGAGGAAATTAACTCAACAGTGAGGAAAGATATTAGCTCCAACGATGTGGAATCTGTATGGGTAGAGCTGAGAAACACTAAGGGGCAAAAATCGTTAGTGGGGGTTGTTTCTAGGCCCCTAAACTGTAGTGGTGATGTTGAGAATGGCATTAAACAGGAAATTAGAGATGCATGCAAAAAAGGAATATCTGTAATTATGGGTGACTTTAATTTGCATACGGATTGAGCAAATCAAATTAGTATCAATACCGTAGAGGAGGAATTCCAGGAGTGTATATAGGATGGTTTTCTGGACCAATACGTGAGGAACCAACTAGAGAGCAGGCCATCCTAGACTGGGTATTGTGTAATGAGAAAGGAATAATCTAGTTGTGGGAGGCCCCTTGGGGATGAGCGACCATAATATGAAAGAACTCTTCATCAAGATGGAGAGGGATGCAGTTGATTCTGAGAGTAGGATCCTGAATCTTAATAAAGGAAACTACAATGGTATGAGGCACAAGTTGGCTATGATGGATTGGGAAACGTTACTTAAAGGGATGACAGTGGATAGGCAATGGCAAACGTTCAAAGAGCGCATGGGTGAACAAAAGTAAAACAGGAAAGGCGGCCAAACCATGGCTTACAAGGTAACTTAGAGATAGTATTAGAACCAAGGAAGAGGCATAAAAATTGGCCAGAAAAAACAACAGACCTGAGGATTGGGAGCACTTTAGAATTCAGCAAAGGAGG
Source organism: Carcharodon carcharias (assembly GCF_017639515.1). Classification (NCBI taxonomy): domain Eukaryota; kingdom Metazoa; phylum Chordata; class Chondrichthyes; order Lamniformes; family Lamnidae; genus Carcharodon; species Carcharodon carcharias. Next base: position 185,374,101 of record NC_054470.1, read on the forward strand.
ACCGAGGGGTTGATTAAAAAGGGGAAAATAGATTACGGGAGTAAGCTTCAAGGGAACATAAAAAACTGACTGTAAAAGTTCCTATAGGTATGTGAAGAGAAAAAGATTGGTGAAGACAAATATAGGTCCCTTACAGTCAGAAACAGGGGAATTTATAAAGGGGAACAAAGAAATGGCTGGCCAACTAACTACATACTTTGGTTCTGAGTTCACAAAGGAGGACACAAATAACATACCAGAAATGTAGGGGAATGTTAGTGAGAGGGAGTGAAAGAAATCAGTGTTAGGAGGGAAATGGTGTTAGAACCATAGAAACATAGAAACGTTACAGCACAGAAGGAGGCCATTCAGCCCATCTTGTCCATGCCAGCTCCAGGACACCCAGGTGCCCTTTCTAATCCCACCTTCCTGCACCCAATGCATAGCCCTGCAGCTTACAGCACTTTAGGTGCAGATCCAGGTACTTTCTAAAAGAGTTTAAAGTTTCTGCCTCTACCACCAACTTGGGCAGCGAATTCCAGACACCCACTACCCTCTGCGTAAAAAAGTTCTTCCTCATGTCCCCCCTACACCTTCTGCCACTTATCTTGGATCTATATCCCCTGGTTCTAGAATTCTCCATCAAGGGAAACAATTTTATCCTGTCCACTCTATCTATTCCCCTCATAATTTAGTACACCTCAGTCAAGTCACCTCTCAGCCTTCTTTGTTCTAAGGAGAATAACCCCAGCCTATCCAATCTCTCCTCGTAGCTACACTTTTCTAATCCTGGCAACATTCTTGTAAACCTCCTCTGCACTCTCTCTGCAGAACTATCACATCCTTCCTGTAATGTGGTGACCAGAACTGCACACAATACTCCAGTTGTGGCCTCACCAGTGTTTTATACAATTCCAACATTTTATCCTTACTTTTATATTCTTTACCTCTGTCAATGAAGGAGAGATTTCCATATGCCTTCTTTACAACCTTGTCTACTTGAACTATTGCCTTCAGAGACCTGTGTACTTGTACGCCAAGATCTCTCACTTCATCTACCCCTCTTAGTATATTCCCATTTATTTTGTAATCCCTGTAACTGTTTGACTTCCCTAAATGTATGACCTCACATTTCTTTAAGTTAAAATCCATCTGCCACTTTACCGCCCACTCCACCAACCCATCTATATTGTTTTGGAGATTATGGCTATCCTCTGCACTATCCACTACTCGGCCAATCTTTGTGTCATCTGCAAATTTCCCAATCGTGCCTCTCACATTCACATCCAAATCGTTAATATAGAACACAAACAGCAAGGGTCCCAACACCGAGCCCTGTGGAACACCACTTGAGAAACTTTCCATTCACAAGGGCATCCATCGACCTTTGTTTCCTGCTACAAAGCCAACCGTTTATCCAGTTTGCCACATTACCCTGAATCACATGGGCTTTTACTTTCCTGACCAATGTGCCATGTGGGACCTTGCCAAATGCCTTGCTAAAATCCATGTACACAACATCCACTGCACTACCTTCATCAACCCTTCTTGTCACTTCCTCAAAGAATTCAATCAAATTTGTGAGGCAAGACCTTCCTTTAACAAATCCATGCTGACCATCCCTGACTAGTCCATGCCTTTCCACATGACAATTAATCCTATCTCTGAGGATTGATTCTACTAATTTGATCACCACCGATGTAAAACTAACTAGCCTATAATTGTTTGGCATTTCTTTTGATCCCTTTTTAAACAATGGAACTACATTTACATTTCTCCAGTCCTCCAGTACCTCCCCTGTATCTAGTGAAGATTGAAAATTCATCCTCAGAGCATCTGCTATCTCCTCCTTGACTTCCTTCAGCAACCTCGGAAACAATCCATCTGGCTCTGGTGACTTATCAACTTTCAAGGATTTCAACCCTTCAAGTACTTCCTCTCTCTTTATGACTATCCCATCCAATATCTCACAGTGTTCCTCCTGGACTACTATACCTACATCCTCCCTTTCCTTTGTAAACACGGAGACAAAATATTCATTCAAAACCCTTCCCACAGCCTCTGCATCTACACACAAGTTTCCATCTTCATCTCTGATAGGTCCCACTTTTTCCTTAACTAGCCTTTTAGCATTAATGTATTGGTAAAACATCTTTGGGTTATCTTTAACTTTACTTGCTCATCTTTTGTCATGCCCTCTCTTTGATTTCCTTATTTCCTTTTTTACTTCGTCCCTGCACTTCCTATATTCCTCTAGGCTATATGCAGTGCTCAGCTCTTTGTTTCTATCGTACACTTTCTTTTTCTGTTTGATTTTTCTCTGTATTCCTCTAGACACCCAGGGGGGTCTAGATTTGGCAGTACCACTCTCATTTTTGTAGGGGACATGTCTACTTTGTACAATTAGTATCTCACTTTTTAGTGCTTCCCACTGGTTTTCCACTGTTTTATCCTCCAGCAGTGCTGTCCAGTCCCCCTCAGCCAAGCCCCTTCTCATTTCTGCAAAATTTGCCTTCCCCCAGTTCAAGACTTTTACTTCTGCCTTATCTCTGTCCTTTTCCATGGTAATGCTAAATCTAAGTGAATTGTGACCACTGTCCCTGATATAGTCACCAACTGTCACTTCACCCGCTTGCCATTTTTCGTTGCCAAGACTAAGTCTAGAATTGCATCTCCTCTCATTGGGTTTGTCACTAATTGGTTGAAAAAATTTTCCTGGACACACTGCATGAATTTTTCTCCCTCAGTGCTCCTTATATTGTTTGAATCTCAGTTGATATTAGGATAGTTGACGTTTCCTACTATTATTGCCCTCTTGTTCTTAAAAGCAGAAATTTGCCTACATATTTGTTCTTCTGTCTCCCTTTCACTATTTGGGGGTCTGTAGTATACTCCCAGTAGTGTAACTGCCCCTTTTTTATTTCTAAGCTCAATCTATAAAGCCTCATTTGTTGACCCATTTAGTATAGCATCCCTTCTCACAACTGGAATTGATTCTTTAACCATTAGTGCTATCCGCCCCCTCCCCCCCAATCTCCTTTTTTATCTCCTACTCTATCGTGTCTGAAGACTCTATAATCAGGGATATTTAGCTGCCAGTTTTTTCCCTCCTTTAGCCAGGTCTCTGTTATAGCAATGACATCCTGGTGCCATGTGTCTATCTGTGCCCTTAACTCATCTACCTTGTTTGTAGTACTCCTTGCACTGAAGTATAAACAGTTTAACCCCACCAATTTCCCTTGTTGGACACTTTTTAAACTTTGCTTCTCCTGTAACTCCATGTCTATCACAATGTCCCTGGCTAATGTCCTACCTCCATTTTTCTGATCTGAATCTGACCTATCTGATCCTACTCCTGGGATCCCATCCCCCTGCCACACTGGCTTAACAGAACTAGGAAAAGCCCTCCGCAAGGACACTGGTCCCAGCTCTGCCTGGGTGCAGCCGTCCGGTTTGTACAGGTCCCACCTTCCCCAGAACCGGTCCCAGTGCCTCAAGAATCTGAATCCCTCCCTGCTACACCATCTCTCCAGCCACGTGTTCATTTGGTCCATCCTCTTATTCCTGCTCTCGCTAGCACGTGGAACTGGGAGTAATCCTGAGATTACTAAATTTGAGGTCCTGCATTTTAATTTTATCTCCTAACTTCCTGTACTGAGCTTGCAGGTCCTCATCCCTTAGTTTACCTATGTCATTGGTACCAATGTGTACCACGACCACTGGCTACTTACCTTCCCTCCCCACAATGTCCTGCAGCCGCTCTGTGACATCCTTGACCCTGGCACCAGGGAGGCAACATACCATCCTTGATTCACGTTTGCAGCCACAGAAGCATCTGTCTGTGCCCCTAACTATTGAATCCCCTATCACTGTAGCCCTGCCACTTGTTTTCCGCCCACCCCTCTGAGCAGCAGAGCCACCCATGTGGCCTTGGACTTGGCTGTTGCTGCTTTCCCCTGAGAGGTCAACTCCCCTCAGTATCCAAAGCGGTATATCTGTTAGAGGGGGATGACCACAGGGGACTCCTGCACAACCTTCCTGAGTCTTTTACTGTTCCTGATGGTCACCCATTCCCTTTCTGCCTGTGTAATCTTCACCTGCGCTGTGACCACCTCACTAAACGTGCTATCCACGACTTCCTCAGCATCACAGATGCTGCACAATGAATCCACCCGCAGCTCCAACTCTGAAACCCGATTAGCTAGAAGCAGCATTTGGACTCATCTTCCACACACATGGTCAACAGGGACGCTGAAAGCGTCCTTCGTTTCCCACATCCTGCAGGAGGAGCATATCATGGGTCTGAGATCTCCTGACATGACGTCCCTCTTGATTAAGCCAGTTACTCCCTTAAAAAAGACGCTAGCACGGGGCCTTATTTCTGTTAGCTAGGAACCTTGCTTCTTGACTAATTATATTTTTGCAGTACTACTCTACACTTTTGTTTTAGCTTCTACCTCAGTATTAAGCAATGAATACCTTCAGTAGATTGAAAAAAAAACTCACCAGGATTTACTCACCAATCAGCTGCTTTTTTCCTCAATCCACTTTCAAAAGAGTGTCCCTCACAGGTCTGGTGCACTCCTGAAGGTACTGCTTCTCCCTCTCTTTTTTTTTAGGTTTGAGGAGGAGGGAGGGATGGAAACACTACAGCAACGTAATGTTTGAGGCTATTCCGTTCTTTGACAGTGCGTCCTCCTCAATCCCCCTCTGAGCTGCAGTGTCTGTGGTGACTTCTCCCAGAATGCTTCAGTCACTTCTCACTAACCCCCTCTGTTGGATGCTCTTCCTCATGTTGAGTGCAAGAATCCTTCTCCTTGATCCCCTTCTGAGTAGCGGTGTCTGCGGTGACTTCTCCCAGAATGCTTCAGTCACTTCTCAATACCACACTCTTTAGGAGAAATTGATGGGATGGAAGGCCGATAAATCCCCAAGGCCTGATAATCTACATCCCAGAGTACTTAAGGAAATGGCCCTAGAAATAGTGGATGCATTGGTGGTCATCTTTCAAGATTCTGTACACTCTGGAACAGTTCCTACAGATTGAAGGGTAGCTAATGTAACCCCACTATTTAAAAAGGGAGGTAGAGAGAAAACAGGGAATTATAGACCAGTCAGCCTAATGTCGGTAGTGGGGGCGATTCTCAAGACCATTATAAAAGATTTAATGGCTGAGCACATGCAAAACAGTGGCAGAATCGGACAGAGTCAGCATGAATTTACGAAAGGGAAATCATGCTTGACAAATCTACAGGGAATTTTTAGAGGATGTAACTAGTAGAGTTGATGAGGGGGAGCCACTGGATGAGGTTTATTTGGACTTTCAGAAGGTTTTTGACAAAGTCCCACATAAGAGATTAGCATGTAAAATTAAAGCGCATGTGATTGGGGATAGTTTATTGAGATGGATAGAAAACTGGTTGGCAGACAGGAAACAAAGAGTAGGAATAAACGGGTCTTTTTCCGAATGGCAGGCAGATTCCTGAGATGGCGAGACTGACATATGAGGAGAGATTAAGTCGTTTAGGATTATATTCGCTGGAGTTCAGAAGAATGAGGGGAGATCTCATCGAAACCTATAAAATTCTAACAGGACTAGACAGGGTAGATGCAGGAAGGGTGTACCCCATGGTGGGGGATTCCAAAACCAGGGGTCACAGTCTGAGAATACGGTGTAGACCATTTAGTACTGAGATGAAGAGGAATTTCTTCACCCAGAGAGTGGTGAATCTGTGGAATTCGTTACCAAAGAAAGTAGTTGAGGCCAAAATATTGTATGTTTTCAAGAAGGAGTTAGATATAGCTCTTGGGGTGAAAGGGATCACAGGGTATGTGGAGAAAGTGGGAGCAGGTTATTGAGCTGGATGATCAGCCATGATCATGACGAATGGTGGTGCAGGCTCAAAGGGCCGAATGGCCTGCTCCTGCTCCTATTTTCTACGTTTCTATGATCAGACCTCACAGATGCCTCCTCCCCAGCAGTCCTCCGTGTGCTGGGGAGCTCGGCTGAACCTGCCTCCTCCTGCTGCAGACATGTGTCTGTGCGGTGACCACCAGGTTGTGAACCCGAGCCGAATGTCAATCTAGGTCCCACTGAGGCATGAGTCTCTGCACAGGCTGCTTATTTCCAGCTCTTCACTGGGGGATGTGTCCTCTTGGCTGTGGATTGGGAGGTAGGTAGAGCTGAGTGACTGGCTGGCTGAGAGTGTCAGTCACTTGGCAGAGCGCCCTGTGAACCAAAGTAGAGATTATTAGCACATGGCAGCAGAGTCAAAAGCAGGAGAGAGAGCACTCACATTTGCATTGAGGGAGGGATGATGTGGTACAGGATGTTCAGGTGGGTGTTCACCACTGACCTTACCGTCACCGCAGGCACGGTCCATGTCCTCACCAGTCAGCTGTAGCACGCTCCTCAAAGTGCATGAATGGCCTAATATGGGCCACTTCATCCCTGGTCTGGAACCTCTCCCTGCTGATGTGAGCAGGCTTCTCCTGCATGGAAACAGATGGAGAGAGTGTGAGCCGAACACATGACACTGCATGGAATTGTTTGTGTGGTGAGCTGAGCCATGGACAGGATGAGGACACGAGCTCCAGAGGATATGAGCCTGATGGAGATGTGAGGGTGTGTGTGAGAGTTAGTGGTGGTGTCCCTTGAGGTGTGAGGTCCCTGTGGATGTGTGATGGGTTTGTGAGTGTGTGAGTTGAGAGTGATGAGAAGAGTGATGGAACAGACAAGACCATTCATCCTGTCATGGCACTGGGTGGCTGTCCTCTATTGCAGGGCATTGGCACTGACCACCACTGCCACCACCTGCCATGCTGGATTGGTGATGCCACAGGTGATCTTGCAGCCACAGCAGGGGTAGAGGACACTGTGGCAGCCTCCACGGCATCCAAAAGGCATCATTAAACCCGAAGGCTGCAGTCTTTTTGCCTTTCGTGTGCATCTTCCCTGAGCAGTTGTGGGCTGGAAGCAGTGAGATGTGTGCGCGCGGCTGGACTTTAAATATGCCGCCCGGCGTGATGAAGCGGCGAGGCGATGGCGTGGCGGGCGAATGAGAGCCCACCTACCATGGAAACGGCGTGTTTCCCGGGAATGCATAACTAATGCTTGGGACGATACAGCGTGAAAATCCGCCATTGCGGAACATCGTTTTACCCACCCGCTACCACACTTAGTACAAATCTGGGATGACTCAGTCGATAGAGCGCCTTTAAAACAAAAACACCAGAAGGTAATTCATACAAGAGTAAGTAAAGGGAAAAGCACCAAGGGAATGAGAGAATGTAAAAGAAACGTAGAAATCACACACATTGGTAAAACTTTACTGCCTTAGAATTAGACATCTGCTCTTTATCTATGCGTGTCCCATTTCAGCTGACATTCATGTTCTTGATGTAACCAGTCTCTGATGAGCCTAGTTTTCTCTGGAAATAATGCTGTGCACAGGAGCTGGATTTCCTTCTGTTGATTTCGCGGTTTGCCCTTCATATTCTCCAAAGGAATTCTCAAGGCTGACAGGCAAAGATAAAAGAAAATCTTCAGTTTCTGCAGTGGCTTTCCCACATCTCTCAGAAACAAGCACTTCAAAATGCTGAACAAAAACAGAATTACCTGGAAAAACTCAGCAGGTCTGGCAGCATCGGCGGAGAAGAAAAGAATTGACGTTTCGAGTCCTCATGACCCTTCCACAGAACTTGAGTTCGAGTCCAGGAAAGAGCTGAAATATAAGCTGGTTTAAGGTGTGTGCGTGGGGGGCGGAGAGATAGAGAGACAGAGAGGTGGAAGGGGTGGGTGTGGTTGTAGGGACAAACAAGCAGTGATAGAAGCAGATCATCAAAAGATGTCAACGACAATAGTACAATAGAACACATAGGTGTTAAAGTTAAAGTTGGTGATATTATCTAAACGAATGTGCTAATTAAGAATGGATGGTAGGGCACTCAAGGTATAGCTCTAGTGGGGTTTTTTTTATAATGGAAATAGGTGGGAAAAGGAAAATCTTTATAATTTATTGGAAAAAAAAAGGAAGGGGGAAACAGAAAGGGGGTGGGGATGGGGGAAGGAGCTCACGACCTAAAGTTGTTGAATTCAATATTCAGTCCGGAAGGCTGTAAAGTCCCTAGTCGGAAGATGAGGTGTTGTTCCTCCAGTTTGCGTTGGGCTTCGCTGGAACAATGCAGCAAGCCAAGGACAGACATGTGGGCAAGAGAGCAAGGTGGAGTGTTAAAATGGCAAGCGACAGGGAGGTTTGGGTCATTCTTGCGGACAGACCGCAGGTGTTCTGCAAAGCGGTCGCCCAGTTTACGTTTGGTCTCTCCAATGTAGAGGAGACCACATTGGGAGCAACGAATGCAGTAGACTAAGTTGGGGGAAATGCAAGTGAAATGCTGCTTCACTTGAAAGGAGTGTTTGGGTCCTTGGACGGTGAGGAGAGAGGAAGTGAAGGGGCAGGTGTTGCATCTTTTGCGTGGGCATGGAGTTGTGCCATAGGAGGGGGTTGAGGAGTAGGGGGTGATGGAGGAGTGGACCAGGGTGTCCCGGAGGGAGCGATCCCTACGGAATGCCGATAAGGGGGGTGAAGGGAAGATGTGTTTGGTGGTGGCATCATGCTGGAGTTGGCGGAAATGGCGGAGGATGATCCTTTGAATGCGGAGGCTGGTGGGGTGATAAGTGAGGACAAGGGGGACCCTATCATGTTTCTGGGAGGGAGGAGAAGGCATGAGGGCGGATGCGCGGGAGATGGGCCGGACACGGTTGAGGGCCCTGTCAACGACCGTGGGTGGAAAACCTCGGTTAAGGAAGAAGGAGGACATGTCAGAGGAACTGTTTTTGAATGTAGCATCATCGGAACAGATGCGACGGAGGCAAAGGAACTGAGAGAATGGGATGGAGTCCTTACAGGAAGCGGGGTGTGAGGAGCTGTAGTCGAGATAGCTGTGGGAGTCGGTGGGTTTGTAATGGATATTGGTGGACAGTCTATCACCAGAGATTGAGACAGAGAGGTCAAGGAAGGGAAGGGAAGTGTCAGAGATGGACCACGTGAAAATGATGGAGGGTGGAGATTGGAAGCAAAATTAATAAATTTTTCCAAGTCCTGACGAGAGCATGAAGCGGCACCGAAGTAATCATCGATGTACCGGAGAAAGAGTTGTGGAAGGGGGCCGGAGTAGGACTGCAACAAGGAATGTTCCACATACCCCATAAAGAGACAGGCATAGCTGGGGCCCATGCGGGTACCCATAGCCACACCTTTTATTTGGAGGAAGTGAGAGGAGTTGAAGGAGAAATTGTTCAGCGTGAGAACAAGTTCAGCCAGACGGAGGAGAGTAGTGGTGGATGGGGATTGTTCGGGCCTCTGTTCGAGGAAGAAGCTAAGGGCCCTCAGACCATCCTGGTGGGGGATGGAGGTGTAGAGGGATTGGACGTCCATGGTGAAGAGGAAGCGGTAGGGGCCAGGGAACTGGAAATTGTTGATGTGATGTAAGGTGTCAGAGGAATCACGGATGTAGGTGGGAAGGGACTGGACAAGGGGAGAGAGAAGGGAGTCAAGATAACAAGAAATGAGTTCTGTGGGGCAGGAGCAAGCTGAGACGATCGGTCTACCGGGGCAGTTCTGTTTGTGGATTTTGGGTAGGAGATAGAAGCGGGCCGTCCGAGGTTGGGCGACTATCAGGTTGGAAGCTGTGACAGTGAGATCCCCAGAGGAGATGAGGTCAGTGACAGTCCTGGAAACAGTGGCTTGATTTTCAGTGGTGGGGTCATGGTCCAGGGAGAGGTAGGAAGAAGTGTCTGCGAGTTGACGCTCAGCCTCCGCGAGGTAGAGGTCAGTGCGCCAGACAACAACAGCACCACCCTTGTCAGCGGGTTTGATGACAATGTCAGGGTTGGACCTGAGAGAATGGAGTGCAGTAGGTTCAGAGAGAGACAGGTTAGAATGGGTGAGAGGAGCAGAGAAATTGAGACGACTAATGTCGCGCCGACAGTTCTCAATGAAAAGATCGAGAGAAGGTAAGAATCCAGAGGGAGGGGTCCAGGTGGAGGGAGAATATTGGAGATGGGTAAAAGGATCCGTTGAACTGGGAGAGGACTCCTGCCCAAAGAAGTGAGCCCGGAGACGAAGACGGCGGAAGAAGAGTTCAGTATCATGCCGAGCCCGAAATTCATTGAGGTGAGGGCGTAAGGGTATGAAACTAAGTCCTTTGCTGAGCACTGAACATTCAGCATCGGAGAGGGGAAGGTCAGGGGGTATAGTGAATACACGGCTGGGGTTGGGATTGGAAGATGGGGTGGGGACGGAGGGACAGGCAGGGGTGGAGGGTCCTAGATGGGGGTTGGTGTCGATGAGTTGTTGGAGCTTGCGTTCCTTAGCACTTGAGAGAAAGAGAAAAAGTTTCTTGTTGAGGCGTCGGATGAGCCGAAGGATAAAATGAAACTGGGGGCACGCGCAGCTTTGAAAAAGGGTACGGCGGTGCTGCTGGAGGGAGAGGTCGAGTGTGTTCATATGGCGATTCAAAATGCTGCGCCTGTTACGTGGAAGCCCATTTAATGCATGGTGTGTGTTACGGTTCATTGGCAGAGTCCAAGTTGCTGCGGCAACATGCATTTTTAGTCTGGAGACATGGTAGAGGCTCCAATATTCTTTCTATCACATGGTTGACCAGTAACCTTTCCCAGTCGGGCCACATGTCATTAAAGCATGTCGGGAGGATTCAACCTGTTTGGACATGTTATGAACACATCTTCCATGGCCATGAAGTCCTGGCTGAGACTCAAACCCACAGTTTTCAACTCAGAAGCAGAGACACTAGCTACTGCACCACAAGACCTCTTCTTTAATGCACACTAAAGCTGGGAAAATCACAATAAGGTGAATGACCAGTGAACCTGGCTTTTTTTCTGGTGGTTTTGGCTAAGGGATTAATTTTGGCTGCGGGATTGGAGTTTGGAATTGAGTCCTCTTCGGAAAACCTGCCAGGACCACGCCATTGCAATGCTAGTCTGGCCTCCAGGCCCAGGAAAGAAAGATATGGGGTTTGGGAGAGAATCCATTCTTGTGAGGAGGTGGGGGTAATCTAGTCCAGCAGAACAAACTTAAAAACTAACTTCTGGGATTTGAAACATGGGAACATAAGACTTAGGAGCAGGAGTAGGTCATTCAGCCCTTCAAGACTGCTCTGCCATTCAATAAGATCACGGCTGATCTGGTTGTGGTCTCAACTTCACTTTGCCATCTGCGTCTATAACCCTTGACTCCCTTGCTTATCAAAAATTTATCTAACTTTGCCTTCAATAAATTCAATGACTGCTTTCTGGGGAAGAGAATTCAAGGACCCTTTGAGGGAAAAAAATTCTCCTCATCTCCTTCTTAAAGGTTAGATTTCTTATTCTCAAACTGGGGTCCCTGGTTCCATTCTCTCCCACAAGTGGAAACATTCTCCTGGCATCTAGCCTGTCAAGTCCCTTCAGGATCTCATAATTTTCAAAAGAGATCACCTCTCATTCTTCTAAACTCTGATGGGTATAGGCCCTGTTCAAGGTCTGTTCAACCTTATCAGTTCTTTTCAGCCAGTCAGCCAGCTGAAAATGGGTGGAATTAAACTATTAGGAAAGATTGAACAGTTTGCATCTCTTTCCTCTGGAATAGAGAAGGCTGAGGTGGCAGGGGCAGTGGTAGCCTAATAGAGCTCTTTGAAATTATGAAGGGCTTTGATAAAGGTATACATAAAGAAGGTGTTTCATACTTGTGGGGAAGACCAAAAAAGAGTCATAAAGATGACAGTCACAAATAAACCCAGTAGGAAATTCGGGGGAAACTTCTCTACCCAGACTGTGGTGAGAATGTAGAATTCAACACAAGACCTAATTGAGGAGAATTCTGAAGGAGCCTGACAGGGTAGACATGAAGAGGTTGCCTCCCCCGACTGGGGAATCTAGAAATGGCCTCAGGGTAAGGGTCAATCAATTGGGACTGAAATAAGGAGAAGTTTTGTTACACAGTAGGTTGTGAATCTTTGGAATTCTCTATCCCAGAGGGTTATGGATGCTCCACTGTTGAATATATTCAAGGCTAAGATAGATTTTTGATCTTTGGGGGAATCAAGGGATATGAGGGGAGGGTGGGAAAGTGAAGTTGAGGCAGAAGTTTGGCATGGTCGTATTAAATGGCGGAACAGGCTCAAGGGGTCACATGGTCTACTCTAGTCCCTATTTGTTATGTTATGTTCATATGTTCTTTAAAAGGAAACTAGGTAGACACGAGAGAAAAGAATCAAAGGGCATGTTGATGGGGTTAGGTTAAGATAGGTGGGACAAAATTTATTCTTCATCCAATTCTGTCCTAAAACGGCATTCAGGGTTCCATGTACCTCACAGAGGGCCTGATTAAAAAGAGCCTGCAGCAGGCATTCTGGCCTCGCAAGGGTAGGAAATTAGTGTCATCATATCGATGACGATCAGTCATATCCTACCATACCATGGACAATGAAGGTTAACATTTGCATCCATGAAGGGAAAGTCATGGGAAGCACACCTGCAGTTTCCTACTCCTTACAATCACCAGATTAATAATTTATTCCTCTATGTTGACTCAGAAGCTGAAAGCACAATCCTGATGTCTGCTGCCAACTGTGTCCTGAGAATTTTGTGTCAGCCGTGGCCCAGTTGGTAGCACGCTCAACCAGCTAAAGACCCACAGACCCACTCTAGGGCTTGAGCATAAAAACCAAGCAGATGATAAAAGAATTGGCCGTGTGGTTGATAGTGAGGAAGAAATCTGTAGACGACAAGAAGATATCAATGGATGGGTCAGGTGGTGGAATAGTGTGAAATGGAATTCAATCCGCAGATTTGTGAGGTAATGCATTTGGGAAAGTCTAACAGGTCAAGAAATAACACAATAAGTGGAGGGGTACTGAGAAGTGGGAATTGACAGAAACAAGTGCCTGAATCTTTCTTCCCAATGACAATCCCGCAATGGAACAAGTCGCCAAAGGAAATAGTCACAACCCATCACTTGCAATCTTCAAGACCCATCTTTAGATTATTTCTATTTAAGATTTTCATTATCAGGATTACCATCTGAGCAGGGGGTGTCTTTAAATAGCTGTAAATTGGAAAAGCATATCATTTTTAAAGTAGCTGCTTGGATTCAAGTAAGAAATACTAGGAATAAAGGGGATTCAAGGCCACTAACGTAAAGTAATGTAAGTAAACCAAAGTAAAATAAAAGTAACTTAAGGGAAGTAAAGTTAAGAGAGGGCAGGGAAACTCGGTCGTGTGGAGCGCATGTCCTGTAATATGTGGGAAGTGGTGGACACTACAGGTGACCAAAACAACCACATGTGCAGGATGTGCTTCCAGCTGCAGAAACTTGAGCTCCAGGTTTCGGAGCTCACATGGCAGCTGGAGTCAATGTGGTGCATCCACGAGGCTGAAAGCTGCATGGATAGCATGTTCAGCGATGTGGTCACATGGCAGGTTAGGGGTATGTAAGCAGGAAGAGAATGGGTGACCACCAGGCAGTCCAAGAGAACTAGGCAGGTAGTGTAAGATTCTCCTTTGGTCCCGCTTGTTAATCGATTTTCTGTTTTGGATACTGGTGAGAGTGTTGGTTCCCCAGAGGATTGCAGTCAGAGCCAAGTTTGTGGACCATGAGCAGCTTGGCTGTACAGGAGGGGAGGAAGAAAAAAGGAAGAGCAATGGTGAGAGGGGATTCATTGATTAGAGGAACAGACAGGTGTTTCTGCAGCCGTAGACAAGACTCCAAGATGTTATGTTACCTCCCTGGTGCCAGGATCAAGGATGTGTCAGGGCAGCTGCAGGACATTCTTCTGGGGGAGGGTGAACAGCTAGAGGTCGTGGTCCACATTGGTACCAATGACTTAGCTAGGAAGGAAGATGTGGTCCTACAATCAGAATTTAGGAATCCAGGTAGAAAATTAGCAAGCAGGGCCTCAAATGTAGTAATATCCGGATTACGCCCAGTGCCACAAGCCAGTGAGTACAGAAATAGGAGGATAAGGCAGATGAACGTGAGGCTGGAAAGATGGTGCAGGAGGGAGGGCTTTAGATTCCTGGGACAGGCTCTTGGGGAGATGGCTCCTCTACAAAGCCGGACGGGTTGCACCTAAACAGTGCCAGAACTGAGTTCCTTGTGGGTCGTTTAGCTAGTGCTGTTTTGGGGCAGGGTGGGGGGTGTGCGGGCTTTAAACTAACTCGGCAGGAGTGTGGGAACCAGGAGAGAATATTAGAGAGTAATACCAAGGTGCACAAAATACTGGGAGAGACAGATAGCAAAAGAATAGAGAATATTAATTTAATAGGTGGGGTCGGAGTAAGAGAAAAGTAATTAAGTCTAAATCAGGGTTATACTGCTTGTATGTGAATGCACAGAGTATGATAAATAAGATTAGTGAGTTACAAGCCCAGATTGCCATGTGGAATTATGATGTTGTGGCGATAACAGAGACCTAGTTCAAGGAAAGGCAGGACTAGGTATTAAATATTCCTGGGTACAAGGTGTTCAGAAAAGATAGGAAAGGATGAAAAGGAGGAGGGGTAGCTGTATTGGTTAAGGAGAGCATTGCAATGCTGGAGAAAGAGGATGTCCCAGAGGATTCAAGGACAGAATCAATTTAGCTAGAGCTAAGGAACAAAAAGGATGCAATTACATTGTTCAGTGTAGCCTATAGACTGCCAAACGGTGGGAAGGTAGTAGAAGAACAAATCTGTAGGGAATTACAGAGAGGTGTAAGTATTATAAAGTTGTTACAATGGGGGACTTTAATTACCTGAATATAGACTGGGATAGAGGTGGTGTAAAGGACAGAGAGGGGAAAGAGTTCCTAGAGTGTGTTCCAGAGAATTTTCTACAACAATATGCATCCAGCCCAGCAAGAAAGGAGGCACTGCTCGGCTTGGTTCTTGGAAATGAGCAGGGCCAAGTAGATCAAGTGTCAGTGGAGTTACATTAAAGAGACAGTGATCATTGCATTATAAGGTTTAGGATGATGGTAGAAAAGGGCAATGGGCAACCCAGAGTAAGAATTAACTGGGGGAAAGCTGACTGCAATGGGGCAAGAATGGAGCTGGGCCAGATAGACTGGAACCAAAGGTTGGTGGGAAAAACTGTAGCTGAACAATGGGCCAGCTTCAAAGAAGAAATGGCTCAGGTACAGTCAAGGTATATTCCCTCAAAAGGGAAAGGTAGGGCAAACAAATCCAGAACTCCCTGGATGAAAAAGGAGATAGAAATTAAGATAAAGGAGAAAAAGTGTGCTTATGACAGGTATCAGGTAGAAAATGCAAATGAGAACCAAGAGGATTATAGAAGGTTTAAAGGGGAGGCGAAAAAGCACATAAGAGAAACCAAGAGGGATTATGAGAAAAGGCTGGCAGCCAAGATAATGAGGAATCCCAAAGTCTTCTATAGGCACATTAATAGTAAAAAAAAGTGGTAAAAGGAGGAGTAAAAGAGGATTTACGCATGGAGGTGGGGGCATGGATGAGGTGTTAAGTTAACACTTTGCATCCGTCTTTTCCAAGAAAGCAGATGCTACCCAGGCCATGGTAACAGAGGAGGAAACTCGGTCACTATTGATAAGGAAAAGGTATTGGATAAACTGCCAGTACTTAAAGTTGACAAGAATCCAGGGCCAGATGAGATGCATCCAAGGATATTGAAGGAAGTAAGAGGAAACTGGAGAGGCACTGGCCATAATGTTTCAGTCTCCCCTCAACTCAGGGAGGTGCCAGAGGACTGGAGAATTGCAAACATTATATCCTTGTTCAAAAAAAGTTATAAGGATAAGCACAGCAATCACAAACCAGTCAGTTTAACTTCAGTGGTGGAGAAGCTTCTTGAAACAATTTTTCAGGATAGAATTAATAGTCACATGGAAAAATATGGGTTGATTAGGAATGCCAGCATGGATCCCTTAAAGTGAAAATCATGTTTAACTAACTTGCTGGAGCTTTTGAAGAGGTAACAGAGAGGGTCACTGAGGATAATGCTGTTGATGTGGTGTACATGGACTTTCAAAAGGCAATCAATACAGAGCCACACAACAAACATGTGAGAAAAGTTATAGCTCATGGAATAAAAGGGACAGTAGCATGTGGATACAGAATTGGCTGAGTAATAGGAATAATAGTAATAGGTTAGTGGATATTTTTCAGGTTGGAGCAAGGTTTGTAGTGGAGTTCCCCAGGGATCGGTATTGGGACCCTGGCTTTTCTTGATATATATTAATGATCTAGATCTTGGTGTGCAGGGGACAATTTCAAAGTTTGCGGATGATACAAAACTTGGAAGCATTGTATATTGTGAAGAGGACAGTGTAGAACTTCAAAAGGACATAGACAAGTTGGTGGAATGGGCATATAGGCAGCAGATGAAATTCAATCGGAGAAGTGTGAGGTGATCAATTTTGGTAGGAAGGACATGGACAGACAATATAAAATAAGGGGGTGCAGGAGCAGAGGGACCTGGGTGTATATGTGCATAAGTCATTAAAGGTCATAGGACAGGTAGAAGGAGCAGTTAATAAAGCATACAGTATCCTAGATTTTATTAATAGCAGCATAGAGTACAAGAGCAAAGAGGTTATGCTGAACTTGTATAGGGCACTAGTTAGACCTCAGCAATAGTATTGTGTACAGTTCTAGGCGCCACACTATAGGAAGGATGTGAACACTTTGGAGAGAGTGCAGAAGAGGTTTACAACAATGGTTCCAGGGATGAGAAACTTCAGTTATGAAGATAGGTTGGAGAAGAGAAGGATAAGAGGAGATTTGATAGAGGTATTCAAAATCATGAGGTGGCTGGAAGGAGTGGATAGGGAGATGCTGTTCCAACTCATAAAAGGATTAAGAACGAGAGGGCACAGATTTAAAGTGATTTGCAAAAGAAGCAAATGTGACTTGAGAAATAACTTTTTCACACAGTGAGTGGTTCGGGTCTGGAATGCACTGCCTGGAAGTGTGGTGGAGGCAGGTTCAATCGAGGCATTCAAGAGGGTGTTAGATGATTATTTGAATAGAAACAATGTGCAGGGGTACAGGGAAATGGCAGGAGAATGGCGCTGAGTCATAACACTCATTTGGAGAGCCGGTGCAGACACGATGGGCCAAATGGCCTCTTTCTGTGCCATAACAAATCCATGATTCTGTGATTTAAAAGTACCACTGCATTCAAATGAACAGGCTGCACCCAACAAAAGAAAATTTAGGGGGAACACTGGTTGTTCTCACAAGGAGTAGATGAGGTGACTAGCATAGAACACATTCAAGGGAAAGCTGGCTAAGCAGATGAGGGAGAAAGGAATGGAAGGACATTTTGATATGGTGAGGTGAAGCAAGATGGGGGAAGGCTCGTGTGAATCATAGATGTTAGCATTGACCTGTTTGTGTTTCGTGAATTCTATATAAAGTGACTCTTGAAATTATAACGATTCTCTTCTCATCTATTTTGGTGTCTGAGTGTATAGCAGATGTGCTGTCACTGTTAAACAGATCCAGCCAAAGCAGGTCTGAAGCTATCTTACATTTGACAGGCTTGGACTAAATGCACTACTATTATACCAAAGTAATTATTTCTGTGAGGTTTTCAAGATCTAGATAAGTTGTTTTCAACAAAAATAAATTTTCAATCAAGGTTAAATATAAGAGGGGTCCATCTGGTAGCATCCATGTGAATTCCTTTATCGATGTGACTGAGGGCAGTGTTCCAAGAGGCATCTTTGCCAGCATTTCAAACAAACACATTGATAGATCATTTTTAGAAAGTCAGGAACATAATTGCAAAGGCTTTTCAATGGACACTCACATTTTAGCTCTGAATTGGGCCATTAAACCTTTATCGGGAAAAATTTGGAAATGCACCAACCTGTTTTGGAGTGTGAATCTGCATCTTGATGCTGGGGATGTCAACATAACTAATGAATACAATGGATACATACTAAGTGGCGAAACCTCGCATTTCATCAAGCCACTTCCTAGAAACCAGTATTTGATCAAAATCTAGCCCTTATGCAGGTCCAATTACATTAATTTGTTAAAATAACTTCATTTGCCGCGAACTTACTCATCAGTTTTCCTACACCGAAGCCCCAATTTGAGCCACCTCCCGAGTTCCCCTCCCCGCTCCCCATACAGCTGAAGAAAACGGGACGTGCATGGGGGGGAGGGCGGTGTTAAGATTGTGTCCTCACACCATCCACCATTTTCTCACCCACCTAGGGTCCTACACCATTTTAGCAGTTGGTCATTTGGTCCTGGGACTGAGGTCATATTGTCAGGGTGAGAAACTAAAGACAATCCTGTGGCTCTGTGGGCCACATTGTCGGGGTGAGAGCTTATAGACAGTCCTGGGGCTCTGCGGGCCATGCTACAGGGCTAAGCATGGCATGCATGTCGTGGTCCAGGTCCAGGGAGGGAAAGGCCTGTCTGCACTTTGGGGGTGGTGCACAGATTGGTGTGCAGGGGGTGGTCTGTGCCTCACACACCAAGGTGCTGGAGGTGTGTGGCTTGGTGCTGAGCTGCAGATGGTATTGTCATGTCGGGAGACATCTGCAGCCAGACGGGGAACATGTAATACGGGAAGGGGTAGTGGTACTCGAAGCTCTGGTGGAGGTGGTCTCGGTGTGTGATCGTACAGACAGCCTCAAGATGTGGAGAGGTGAGATGGTGTCTTGACATAAAGTGGGTCCTCAGCATCATCATCTGAGGCGGGTGAGGGTCTGGGGCTTAGGGACTGGCTGGATATGTGTCCTGGCCTGCTCCTACTGGTCCCTGGAAGAGAGAGAAGATGGAATTAGTTCCTGAGTGAGCAGAATCTGACATTGCATTTAACTCAACTCAATGTGAAGGTCATGATGTGTTCAGCTATTGGAAGGCTCATCCACACTGGGTTGCTGATGAAGGCCACTCCCACCTTGGCCACAGGAGCAATCCCTCTCCTCCCCTGCCAAATGGGCTGCCTCCTCCTCAAAGGGAGTCCGCTCCTGTATCTCGGGGATCTGGGATCTCTCCCTCTCATCGTGGGCTAGCTTTGCCTGCATGAAGACAGATGGAATGGAATGTGTTAAGAATGGATGGAAGAGAAGTTGGGACGCATGCATGGCTGCTGGGTGTGCCCTCCCCAGGAAGGTGTTGAGTGTGCAGGATGATGCATGAGATGGTGCTTATGTTAAAGTGTGTGATAGACATTCAGTGCAGATGTCCCTTCTGCTAACAGTGTGTGAGATTCCTGTGGACTGTAGCCCTTGGTCCCTGATAACCCTTATGAGAGTGTGAAGTCGACAGTGAGTAGAAGGTAGACTTACCCTGGTGGAGCAGATGAGATCATTCATCCTCTCTCAGAAGAAGAGTCATATGGACTTGAAATATTAACTGTTTCTCTCTCCACAGATGCTGTCAGACCTGCTGAGTTTTCCCAACATTTTCTGTTTTTATTTCAGATTTCCAGCATCCGCAGTATTTTGCTTTTCTCTGTTACGTGTGGAATAGGTTTCATGCTGCAACCAATTCTTTGGTGCAAACGAATTTACATGTTTGCACGATAACACATTTGGATGGGACTATAGCACAGATAGCGGGAGGGCATTTCCATTCCGTGGGTAGTCTGGAACTAGGGTAAGCAGTTTAGGAATAAGAATCCCTTTTAAGACGGTGAGGAGGAGAAATCTTTTCTCTCAGAGGGTTGTCAGTGTGTGGAATTCCCTTCCCCAGAGAGCAGTGGAGGCTGGATCATTAAATTTATTCAAGGCTGAGTTAGATGGATGTTTGATAGACAAGCGAGACAAGGGTTATGAGAGCAGGTGGGAAAGTGGAGTTGAGACCACAACTAGATCAGCCATGGTCTTCCTGAACAGCGGAGCAGGCTCCAAGGGCTGATTGGCCTACTCCTGCTCATTGGTCCAATATTCCTATGAAGTATTAATCTCTGTATATTTGACGTTTCCTCTATTCATTTCCCTTATCGGTTCATCACTGAAAGATTAAAATCACCCCTGCTGCTGCCTGTCATATCAATCACTGGAATAAACATTCAGTTGCTTGGTAGCACAAGGGCAGAATTTTATGTTCTGCCACCAGTGAGTTTTTAGACTGGGTGTGACCATAAAATTTATCAGATGGGCCTTCCTTCCAGCACCTTGCCCACCCCTACCTCTCTGCCATTTTACACTTGGATGGGTGAGCCCTAGGCTGCCCTTCCCCCAGTTGAAGCCCTTACGTGGCCAATTTTGGCCACTTAAGGGCCGATTCCCACCCAGCCTCAATTTTCAAGCTAGCAGGAAGAGTTCAGGGATAGGGGAGAAGCCTGAAAATGAACCGTTGTCAGACCTCAGGTGGGAAGGGTTGGGGTGAGGATGCCTCCATCAGCAGCCTCCTATAAACATCAGGCGCTCCCCCCCCACTCCCCCACCCCCAACCACCACCAACCCCAGAATGTCAGCTCCCCCAACACTCCCGGACTCTCCACCAATACTCCCAACCCCCTCTGCCCACCATCCTGGGCCTCACTTCCCCTCCCCACCCTGAGATTCAACCCCCTACCCCCCACCCCCCCGCCCTTCCCTCCCAACGACCATCCCCCAACCCCACACTTAACTGGCCCTGACTCCCAGGACTTAGGCTCCAAGAACTGCCTGCAGTCCCTGTCCTGTCCACTGCAGCTTCTGGTGCTGTAAGGGCTAAATAGCCACAGGCCAACCTGATGGTTCAGCAGCTTCCTGAAAGGGGACTTCCTCCCCAGCAAGGGGCAGAAGTCCCGCCTCCAGCCAACTAACACTTGTTGGAGTGATAAATGGTTGCTGGCAGTATTGGTGGGGATGTGTTTTCCACCCACTCTTTGGATGGCGAGAAGGGAAACCCGGCCTTCCCAAAAATCCAGAACCTGAATATTGCTGAAAAGAGAGACATGTTGCCAAAACTTTTCACCTTTCAATCAACAGCACAAACGCAAGAAAACCAAATTTCAAACGATCGCAACAATTTATACAACAGGGGAAAAGGGTGCTGATTGGTTGGCAATTTGACTCTGATTGGCTGAGATGAGCAACAATGCTTGCCTAGCCAGTGACAGCCATATCCCATAAAAAGATGAAAGAGAAGACATCACCATGGAGAAAGCAACAGGGAACTATAGGCTCCTCAAGCTCCCGGGTAATTAAAGGTGCAAGGTTTGAACATATTCCTCTTTGCAGAGAACAGGTTCCAGTGTATGAATCTGTATCTCCTCTAGTTCACTTACACTAGTAAGTGAACCACATTATGAGCTCAACTGCTTACCTTAAATTGGTTGTTCGTATAGCTATTAGCACACTCACTGCATTCACATCCCTGGCCACCAAGCACTTTGACTTCATTGGTGACCAGGCTAATATTCATCCCTTAATCACTAGCAGCATCAAAATAGACAAATTGCTCATTTGATGCTAGTGGGACCTCACTGTGTGAAATTTGGATGCCATGATTGCCTTCATAGCAACACCAACCACACTCCAAAGTAATTCATTGGAGTTGAAGCATTCTGAGGTGTGGAAGGTGCTATATTGAATAGTGCTTCTTTCATTTAGCATATTCTGAATCTAAATCCAGGCAAGCTTCGACTGTGACAAAAATCCTTTTCTTACCCTACGTTGTGACTTCCTCCAGCCCAGCGAGAACTCTGACTCCTTGAGTGTTCCCTGATCCCTCCAGCCCTCTTATGATGGCCCTGCCATCGGTGTCTGGGCCCTGAGTTCTGGTATTCCCTCCCTAAACCTCTCCACCACTCTCTCTTCCCTTAAACCCTCCTTAAAACCTACATCTTCAACCAGGCTTTAAGTTTCTCATCCTAATAGCTCTTTCGGCTCAGTGTCATCTTTTGTCTATGCCCTTGTGGGGTGCCTTGAGATGTTTCCATACAATGAGGGTGCTATCTAGATGCAAATTGCTGCTGTTGTTGTTAATTTGATAGGAAAAGTGGAAGTTCTTGATTAATTTTACATTGGTAATATTCATTATGTATTAAGATAGCACAGGTTAAAAATTGAGCTTTTTGTTTATTTGGTGCTGATGCCTGTTTGCTATAATGTACAGTCCTGGCTAAAGTCAAATCTGATTGTAACGAATTCATGTTGCTAGGGACAATCAGAGGGGTCGCTGTTCTTTTACGCCCTGCATACTTACTGCCAACCATTAGGGCGATTGTTCATCAGGCATGAATTGCCACAGTCCATTCCGTCCAGAATGGTGCCAAGTACCCAATTCGCAATCAACAGAGCCATCCTCCTGCGAGGAATAGTTGCTGTACCTGCAAATTCGAACAAAGTGTGATCTCTTACAGCATTGCTCCACAGAGCTCGGGGACTATTCACCGTCCCCCCGCCCCACCCCTCTCCCAGGAGAGCAGTAAAAGTGCTGTGGAATGCTCTCATTCTGTCAAAATGCCCAACTGTGCCTACCAGAACAAAGCTTCTAACAATGGGCTTAAAAAAAGGAGAGCACAGCCAACAAAAGAGAGCTTTACACACATCACGTAGGATATACAGCACCAGGAAAATGCCATTCAGCCCAGTCTGTCCACGGTGATGTTTATACGCCACTGAAACCTTCTCCCATCCTTCCTTATCTAACTTTGTAAGCCTAACCCTCTATTCCCATTCCCCCATGGGCCTGTCTAGCTTCCCCTTAAATGCATCTACACTATTCACCTCATTTACCCTCCATGGGCTAGTGCCTTCTACACCATTGCCCTCCCTGGGTAAAGACGCTTCTCCTAGATTCTCTATTTGATTTCTTGGTGACTATATTATATTAACGGTCTCTAGTTTTGCTGTCAGGCCTGCTGAGTTTTTCCAGCATTTTCCACCAGCATCGGGTGTGGTTGGTGGCATGAGCGGACAATGTGGCGAGAAGGCCCAAAATTGGTTTCACGACGTCATGAAACCAGTTTGTGATCGTCCACCCAGCCCGTCGATGGTGGCCCACAATTTCCGCCATCGGAGGTCAGGAACCTCATTGTAATACATTAGCATATCATTATAAGGCCCGCCCACCGGGCTCAGCATCCCCATGCTGGATTGTCCACCCATATCGGTGGAAAAACACACCGACATGTTTCACAACAGCATGTATAAGGCGATAACTTGACGGGCTGCATTTCACTCGGGACTTCGAGGTTTGTTTGCCTACCTTGCTTCAGGCAGCACTCGCAGTCATCAGCGCCAGGCTTCACAGGCAGCACCACATCACTTTTAGGGGGGCTCACGGACAGGTCTCTACCTACCAGATCAGCCACGTGTGGGTGGCTTTTCAATGGCTGCAGGGCTAGAGCTTGCTTGGGGAAGGGGGAGAAGTGGCCTCAGGCAAGGGAAGAGGCTGCAGGACAAGAGCTGTACTGAGGAAGGTGGGTAACCCAGGGTGTGTGTGGGGGGACACATGTTGATCTGTGCAAGTGGCCTCAAGATGGTGAGGGCTGAGGAGGCAGTCTCCAGAGGAGATGAGGCCAGGTGGAGATGTGAGGGTGTGTGACCGAGTGGGTGATGATGTCCCTTGAGCTGGCAGTGAGTGAGATGCCAGTGAATGTGTGATGGGCTTGAGTGTGTGAGTTTAGAGTGATGAGATGGTTGCCATGCTCTGGCAGCACGGATGAGATCATTCATCCTCTATCTGCATTGGACGGCCAACCTCTCCTGTACAGCATTGGCACTGACCAGCACTGCCATTGCCTACCAAGCCGGAGTGGTAATGTAGCTGCCCCTCCTGTGGTCAGAACAGAGGTAGAAGACATCACAGCGAGCCTCCAAAGCGTCCAAGGGCTTCAGTCTTCTTGCCATTTTGGGCCATGTCTTGTTTGCTGCAGCCCTGGGCTGGAAGCACTGGGTGCGGCTGTACTTTAAATTGTGGTGCCTGGCGTGATGAAGCGGCAAGATGATGGCGTAGCAGGCAAATGAGAGCCCACCCACCATAGAAACGGCATGTATCCCAGGAATGCACAAATGATGTGACAGGTTTGGGACGATACGGTGTGAAAAGCCGCCATTGCGGCCGACGGGTAAAAGTCGTTTCACCTGCCCGCCAACACACTTTGTGCAAACCTGGGGCGATTCCACCCACTCTTTCTGAGTGCACTCTATCTAAAACTTCCGTAATATTAAAGAACTCTATTAGGTCACCCATCAGCCTTGTCTTTTTGAGAGGAAAGAGACCTAGGCTGTTCACCTACTCTTGATGTTTAGAACCTCGCATTTCTGAAATCAAACCAAAAGGCACATCGTAATGAGATTAAAATCATCTGAAAAATACAGTTATCATATGTGTCAGGTCAGCCTTAGTCAGGAATCACATTCTCACCTCTTGAATCAGAACGGTATTAGTTCCACCCTGCTTCAGAAACCTGAGCACATAATCCAGGTCGACGCTCCAGTGCAATACTGAGGGAGTGCCATACTGTCAGAGGTGTATTCTTTCAGGTCAAAGATTAAACTCCCTCAGTATAGCACAGGAATAGTAACATAGATTGTTTGCTCAGGTTTTTAAAGTGGAGGTTGATTCGGGATAAGGGGTCATCCATTTAGGACTGAGATGAGGAGAAATTTCTTCGTTTAGAGTGTTGTGCATCTTTGAAATTCTGGACGCTTATTGATCTTGAGTATGTTCAAGGCTGAGATTGATAGATTTTTGGGCACTAAATGAATCAAGGGACATGGAGATCAGCAGAAAAATGGAGCTGAGGTTAAAATTGGCCACGAGCCATGATCTCACTAATGGCAGAGCAAATTCAAGGGGCATATGGTCTACTCCTGCTCCTATGTTATTACATAAAATTCACTCTATGTATATTATGTGAGAGGTTGGAGAAAGTTTGACACTAAATAAATGCAAGTCTTTCTTTCCTTTCCCTGCCGGTGATACTCTGCAGCTGAGAGTGAAATCAGTTTTCAGCCAAGCATTAAAAAG
The DNA here is from genome assembly GCF_017639515.1 of Carcharodon carcharias. Lineage (NCBI taxonomy): Eukaryota > Metazoa > Chordata > Chondrichthyes > Lamniformes > Lamnidae > Carcharodon > Carcharodon carcharias. The sequence goes on from NC_054470.1 coordinate 185,399,032, forward strand.
TAAATCCGTTGCCTCTGAAGTTGTAAGGATAGGCCTTCGTGATTGTTAGAAAATGCAACACCTCATGTCTTGTCACCATGGATCAGCGGGGCGCACGCTCCACTCTCATTTCGGGTCACACCCCAGAGAGTTGCGTGCAAAAATCTAGGCTGACACTCCATAGCAGTGCTGCACTGTCTGAGGTCCTGTCTTATGGATGGGACATTAAACTGAAGCCCCTTTTGTTCCCTCAGATGGACGTAGAAGATACTCTGCGAGGAAGAGTGGGGAGCTATCCCCAGTGCCTTGGCCAACATTTATCTCAATCAACATCATACTTAAGAACATAAGCAACCGGAGCAGGAGCAGGCCATTTTGCCGCTCATGTGGGCAATCTCTCATTTTCCCACATTTTGCACCACCTGCCAATTTTTTGCCCACCCACTTAACCTATCCATATCTCTTTGCAGACTCTCTGTGCCCTCCTCACAGCTTTTTTTTTAACCTATCTCTGTATTATCAGCAAATTTGGCTGCAGTACAGTGGGTTCCTTCATCCAAGTCATTAACGTAAATTGTAAACAGTTGAGGCCCCAGCACTAAACCCGGCAGCACTCCACTCATTGCAATTTGCCAGCCTGATCATTACTACATTGTTGTTCGCAGGGGAGCTTGCTGTGTTCAAATTAGCGGCCTGATTTCTTGCATTACAACTTTAAAAGTTCTTCATTGGCTGTAGAGTGCTGTAGGTCACAGTGACATTGTGAAAGGAGCTATATAACTGCAGGCATTGCTTTGCAGTTTTATCCATTCTGTAGGTTGTATAGAATACATCAGAATTTGGATATAAAATAAAAGCAGATATACATAAGGTCATAAGAACTAGGAGCAGGAGTAGGCAATTCAGCCCCTCGAGCCTGCTCCGCCATTCAATACAATCATGGCTGATCTCATTTCAGCCTCAACTCCAATTTCCCGCCCTCTCCCCATAACCTTTCAACCCGTTACTAATTAAAAATCTGTCTACCTCCTCCTTAAATTTAGTCAGTGTCCTGGTATCCACTGCATTCTGAGGTAGTGAATTCCACAGATTCACGAACCTTTGAGAAAAGTTATTCCTCCTCATCTCTGATTTAAATCTACCACCCCTTAGCCTAAAACTATGGCCTCTCATTCTAGAATGCCCCACAAGGGGAAACATCCACTCCACGTCTACTTTGTCTATCCCCTTTAGTATCTTATATACCTCAATTAAATCTCCTCTCATCCTTCTAAACTCTAGCGAATGTAGGTCTAAACTCTCTCCTCATAAGACAAGCTCCACATCTCTGGAATCAATCTAATGAACCTCCTCTGAACCGCCTCCCATGCAGCTACATCCTTCCTCAAGGGGACCAAAACTGTGCACAGTATTCCAGTTGCGGTCTCACCAATGCCTTGTACAGTTGCAACAACACTTCCCTATTTTTATACTCTATTCCTTTAGCAATAAATGCCAAAATTCCATTTGCCTTCCTTATTACCTGCTGTACCTGCATACTAGCTTTCAGCAATTCATGCACGAGGACACCCAGATCCCTCTGCACTGAAGCATTCTGAAGTTTCTCTCTATTTAAATAATAAGTCGCCTTTTTATTCTTCCAACCAAAATGGATAACCTCACACTTATCCACGAGTTGCAAATTGCTACGATTGCTGGAGAATTTGCGTTGCTCACAGAAATATGAGCTCAACCTCAAGAGGAAGTTCGGGCTGCTATTTTTCAGTGTAGAGAATCCCACTAGTTATGGGCATCAAGCTTAGGAACCCAAAAGGAAACAATTGATACTGTAGAGTTTCATTACAGCGAATCATGAAATTGCTTCTAGATTTTCTTTTTCAAATTTTACTTTTGAAACCTTTTCATTTTTTTGCAATTTTCGTTTCTGACTCTTCATTCTCCCTCTCAATATTTCCTTCCCTCTGATAATAAAAGCAAAATAGTGCAGAAACTGGAGATCTGGAATAAAAACAGAAAGTGCTGGAAAACCTCAGCAGGCCTGGCTGTATCTGTGGAGAGAGAAACAGAGTTAATGTTTCGAGTCTAATATGAACGACCCTTCTTTGGAACTGAAGAAGTCAGTTCCGAAAAAGAGCCAGAAGGGGTTCAGAATGTTAACTCTGTTTCTCTTGCCACAGATACTACCAGACCGACTGAGTTTTTCAGCATTGTTTTTATTTCTTTCTCTCTTGCTTTCTTTCTTTCAGTATCTAATTTGTCTCCAATTCACACGATCTCTTTCTCCATCATTCCTTTGTTCCTTTCTCTAACCTTAATTTTCCTTGGTTATGGAGGTAGACTGTTGGTCCTGTTGTTCACTCAGGTCCCAGGGGCCCCGTTATCAAACCGTGTTTCCAATAATTTGTGGCGTAAAAAATAATTGGATCGGGGAGAAATATATCCAACTCACCATGGGAGGTACCCTGCTGCAGAAAATTCTGGGCCCATTATTTCTCTTCTTCATACACCAGCAGAGTTTACATTATAATCTGTTACAGTGCAGAGTTTACAGAGATGGTATAAACTGAGCTTTGGATTTGGGAAGTTCACAACTATTAGTCGCACAAGCAGCCAAAAAGATAGGATCCCTATTTATCATGGAACCTGGCAATCTGTTCAAGGCCCTTCAGATGTCAGAACTGGCATTAGAGTCTGTCCTGGGCAAAAGCGTCTGATGATTGACTGGTGACATCGGATCTATTAACTGAGTCAAATGATTGTAATCTAAATGAGCTAAGTTTCACTGCCTAATCCTTCAGGGAAAGTCCCAGAGATCCATCGGTTCAGACTCCACTGCTCAGAAGCATTCTTCTCAATTAAAATCCTTATTTCTCCCCGACAAAAACAAACTAAAGTCCCACAGCCAGTGCAACGTTTAGATAGAAATGGAAGGCAAGCACCACATAAGTCAAGTGGAAAACAAATCTGACATTTGATGTTTCCGATGCCTTGGCTCCGCCAAACTCAGTGGTTATTTCACCTCAGTGGAGTGAAAGACTGGGCACTGTCAAAACTGCCTTGCTACTAATCAGAAAAATGGCTTGACAGAAAGGAAAGCATTTTGAAATGGATATCCACAAAGAAAGCATTCATTAAAAGGCACGTATCGCCATGTTAAATATTAGAACTCTCACTAGAAACAATTTTTTAATTAATTCATGGGACGTGGGCACTGCTGGCTAGGCTTGCATTTATTGCCCATCCCTAATTCAGAGGGCAGTTAAGAGTCAACTACATTGCTTTGGGTTCAGAGTCATACGTATGCCAGACCAGGCATGGACAGCAGATTTCCTTCCCTAAAGGACATCAATGAACTGGATGGGTTTTTACAACAATTGGCAATGGTTTCACAATCATTACTTAATTCCAGATTTTTTACTGAATTCAAGTTTTCCATCTGTTGGGGTGGGATTCAAACCCAGGTCCCCCAAGCATTACCCTAGGCCTCTGGGAGACTAGCCCAGTGACAATGCCACTATGCCACCACCTCCCCATCTGTGCATGGATGCCATCCAGGTGGCACCCTCTAGCCTTTCTTTTGGTTCTACACCACTGCAATGGTTGTAGATTTTATAAAAGCACATTAGAAGAAAGTGGATAATGCAGTGGCAATCACTGTTGCCAAGAGACACACAACACTGACCAAAGGTGGGATCTTGACTCACCAAGGTAAAACTTAAAAGTAAAGGGAAACATAAAACAAATGAGGAGGGTACAAATTTTTTTTAAAAGTTATGTTACCTTATATAAGCTCAAAACCAACTGGATTACCGCCTATAATAAAATAAAAGCAAAATACTGCGGATGCTGGAAATCTGAAATAAAAACAGAAAATGATGGAAAATCGCACTAGGTCTGACAGCATCTGTGGAGAAACAAAGTTAGCAGAGCTCTGAAGAAGAGTCATATGGACTCAAAACATTACAGAGCTCTGAAGAAGAGTCATACGGACTCAAAATGTTACAGAGCTCTGAAGAAGAGTCATACCGACTTGAAACGTTACAGAGCTCTGAAGAAGAGTCATACCGACTCGAAACGTTACAGAGCTCTGAAGAAGAGTCAAACGGACTCAAAATGTTACAGAGCTCTGAAGAAGAGTCATACCGACTCGAAACGTTAGAGCTCTGAAGAAGAATCATACCGACTCGAAACGTTACTGAGCTCTGAAGAAGAGTCTTACAGACTCGAAATGTTACAGAGCTCTGAAGAAGAGACGTACAGACTCGAAACGTTACAGAGCTCTGAAGAAGAGTCTTACTGACACGAAATGTTACAGAGCTCTGAAGAAGTCATACAGACTCGAAACATTACAGAGCTCTGAAGAAGAGTCATACAGACTCGAAACGTTACAGAGCTCTGAAGAAGAGTCTTACTGACACGAAATGTTACAGAGCTCTGAAGAAGAGTCATACAGACTCGAAATGTTACAGAGCTCTGAAGAAGTCTTACCGACACGAAATGTTACAGAGCTCTGAAGAAAAGTCATACGGACTCAAAACGTTAATTCTGTTTCTCTCTCCACAGACGCTGTCAGACCTGCTGAGTTTTTCCAGCATTTTGTGAGTTACTGTCCAGTTCTGGTCACTTCACCTAAAGAAGGGTATTATTTAGAAAGGCTCCAGACATGTTTCAAGAATCTAAGTCATAGAAGGGAAGAAAGTTTCAGAGGCCGATTATTTTGCTCTATATTTGTAGAAGATATTGTCTCCATTCAGAATGCTACAAGCAGTGAATGACAAATCAAGAGATAATGTTTGCCCATTATCTGATTTCATATAAACTAACCCCTATACTGAGTGAATACACTTGACCCGCAGTGGAAAGAGCTTGACTGACCTCAAAGAAAAGCCAAATAAGCAAGGACAATACATATTCTTAGAAAAACGCATTACATTTTGGAGAAATCTTTTAAGACCCTCCCTCAGTAACCCCAAAAATGAATCAATCTTCCTGTGTTTTTCAACCTAAGATGCGTCCAAAATCATACGTTTTCATTTCCAACCTGTTCACTACCAGCAAATTAACAGTTCATCAGGAAAAGAAAGTTACCCATATCAATCAGCCTAAAACAATGGTGTAAAAAGCTGTAAACCTGTGGTTGAGATTCGCAAAAGCTCTTCAACCGAAGGGGACCATTGGTAGTTTAAATGAAAAACAGAATGGTGTTTACTGTGATAAAAGCAAAAAACTGCGGACGCTAGAAATCCAAAACAAAAACAAAAATACCTGGAAAAACTCAGCAGGTCTGACAGCATCTGCGGAGAGGAACACAGTTAACGTTTCAAGTCCATATGACTCTTCAACAGAACTAAGTAAAAATAGAAGAGAGATGAAATATAAGCTGGTTTAAGGGGGGTGGAACAGGTAGAGCTGGATAGAGGGCCAGTGATAGGTGGAGATAACCAAAAGATGTCACAGACAAAAGGACAAAGAGGTGTTGAAGGTGGTGATATTATCTAAGGAATGTGCTAATTAAGGGTAGAAAGCAGGACAAGCAAGGTACAGATAGTCCGAGTGGGGGTGGGGTGGGGGGAAGGAACCAAAAAAGGCTAAAAGGTACAGATAAAACAATGGATGGAAATACAATTAAAAATAATGGAAATAGGTGAGAAAAGAAAAATCTATATAAATTATGGGAAAAAAGGGGGATCGGAAAGGGGGTGGGGATGGAGGAGAGAGTTCATGATCTAAAATTGTTGAACTCAATATTCAATCTGGAAGGCTGTAAAGTGCCTAGTTGGAAGATGAGGTGCTGTTCCTCCCGTTTGCGTTGAGCTTCACTGGAACAATGCAGCAGGCCAAGGACAGACATGTGGGCATGAGAGCAGGGTGGAGTGTTGAAATGGAAAGCAACAGGGAGGTCTGGGTCATGCTTGTGGACAGACCGAAGGTGTTCTGCACCCAGTCACCCAGCCTGCGTTTGGTCTCTCCAATGTAGAGGAAACTGCATTGGGAGCAACGAATGCAGTAGACTAAATTGAGGGAAGTGCAAGTGAAATGCTGCTTCACTTAAAAGGAGTGTTTGGGCCTTTGGATAGTGAGGAGGGGGGAAGTAAAGGGGCAGGTGTTGCACCTTCTGCAGTTACATGGGAAGGTGCCGTGGGAGGGGGTTGAGGTGCAGGGGGTGATGGAAGAGTGGACCAGGGTCTCCCGGAGGGAACGATCCCTTGGAGTGCCACCGGGGGGGGGGTGAAGGGAAGATGTGATTGGTGGTGGCATCATGCTGGAGTTGGCGGAAATGGCGGAGGATGATCCTTTAAATGCGGAGGCTGGTGGGGTGATAAGTGAGGACAAGGGGGAGCCTATCATGTTTCTAGGAGGGAGAGGAAGGTGTGAGGGCAGATGCGCGGGAGTTGGGCTGGACACGGTTGAGGGCCCTGTCAACAACCATGGGTGGAAAACCTCGGTTAAGGAAGAAGGAAGACATGTCAGAGGAACTGTTTTTGAAAGTGACATCATCAGAACAGATGCGACGGAGACAAAGGAACTGAGAGAATGGGATGGAGTCCTTACAGGAAGTGGGGTGTGAGGAGCTGTAGTCGAGGTAGCTGTGGGAGTCGGTAGGCTTGTAATGGATATTGGTGGACAGTCTATCACCAGAGATTGAGACAGAGACGGGTATGTTGCTAACAGGTGTATTGTATTGTTCCCTGGGGCTGAATTTTATGATCCTCCCAGGGTATGGTGGCAGAACAGGCTCCCAGGGTCCAGTGGAGAGCCCCCACCCCCTCTGGCTCCCCTCCACCTCTGGCCTGCCCAACCTCTCTGAATTTGATGCAATTCCAGCAGTGGCCACTGTTTCCTGGTGGCACTTCTGGGAGCAGAGAGGTGCCATCCATTTGATTGGCCCGATGGACAGAAAGGTCCGGCTCAAGCCGAGTATTAAATTGCTGTTGGACAAGGTGCTGAAACTAGGGTTACATTAACACCAGGGGCTGAAGGGGCACCAGCGCAGCATAAAATTCCATCTCTGATATGCCTACCAAACACAGTAAAGATGTTAGGGTTTGAGTATTGTCTCATTATTTTCCATAATTCTCAGGTCCAGTCAGTAATCTGTCAAGGTTAGAAAGTTATATCTTATGGTGGTTCATGGAAATATTCAACTTAGCATTTGAGGTATGCCAATATCATAGTCAAATTGTGCTAACAGCGTCATTTAGGCTCACACATGAAGAATTACCACTTGGGTGGGGGTGGGGGATTAGGGTTAGGGTGACTGGCAAGGTGTCAAGATTGTTGGGGCTCGGGATCCAATGAAATTTGACACAAACCTAATTAATGGCCACTGCTCAATAATATGGGCATGTAAAGTCAACAGTGTTGAGATTATCTTTCGACTATAAAGATGACGATGGTGCTGGCAAAGCTGCTGGAAAATCCCTTGAAGGAAAGGGCTGGTGCTGCACTTGCATGGAAAGGGAGGGGGTGTTGGGGGTGACAGAGGAGTGGACTCGGGTGCTGCGGAGCGAGTGGTGCTTTTGGAATTTTGAAAGGGGACGGCAGGGAAAGATGTGTTTGGTGATGGCATCACTCTGGAGTCACCAAAATGACAGGTGATGATCCATTAAATACAGAGGCTAATGGACTGGAAGGTGAGGTCAAGGGGAACTCTATCATAAATCTTGGAGAGAGCGGAAACGTCTTCTGTACAATTACCCTCTCAAAACTCATTATAATTTTTAACAATTCTACTAGGACATCCCTCAGCCATCCCCTTTCTAGAGAACCAAGTCCCAGCCTTTTTCATAAAAGCAAAATACTGCGGATGCTGGAAATCTGAAACAAAAACAAAAATAGCTGGAAAAACTCAGCAGGTCTGACAGCATCTGCGGAGAGGAAGACAGTTAACGTTTCGAGTCGGTATGACTCTTCATCGGAACTAAGGAAAAATAGAAATGAGATGAAATATAAGCTGGTTGAGGGGCATCAGCCTTTTTCAGTCTTTCAACTTTCAATTAAGTTCACAAGATGGTTCAAAGGAGCCCAGAAGGATCCAACAGTAGAGATCATACTCCACATAGTATCAAAGCCAGGCAGTGCAATTTGTTGTAACGTAAAAGTGTGAATTTAAAAGCACTCTTAGAAAGAACGATTAATACAGTCATTTATAATGTATCTCAGGGTCTCCTGAAACTCATCACAGCCAAATATGCACTTTAGAGTCATCACCGCTGTTTTAACATAAGTAAACATTGTAGAGTAAAGGGTTAACATCAGGAGCACCTGATATTGATGTAACTACTGATGTAACTAAGATGCAATGCCAGTAACTAGAGATCTGGTGGGAAGCAGAAGTACAATCTTGTGTAGAGTACTGAGATGTAAATTGATCTGTAAATAAACAAGAGTATTTTTTATGAATAGCAATCTATGGCAGCCTTCTCAGGATGACAGGAAAATCCTAAAGAAACCTCATCTACCCCAAACGAATGATGAAACAAGTGTATGTACCAATTGGTTGTCATCAAGATCCCACAACCAGCAACGAGATAAGCTGCTGCTTAGGAGGTCTAGTGTCCTTGCCTCTAAACTAGAAGCTTCAGGCTCAATGGGACAATTATGTCCCACCCCAGGACAGAATGGCTAAGGAAGGTGAGTCCTTAATATGGTTAAATAGATTGACATCCTGCAAGTCTTTCTAGCACATACATATAGCAGGTGATAAAAGCTGGAGAGATTCCTGGTCAGCCATGTGTTGGAAAGAATGTTGTGGAGCCTCTAACATCACATCTGTAGCTCCAGACTGCAACAAAAGTGTAAAAACGCATGTTACCATTACAACTTGGACATCCTGAGTGATCAGGAGCACACCGCACCAATCTGTTACTTTAAATTTTGGGTGAGGGATTAATGTTGGCCAGGTCACTGAAGAATACAATACTAAGATAAAGGCAAAATACTGCAGATGCTGGAAATCTGACATCTTACTTTTATGTCACCATCAGCACCTTCTTTAGTCTTTAACACTGCCATTAACACTCACTTTGTCTTGTTTCCATGACATCTTTATCAATCTTTCCTGAGCTCACACCTTCTATTTTGCTCTACTTGCTCCAACCTCCCCTTAAACAGAATAATATCCATCAAATTTATACTTCCCTTTAGCTTTAAAGAAGAGTCATACGGACTTGAAACGTTAACTCTGTTTCTCTCTCCACAGATGCTGCCAGACCTGCTGAGATTTTCCAGCATTTTCTGTTTTTATCACTGAAGATAACACCAGGCCTTCTTCAAATAGTCCTAAGGGATTTTCAACTCGAGCAGGTAAATGAGGTCTCACCGCCGATAATGTGGTACCTACTATCTCAGTGCTGTGCTAATGTGCTCATGTCTCTGGAGTGAGCCCCAGGCCTCCCAACTCAGGTGAAGGTTTTAACACTGAGGCAAGGCTCGGACTTATTGTACAGCAGCACACGTTAATTTCTCTGTAACAAAATGATATCAGTAGGACTGCAGAAGATTGAACACACTTCTCTTCTGTTTCATATTTCCATAATAACAAGGATTATTTTCACTCTATCCCTTCAATCTTTAGGATTAGCACAGGCCCAAAGCTTCCAGTGGTATTGTAATAATTGATTGTGCAGCTAGCTTAAACCTCCAGATGCATGGGTCACTGAGATTCTCAGCATATGAATATATAAAGTTAATTTAGCATCATGGTCTTATGGTGCGCAGTGGCTAGCTGGTACACTCTTAAAATTGGATCTGGATTTGGCAGCTTTCTCCATTAAATCAAAGACGTTATTAACTCAGATGGAAACGTAAATTAAGCTTGAGATTGGAACAGCATTTGTGCTCAGAAATGTTGTTCCATTGTGGGCCGGAAGTGCCCTGGCGGGGGGAGGTGTTAGAACCCCATTCTGATGTGTTGACATTTCAGATTTTCAATCAGGATTTGGCAAGGTAGACATGGAAACAATGTCTCCACTTGTGGGCAAGTCCAAAGCTAGAGGTCATAAATATAAGATAGCCACGAATAAATCCAATAGGGAACTCGGAAGAAGTTCCTTAACCAAGAGAGGGAGTAGAATGTGAAACTCGCATCCATAAGGAGTAGTGAATACCACAGGTGCATTTAAGGAAAGCTAGATCATTTGAGAGAAAGGAAGAGGTGATGGAGTAGGGCAGGAGGAAGCTTTTGTGGAGCATAACCATCAGCTTAGACCTGTTGGGCTGAAGATCTGTTTCTGTGCTGTAAATTGTGTTAAATCAAATGGCTCCATGCCTAATGTACAATCCGTCCTATCCTATGCTCCCCTCTGCAGCCCATCTAACAGAAATTTAACCTTCTCACCAACAAAGACAGAATCTATCTTTCAGGATCGAACATAAAAGTAACCAGGAGAAATGATGTAATATAACATAAGGAAACAAAAAAAAAAACCACAATCATTTATTTGCAGGCCCCTTAAAGCTGGAACTACCCCTGGAATCCCTGGCAGGGTCTACAGCCTACAGGCTACCTGCCTTCGTAAAGAAGAAACATTCTTAACCAGAAGCGAGAGCTAATCTTTGCCCTCACCCAGTAACAACAAGCACAGGCGACTTCAGTACGACCGGACTGCTCAAGCAATTCATTAGCTTGGTAATTACTGCTTAAAAAATAAAGAACTCTTCGAGCATACCAGATGACCTTTCAACATATTTTAAATTATGTAAGTATAATTATTATGTCTATCCTAACATTAATTGTCATAAGGCTGCAACTAGGGTATTAATTATAATGCAGTGACAAATGAGCAGACCATTCAGGCACATCTCTTTGCCTTGCTGCAATTGATCAATGTGATACATTATGAAAGGCAAATAAATCCACAGCAGTTAATACTGGATATGTTTATTTGATTGGGATCACTATGAATCAACAGCCTTATTAAATTCACCCAGTAGTGTTTCTGCTGCATTCCTGAACATCTATCTCTTCATTACCCGTTCGGCTGCATTGGTTCCTTCCCCGAAATCCTGGTTGCTTGCAGCCCTCTCCTGGCCACTCACTGTATTATTGTAGAACAGAGCAGCAGCAAGTGATAGGCAGAAGGAAGGAAAGAAAGAATGAAAGGAAGAGAAAAATATAATTTTAAACACTTGCATTCTGGTATTGCTCCTGCAGAGAGCAGGTGGGGGCAGAATGGCCTTTCGTCTGTGCTTCTATGGGCGAAATCGTCACAGGTTTGCACTAAGCGCATTAGCGGGTGGGAAAAAAGTCAATTTACCCGCCGGCCGCAATGGTAGGGTTTCGCACCGTATCGTCCCATTCCCGCCTCATTAATGACGCAGCCACAGGAATCACGCCGTCTCGCTGGCAGGCGGCCTCCAGCTTGCCCACCATACTGCAACCTCGCCGCTTCCTCATGTGGGACGTCATATTTAAACTGCAGCCGCGCGCACACCTGTCAATGCTTGCAGCCCAGGACTGCCCCAGTGAAGACAAGACCCTGAAAACCAAGAAGAGTGCAGCCACCCCCCACCCAATTCAGTGACACGTCCCTGGGACACCTTCTGGACGCTGTGGAGACCCGCCGCAATGTCCTCCACTCCGGCTCTGGCCGCAGGAGGCCCAGCAGTCTCAACGCTCTAGCTTGGGGGCGGTGGCAGAGGTGGTCAGCGCCAACGCTGCACACAAGAGGTGCAGAAAACAGATGAATGAATGATCTCATCTCTGCTGCCAGGGTAAGGCAACCATCCCATCACTCTAAACTCACACACTCACAAGCCCATCACACATTCACTGGCATCTCACTCACTGCCAGCTCAAAGGACGTCACCCTCTCACTCTCGCACACATCTCCATGTGGCCTCATCTCCTCTGGAGACTGCCTCCTCATCAACATGTGCCCCCCAGACACACCCCGGGATACCACCCACCCCCCACCCCCCCCCCACCCTCTTCCCCAGTACAACTCTCGTCCTGCAGCCTCTTCCCTTTGCCGAGGCCACTTCTCCCCCTTCCCCAAGCAAGCCCTAGCCCTGCATCGTTGAAAAGCCACCCCCGCCTTACGGCTGGTCTGGTAGGTAGAGACCTGCCCATGACCCCCCCTCCCCCCGCAAAAGTGATGTGGCGCTGCCTGCGAAGCCTGGCGCTGATGACTGCGAGTGCTGCCTGAAGCAAGTTGGGCAGTCCTAAGCGAAGTGCACGTCACTTATGTACAGCTGTGAAACACGTCGGTCTGCAATCATGCTGATGTGCCCAGATGATCCAGCGTGGGGGGGGATGATTCCGGTGAGCAGGGTTTGGAGCGAGATGCTAAAGTTATTGAAATTAGATTCCCAACGTGCGGTGACAGGAAACGCGGCCTGCCATTGACAGGTGGAGCGGACAATCGCAAACTGGTTTCACGACAACTTCTCGGCATATTGCCCCACCACCGCCCCGCCCCGTCCCACCTACTATAGCACCCGATGCCAATGGGGCCGGAAAGTTCCGGCCTATGATTCTGCCATTCTATGAATTTTATAGCACTCGATATGGTGTCAGGATGTCCCAAAGCACTTCACAACCGATGAAGTCCTCTTTCAGTGTAGTTGCTGCTGGTTTATTTTATTCTTTCATAAGATGTTGGCATCGCTGGCGAGGCCATCCCTGGTTGTCTTTGAGAAGGGGGTAGTGAGCTGCCTTCTTGAGCCACTGCAGTCCACGTGGTGTAGGTACACCCACAGTGCTGTTAGGGAGGGAGCTCCAGGATTTTGACCCAGTGACAATAAAGGAACAGCGATATATTTCCAAGTCAGGATGGTGTGTGGCTTGGAGGGGAATGTGTAGGTGGTGCTGGTCTGGTGCACCTGCTGATCTTTCCTGTTTAGGTATAAGAAACTTGGCAACAAATTGCGTAGCAAGGTCTCACCTAAATCAATGATAATGTCCAGATAATCTGTGGCTTTGGTCTTGTGAAAATATCTTCTCATAAAAATAGTTAAGAAAATAGCAATCAAGGATGTATGCAATGAACATAAATTCGAGGTGACCGTGCTGTTTAATGCATGAATGTTTACTGCATCCAGGTGGCATTACTTTGCTGCACTAATGTAGTCTGCAACTGTTGAGTGCCAGTAAGGCTCAGTGGGGTAAATGTCACACTTCATTGGTGCCAGTGCAGAGTTTCATGCTGTTGAACCAGATTTGGATCCATTGGGATGGAAGTGCTTGACTCACAGTGAACACAGTTTCCTGTATGGTGGCTTAGTTGGAAATTTACACCATAGCTTTGAATATATTGGCATTGGATGGGGTGCAGTACAGATGCAGCAGATACTGGGGCTAAAACAATTAAATTATGTGGACAGGTTACACAGTGGTTATAACCTGGAACTTGCTGCCTTCAAGGGTGGTGGAAGCAGAAATCAATGATTGCAGAAAGAAATTGAATGAGCACTTGCAAAAAATAAGCTTGCAGCACTGCAAGGATAGAGCAGGGGAATGGATCTGACTGGATTGTTTTTCTTCATTCACAGAATGTAGGCTTCGCTGGCTAGGCCAGCATTTATTGCCCATTCCTATATGCCCTTGAGAAGGTGGTGGTGAGCTGCCTTCTTGAACCGCTGCAGTTCATGTCATGTAGGTACACCCACAGTGCTGTTAAGGAGGGAGTTCCAGGATTTTGATCAAGTGACAGTGACAGTGACAGACGATATCTTTCCAAGTCAGGATGGTGAGTGGCTTGGAGGTGAACTTCCAGGTGGTGGTGTTCCCATCTACCCAATGCCCTTGTCCTTCTAGCTGGTAGCAGTCATGCATTTGGAAGGTGATGCCTAAGGAGCCTTGGTGAGTTTCTGCAATGCATCTTGTAGCTGGTACACAGAGGGAGTGAATATCTGTTGAAGGGGTGCCAATCAAACAGGCTGCTTTTTCCTGGATGATGTCAAGCTTCTTGAGCTGCACTCATCCAGGCAAGTTGGGAGTATTCCATCACACTCCTGATTTGTGTCTTGTAGACGGTGGACAGGCTTTGGGGAGTCAGGAGGTGAGTTACTCGCCGCAGGATGCCTAGCCTCTGACTTGATCTTGTAGCCACAAGAGTGGCTTGTATTTATATGGCAGGTCCAGTTCAGTTTCTGTCCAATGGTAACAACACCCCCCCACCCCCCCCACCCCCCCCCCCCCCCCCCCCCCCCCCCCCCCCCCACCCACACAGGATGTTGATGGTCAGGGATTCAGTGATGGTAATGTCATTGAATGTCAAGGGAGCAATTGTTAGATTTTCTCTTGTTGGAGATGGTCCTTGCCTGGCACTTGTGTGGCATGAATGTTACTTGCCACTTGTCAGCCCAAGCCTGGATATTGTCCAGGTCTTGCTGCATTTGGACATGGACATGGACATGGAGTCTCAAATGGTGCTGAACATTGTGCAATCATCAGCGAACATCCCCACTTCTGACCTTAATGGAAGGATGTTTATTCATGAAGCAGCTGAAGATGGTTGGGCTAAGGCCAGAAAGCTGGCATGGGCTCGATGGGCCAAACGATCACTTTCCTTGTTGTAGTAACTCTATTATGCTATGACACTATGACTCTAATTTAGGCTTTCACTTTCTTAACTAGATTAAGAGGTGATTCAACTGAGATGTTTAAAGGGGTTGACAGGGTAGAGACAGTGAAGCTATTTTGTTTGATGAGGGAGCCTGGCCTTCAGATTAGAACTAGGCAATTTAGGGGTGATGTCAGGAAGCACCTATTCACACAAAGGCAAGTGGAAATCTGGAATTCTGTCCCATGGAAAAGCTGTTGCAGCTGGGTGTGAATTTAGAGTTCCAAGCCTGAGATTGATAGATTTTTCTTAGACAAAGCTGTTAAGGTTCACAGAGCCAACATAGGCAGATGGAGTTTAGATAGAGATTAGCCATGAGATAACTGAATAGTAGAACAGTTTCAAGGGGCTGAATGGCCTTCTCGCATTCCTATGTTCCTAATAGATTAAAAGAAGTGACCACAACTTCTTGCAACATTTATATACAAGCACTCAGTTTTGGTCCAATTTGAACCCTTGCTTTGTAGGACACATTTATAAGATAAAGTAGGCCATTTAAGATTTTGGGATTTGAGTTCCGCTGTGTGAAAGTCTCATTGCTGGCATTGCAGGTATTTTTTTTTTGACTGACACAGAAATCTGAGAAGCAGCTGCAGCACTTGTGGTGTCCCTGGCAAGAACATGTTTCTGCCTCACTCTTTATCAATGAAGATTCTTTTGAAATGCACCAAGGTGGAGCAAGGGGATGCATGGAGAGCGGACTACGGTGGAGTGAGATGTAGACAGAGTATGTGGTTGAGATTTGGTTCAGTTGTTAAGTTCTGGTAAGTTTTTCTCAACTTTAAATTTAGTTTAAGAGTCAACCTCTAATACAGAACCTCTAAATGAGTTAAATAGCCTTCTTAAACAGGAAGCTGCCTGACAGTGGCAGTTATCCATTAATCAGCTGAGTTAGTTGGTTCAATACATACTGTACAATTACTATAGCAGGAAGCCAAGCTAGCTAGTTACTCATCAGGGGCTCTATATAAGAAGACAGGTTTTACAAACCATACAGAGTAAGGGGACACACAGAGACACTACACCAGAGTGAGATACAGACAGAATTTGGTTCAGGTGGGAATTTCTGGTTTGGATGGGAAAAGAAGCACTCCTTTTTTAACCTTTTTGTCAGCCTCCAGCAGTTGGTGAGTTTTCTTCCTTCATCTGCAAGCTAGGTGAGTGTACCGTTCTGTTGCTTTATCAATGCACAATATTAAATAATTGACTAAATAAATAAGATTGCACAGAAATGGGAGGGCTTCACCTGCCAAACACTTCAAAAGTAATTCATTAGCTGCAAAACGTTTTGGGCAATTTTCAGAATGTGAACGAACGCTTCATTTTCCTTGTATTGCAGAACTGTTTCCATTGAAAAAAAGGGTATAAAAAATGTGACTCCATTTTGAATTCACAATGTGGGATGGGACTTGGACGCCTGATGACAAAGCAATACTCATGCATTGCAGGAGGTTGTTCTTGCTCTACCCTCTAAAGTTGGGTGAGCCCTACAGTGAGGAAGGAACTACGCTGTTACGGGGAGAGCTGAGGGCCCGGCTCAGCAGACCACCCAATGTTGAAATAAAATGGCAGTCCCAAAAGGAAGGCAGTGACCATTTAGAGTTCTCTACCCCAGAGGGCCGGGGAAGCCCATCCGCTGAGTACAATTTAAGAGTGAGATCAATCGATTTTTTTTTTTGGACACGACTGGAGTCGCACTATAGGGATAAGAGGGGAAAGTGGGGTAAAAGCAGATCAACCATATTGTTATAAAATGGAGGACTGGGTTCGAGGGACCCTCTGGCCGGCTCCCTATTTCTTATGTTTTTAACTTCACTCAAACCTGTCATTTGATCATTGAGCCTGTGATGTGCTACTCCCAGAACATTAGTGACACTTCTATTTGCCCACAATTTGTTTTCCTGTTCCTCTTCTAAAGGGATAGGTTGCTTTCCTGGTGACGGTTCCAAAGGTTCCTTTAGCCTTCCATTGCCTTGCACAAGAGTACTTTCTGCAAGTATGGTCTCACATGACAAGTGCTGGCAAGATAATTCACCATGATAGACTTTGCCAACATGCCTTTGCATGAGGTGCACTTCATACAAGGTCATGGGAAAAGAGCAGGGTGTGTGGGACTAAGTGGATAGCTCTTTCAGAGAACCAACAGAGGTACAATGGACCGAATGGCCAGCTGCTGTGCTGTATCATTCTAGGATTGACTGTAAAGCACGTAGGGACATCCTGATGCCGTGAAAGACACTGCATAAATGCAAGTTCTCTCTTTCTTACTTTTACTTCTGAATGCACTCCCCCTGAACACCAGCTACAATCTGATACCCTCTGTAATAAAAACTGAACTTGATGTATTATTCTGTCACCACAAACCAGCGGCCCAGATCATTTGCCTGCCACCTCAATCTGGGGAACTCTGCACGTCATAAAAAGTTGAGAAAAAAAAAGCATTAAAAGTGAGAATTTTTTTTTAAAGAAACTTCTTAAATGACAGACTGCTGGAAATTTGGGAAGATTTATTACAGGGCTATCTTCTTCATGATATTGTGAAAACTGTTCTTCCTCCAGAACTCTTTGACCCAGTTGATTCATTAATGGCAGAACAGCACCCAAGGTTCCTCAGAGGAACCTGCTGTTCTCTAAGCCGTTTCCGGCATTGGAACCATCACTTTCTTTCTTGCTCACACTGCTTATATGCCCTACTGAGGAAAACATTCAATAAAAATGTTCCATTACACACAAAAACAACATGTTCTCTGAGGATATTATATTAGAAGGAAGCCATGCTACATCTCCATGAATCACAGGTTAGGCCTCAGTTGGAATTGTGCCCATTTCTGGGCACTTCCCTTTGGCAAAGATGTCAAGGCCTTGGAGAGGGTGCAGAGGAGATTTGCTGGCATGGGAATGAGGGACTTCAGTTATCTGGAGAGATAGGAGAAGCTGAGATTGTTTCACCTTAGTGGCAGAGAGGATTGAGAGGAGATTTAATGGAGGTGTTCAAAATTTTGGAGGGTTTTGATAGAGGAGGAAACTATTTCCATTGGCAGGAGGAACAACAACAAGAACATGGAGATTGAAGATAATTGGCTAAAGAACCAGAGACTGATATGGGGAGAAATGTTTCAAGCAACGAGTTGTTATGAACTGGAATGCGCTGCCTGAAGGGGTGGTGGAAACTGATTAAATAACAATTTTCTAGAGGGAATTGACTATATAGTTAAAAGGGAAAAAAAATCGCAGGACTATGGGAAAAGCCTATCCATCAAGCTTTGAAAGAGCTGACACAGGCATAATGGGTCCAATGGACTTCTGCTGGAAGGTATCGTTCTATGGTTCTATGATACAGGTAGAAGGATTGTGAAGGGCCTGCCATCTGTTTCAATTCAGCTGCTCGACAGGCCCAGCCATCTTCAGCTGCTTCATCAACGACCCTCCTTCCATCGTAAGGTCAGACGTGGAGATGTGCGCTGATGATTGCACAATGTTCAGCACCATTTGTGACTCCTCAGATACGGAAACAGTCCATGTCCAAATGCAACAAGACCTGGGGGTTACCATTGACCAGAAACTGAACTGGTCTAGCCATATAAATACTGTGGCTACAAGAGCAGGTCAGTGGCTCGGAATCCTGCAGTTACTCACCTCCTGATTCCCCAAAATCTGTCCATCATCTACGAGGCACAAATCAGGAATGTGATGTGATGGAATATTCTCCACTTGCCTATATGAGTGCAGCTCCCACAACACTCAGAAAGCTCAACACCATCCAGGACAAAGCTGTCTTCAAAGTCAGGCCATTATGTGTGCAACTGTACCAATTTGGTTGCTTGATTGGCACCCTATCCACAAACATTCACTCCCTCCACCACCGTGCACAGTAGTAGTAGTGTGTACCATCTACAAGATGTACTCTGAGAACTCACCAAGGCTCCTTCCAAACCCACGACCACTGCCATCCAGAAGGACAAGGGCAGCAGACACATGGGGCAGAATTTTACGCTGATCGGGTGGGCGTGATATCACACAAGATGATGCCGGGCAAGTGTCCCAACGACATCCCGCGCTCACGCAACATTTCGGTCGGTGCGCAAAAGTCGGAAGAGCGCCCACCGACAATTAAGAGGCCGTTTAAGGTAACTAAAGGTGCAATTGTCTCTGATTTTTCATGGTCCATCCAACCTGAGGGTTGGCAGATGGGCTAATCGGCCAGGCAGACGTTGCATTTTTCATGAGACCTCATCCAAGGGCGGGATGAGGCTTCCATTATTAAATGAAAGACAAAGGAAAATCTATGGACAGCATTTTTATCTTGTGTATGTTCAGGTGACTGATTGTGATGCTTGGACATTTTTTTCCTGATTTTAATAGCTTTATTTAATGCTTTATTTAAGTCACACACCATCCTGACTTGGAAATATATTTCCATTCCTCCACTGTCCCTGGGTCAAAATCCTGGGACTCCCTCCCTAACAGCACTGTGGGTGTACCTACACCACATGGACTGCAGTGGTTCAAGAAGGCAGCTCACTACCACCTTCTCAGGGGCAACTAGGTAGGGCAATAAATGCTGGCCTGGACAGCGATGCCAACATCCCATGAGTGAATAAAAAAGTAAACAAATAAACTCAATTTAACATCTTTTTTAGAATCTTGGTTAACATGCAAAAAAAATTAAGCAAAATCATAGAGGTCTACAGCACAGAAAAAGGCCCTTCAGCCCATCGAGTCTGCGCCGGTTAAACGATTACCTAACTATTCTAATTCCATTTTCCAGCACTAGGCCCATAGCCTTGTATGCCATGGCATCACAAGCGCACATCAAAATACTTCTTAAATGTTATGAGGGTTTCTGCCTCTATCACCCTTTCGGGCAGTGAGTTCCAGATTCCCACCATGCTCTGGGTGAAAAAATTCTTCCTCACATCCCCTCTAAACCTCGTGCCCCTTACCTTAAATCTATGCCCCCTGGTTATTGATCCCTCCACCAAGGGGAAAAGTTCATTCCTGTCTACCCTATATATGCCCCTCATAATTTTATACACCTCAATCATATTCAGCCCTCAATCTCCTCTGTTCCAGGGAAAATAACCCCAGTCTATCCAATCCCTCCTCATAACTAAAACTCTCCAGCCCAGGCAACGTGTTTGAGGACCCTTCAACACATTTGATTTAATCTTTTCCAGAACACCATTCCCATTACAGTTTCTAGTTGTCAGACACTCTCTCTTAAGTCCCCGCACAGCCACTGCACGAGCACATATCTTGCTGATGTTCTGAGGGTCAAAGGTTGACAATCCAACTTTGGGATACTTCCTGTGGCATCAACCAGTGATGTGAAAGAGCAGTCTCCTCTCAGCGTGGTCACTTGCACTTGCTTCAGATGCATAGGTCATTCAAGTTTGGCAACTCAATCAGACCAATTCAGCTGTCCTTGAAGCCAGGCCATTAAGTGTGCGAGTGTCCCAGTTTTAGACACCCTAACCCCACGACAGCTACACTCCTCCAAGGTGACCAATTCCCCCAATGGAAAGGTAGGGGGTTAATATTTGAATGAGGAGACCCTCCAAGAAACCATGTATTCTACTTTGTGCTGTATAGGTGTGAAGGGAAGTTGGTGGCTTAGTGGTATTGTCACTGGACTGATAATCCAGCGACCCAGAGTAGTTCTCTGGGGATGGGTGTTCAAACCCCACCACGGCGGATGGTGGTATTTGAATTCAATAAATATCTGGAATTGAAAGCCTAATGATGACTATGAAACCATTAACAATTGTTGTGAAAACCCATCAAGGAAGAAAATCCACTGGTCTGGCCTACATGTGATTCCAAACCCACAGCAAGGTGGTTGACCCTGAACAAGGGCAATTAGGGATGGGCAATAACTGCTGGTCCAGCCAGCAACACCCATGCCCCACAAATGAATAATAAAAAAAAACTGCACCACTGAGACAGGACTGGAAAGTTAAATTCATATTGGATATTTGGAAAGGTTGCTATGAAAGATAGGGGAGCACGTGGTTTTGAATGTTGGAAGTGACCACATGGACTGCAAAGGCCATTCTCACTGCTAAATTTTCCTCCTGTGTTTTATAAGGTTTGCTGCTACCCGGAGAACTGATCACCTGGTGAAGCAACAATGCAACAAAGGGCAACAACAGAAGAATAACTTCACTACCAATACTGTCAAAAGCCCCCATGCGATGTTGCATGACATTTTCCAGTCTTTGGGAATCCCCTTGAGGTCCTTCCCCGTCCTTTATTTTCATCATTCTGAAAATGTGGGCAAGGCCTGGATTATTAACCGTCCCTATTTTCCCTGAAGGATTTGGTGGGCCTTCTTCTTAAACTGCTGCCGTGCATGTGGTGTAGGCTGTTACTAATATTGCTGTTAGGTGGAGAAATTCCAGGATTTTGACCCAGTGCTGATAGTGTAATTGGTGATATATTTCTAAGCTTGGAGGGGAACTTAGAGGGGGTGGTGTTCCCACGTGCCCTCTGTTCTCCTCCTGCTTGTTCAGGAGAAACTCTCGAAGAAGAAATCAGAGATCCTTATACGAACCCGTTGCCCATGTTCTTCTAAGCGATGGAATTTTGGACGATGCTGCTGAAGAAACCATGGCACATTGCTGATGTGCATCTTGTAGATGGCAAACGTTGCTGGTAGGCATGGAGGAAGCGAAAGTTTAAAGCGGTGGATGGTGTGCCAATCAAATGGAATGCTTTGGCCTGGATGCTGTAGAGCTTCTTGAATGTTGTTGCAGTTCCACCGATCCAGATAAGTGAAATATGTTCCACATATATTTCTGAATCAAGCCTTGCAAGTGGTGGAGCTAGGAGGTGAGGCACTCACTGCAGGTTGCCCAGCCACTGCTCTAGCAGCCACTGTGTTTATGTGGCCGGTTCAGTTGATTTTCTAGTCAAATAAATACTCATATCCCTAGAAGACTAAAAATTAGCCTAGGGTGGAATTTTATGGCTCCATTTCAGCAGGGGTGGGGCCATAAAATGCGACAAGACATTCAAAAGTCCATTGACTTCGGCGGGACTGTAAACTCGCGCCAGTGTAAAATCCTGCTCCAGAAGATTAAGGAGCATGAAATGATGAATGAAACGTGGAATGTCTTAAGCCCTTCTTTTAAGACTGGGGCATCTACTCAAGTTCACCTCTCCTGGAGTTCAACATTCCTGCTACATACATGTTATGCATTTTCCATCTCAGATGTGGAAGTTCATATTTTCAGTGCCCATACACAGGATTAGTGAGAATTAACTCACCCCCTCCAGGTTTCCAAATTGTGGGCACAGCATTGGCAGAAATAAGCATGGTTACCAGTGAATTGCTGATTTTATCTCAAAGGGGGTTAGGCTACAAAGTGATGCTCCCTTCAGTTGTACGGAGCCTTAGTCAGGCCCCATCTGAAGAACTGTGTTTAATAAGTAGGTTTACTAGGCTAATACCTGGAATGGATGGGTTGCCTTATAAGGAAAGGTTGGACCACATCTTGAGGACTGAGGCTATGCTAGATGCAATATGCAATATGCTACAATATACTAGAAGGTTATGCTTCAGTTATACAGAGCACTAGTGAGACCACATCTGGAGCACTGTGTACAGTATTGGTCTC
The DNA here is from genome assembly GCF_017639515.1 of Carcharodon carcharias. Taxonomy (NCBI): domain Eukaryota; kingdom Metazoa; phylum Chordata; class Chondrichthyes; order Lamniformes; family Lamnidae; genus Carcharodon; species Carcharodon carcharias. The sequence goes on from NC_054470.1 coordinate 185,421,197, forward strand.
CTTATTTAAGAAAAGAGGTAAATGCATTAAAAGCAGCTCAGAGAAGGTTTACCAGGCTAATACCAGGAATGGGTGGGTCGCCTTATGAGGAAATGTTGAACAGGTTAGGCTTGTGTCTGCTGGAGTTTAGAAGAGTAAGAGGTGACTTGATTGAAACATATAAGATCCTGAGGGGTTGTGACAGGATGGATGTGGAAAGGATATTTCCTCTTGTGGAAGAATCTAGAACAAAGGGTCACTATTTAAAAATAAGGGGCCACCCACTTAAGACAGAGATGAGGAGAAAATTTTTCTCTCAGACGGTAATGAGTCTTTGGAACTCTTCCTCAAAAGGTGATGGAAGCAGGGTGATCCAATATTTTAAGGCAAAGCCAGATAGATTCTTGATAAGCAAGGGGTGGGGTGATAGGTTATTTGGGGTAGGTGGGAATGTGGAGTTGAAGTTACAATCAGATCAGCCACGATCTTATTGAATGGTGGAGCAGGCTCGAGGGGCAGAGTGGCCTACTCCTGCTCCTAATTCATATGTTCATATGTCCATATGTGTTCAGATTTGGGCAACACACCTCAGGAAAGATGTGTTGCTCTTGGAGGAGTGGTGCAATACAGGTGCGGTAAAACTTTACCAGGGCTTAGAGAGTTCAATTTTGAGAACAGGTTTCAACTCAAGAAGATCGACACTATTCAGGACAAAGTAGCCTGCTTGACTGGCACCCCCTCCACCATCGTCAACATTCATTACCTCCACCACCAACGCAGAGTGGCAGCAGCATGTACCATCTACAAGATGCACTGCAGAAAATCACCAAGGCTCCTTCGACATTACCTTCCAAACCAGCGATCCCTACCATCATAGGCAGCTGCTGCATGGGAACACCATCACCTACACGTTCCCCTCCAAGCCACACGTCATCCTTCACTGCCCCTGGGTCAAAACCCTAGAACTCCCTCCCTAACAGCCTACACCACATGGACTGGAGCTTTTCAAGAAAGCAGCTCACCACCACCTTCTGAAGGGCAATTAGGGATCGGCAATAAATGCTGGCCCAGCCAGCAGTGCCCACATCCCATGAAAGAATACATTTTTTAAAAGTTGACTTGCATTCCCTTTCGTATTGAGGATTGAAGGATGGGTAAATTGAGATGATTGGGATGAAAGAACAATGGGGCTTAAGCTTGAATTTAGAGGCAGGCTTTTCAATCGTGAAACCAAGAAGCACTTTTCCAAACAAAGATCGGCGGAAATTTGGAACTCGCTCTCCCAAAGGGCTGTGGATGCCAGGAGAATTGAAGCTTTCAAGACTGAGATCAATAGATTCGTGTTAGGTGAGAGTACCAAGGGGTATGAAGCAAAGGCGGAGAAAAGCAGTTAAGATACAAATCAGACATGATTGCATTGAATAATGGATTGGGCCCAGGGGACTTAATAGCCAACTCCTGTTCCTAATGTTACTATGCATAGTATGCAGATGCCTACATTCATTCCCAAACAAAGTGGGAAATCTAGTCCACAATGATTCACATAAGCCTGCACAAAACTACAAATAATTCAGCAAACTGAAGAAAATGTCCTATTCCATCATTATGGATGTCATTCACCAATAATTCTTTCTACTCAGATTATTTATTTCCTGAAGCCTAATTTACGCAAGCTCCTTTAAACCACTCTAAATCACTTTACAGCAGCATTGCTTTATTCATTGCCCTGCCCTCTTGCAACTTGTGCCTTGGGGTATTTTGTAATGTTAAAGGTGCTATGTACACGCAAGTTGTTATTGTTCCAACTGCTCTTCTATTGAAGGTATTGGCTCCTTACTGGAATGTTCTTCCAAAGGGCAATGGATGCCTTTAAGTACCTTTCCAAAGTGGGTGTTCTTGTGAGAGTTGAGGATGACCTGATAGCAGTCTTTAAGATAATGAAAGGGTTTAGTACAGTAGATATAGAGAAAGTGTTTCCAATTGTGCAAGGAGTTCAAAACTAGAGCTCATAAATATGAAGTAAATAATATAAATCTGACAAGGAATTCAGGAGAAATTTCTTTACCCAGGGAATCAGGTCCCGCATGGGAGACTGATAACGAAGGTAAGAGCCCATGGGATCCAAGGCAATTTGGCAAATTGGATCCAGAATTGGCTGAGTGGCAGGAAGCAGAGGGTGATAGTCGAGGGGTGTTTTTGTGACTGGATGCCTGTGTCCAGTGGGGTTAAACAGGGATCAGTGTTGGGTCCCTTGCTGTTTGTGGTATATATAAACGATTTAGACTCGAATGTAGGAGGGTTGATCAGTAAGTTTGCACATTACACGAAAATTAGTGGGGTGGTAAATAGTGAGGAGGATAGCCTTAGAATACAGGAGGATATAGACAGGCTGGTCAGATGGGCTGATCAGTGGCAAATGGAATTTAATCCAGATAAGTGCAAGGTGATGCACTTGGGCAGGACAAACATGGCATGGGAATTCACAATGAATGGTAGGACCCTGGGAAGTACCAAGGATCAAAGGGACCTTAGTGAGCATGTCCACCGGTCCCTTAAGGTAGTGGGACAGGTAGATAAGGTGGTTAAGGTGGGATACTTGCCTTTATTAGTCGAGGCATAGAATATAAGAGCAGGGAGGTTATGCTGGAACTGTATAAAACACTGATTAGGCCACAACTAGAGTATTGCGTGCAGTTCTGGAATCCGCATTATAGGAAGGATGTGATTGCACTAGAGGGAGTGCAGAGGAGATTTATCAGGATGTTGCCTGGGCTGGAGAGTTTTAGTTATGAAAAGAGATTGGATAAACTGGGGTTATTTTCCCTGCAGCAGAGGACGTTTAGGGGGGACATGATTGAGGTGTATAAAATTATGAGGGGCATAGATAGGGTAGACAGAAAGGAACTTTTCCCCTTGGTGGAGGGATCAATAACCAAGGGGGCATAGAGTTAAAGTAAGGGGCAGGAGGTTTAGAAGGGATGTGAGGAAGAATTTTATCACCCAGAGGGTGGTGGGGATCTGGGACTCACTGCCTGAAAGGGTGGTTGAGGCAGAAACCCTCATAACATTTAAGAAGCATTTGGATGTGCACTTGCGATGCCATGGCATAAAAGGCTATGGGCCTAGTGCTGGAAAATGGGATTAGAATAGTTAGGTACTTGTTTGGCTGGTGCAGACTTGATGGGCCAAAGGGCCTTTTTCTGTGCTGTCGACCTCTATGACTCTATGAGGATGGACAAAATGTGGAACTTGCTGGCACAAGGAGCAGTTGAGGCAAATAGCATAGAGGTGGTCTACAAAATTGGGCTCCATAACTTGGTTTCTGATCAGTTCTGCAATACATTCTTCAATCCAGGGACCTGTCAAACCAGAAGCTTCCCCGATCTTCTCCACGGTCCATGGTATCTCCTTTTTTGACCAATGTTACAGCGCATTCTTCATTAAAACAACTGGTTGATAGCATTAGTAACTGTGAGTGGAAGTTCAGCACAGCAATGGAAGAGTTTTAGAGGTTTCCACTTGCGGTGGGGAACTCCAGTAATTGGCGGAGGGCATTTGTAAATGAAGCAACTGGAAGAGGGCACCAGTAAATCGACAATTGAGGGTGCGCATGTATAATGGGCTGATCTGATTATAGGCTCAACATCACAATCCTGCCTAACCCAGGTAACCTTTGACTCCCTTGTTAGTCAAGAATCTATCTACCTCTGCCTTTAAAAGCTTCATTGACCCTGCCTCCACTGTTCTCTGGGGAAGAGAGTTCCATAGACTTCCGATCCTGTCTTAAATGGGAGACCCCTTATTTTTAAACAGTGTCCCCTAGCCCTAGTTTCTCCTGGAAAGGAAACATCCTTTCAACACCCACCCTGTCAAGTCCCCTCAGGATCTTATATGTTTCAATAAGATCACCTCTAAACTCCAATGGATTCAGGCCCAACCTGTCCAACCTTTCCTTATAAGATACCCCCACAACCCATATTCCAGGTATTAGTCTAGGAAACCTTCTCTGAACTGCTTCTAATGCATTTATATCCTTTCTTAAATAAGGAGACCAAAACTGTACTCTAGATGCGATGACACCAATGCCTCGTACAACTCTGGCTAAATTCCATTCCCTTTACATTAAATTACAACATTCCATTTGCCATCCTATCACTTGTTGTGCCTGCATACCAACCTTTTGTGGTTCATGCACCAGGACACCCAGGTCCCTCTGTCCCTCAGAGTTCTGCAATCTCTCTCCATTTATATAATATACGGCTTTTCACTTCTTCCTGCCAAATGGACAACTTCACATTTTCCCACATTATAGTCCATCTGCCAAATTTTTGCCCACTCACTTAACCTATCCCTCTGCAGGCTCCTTATGGCCTCTTCACAGCTAACTATTCCACAGATCTTTGTGTCATCAGCAGATTTAGCAACCATACATTTGGTCCCCTCATCAAAGTCGCTGATATAAATTGAGGCCCCAGCACTGATCCCTGTTGCACTCCACTCGTCACATCTTACAAAACTGAAAATGGCCCATTTATGCCTACTCTCTGTTTCCTATTAGCTATCCAATCCTCTATCCATGCTGATATGTTACCTCAAACACCATGAGCTCTCATTTTGTGTTTTAGCCATTCAAAGGTAATTGAATCTGTCCAAATAGCAATGAATGTAAGGGTATCTCAAGTTACGATATTAACTGTGAATGTCTTGAAAGATGTGCTATTCAAAAATGAACCATGAAACCTGCTTTATGTCTATTTTAAATCACATTTGGCCCCAAGATGAGCTTCCGACAATACATCCATGCAACACTAAAACCGCAGCCTATTGCCACCTTCACCTGTCTCCACCCCTGCCTCAGCCCATCTGCTGCTGAAACCCGCATTTGTGCCTTCGTTACCTCCAGACTTGACTATTCCAATGCATTCCTGGCTGAACTCTCGGATTCTACCATCTGTATACTTGAAATCATCCAAAACTCTGCTGCCCTTGCCCTTATGCCAAGTCCTGTTCACCCACCATTCCTATACTCGCTGACGTGTATCGTCTCTCAGTCAAGGAATGCTTCTAAATTAAAATTCTCATCCTTGTTTTCAAATTCTCCATGGCTTCACCCCTCCCTATCCCTGTAACCTCCTCTAGCCCCACGACTCTTCGGGATATCTGCACTTCCCTAATTCTGGCCTCTTAATTATTTAATTGTCCCACCATTTGTGGCCTTCGGCTACCTAGAAACTAAACTCAGGAGCCTGAATATTCCGGCCAGCATGCAGGGGCAGGCCCCGCTCACCGACACGTAAAATGACGCGCGGTAACATCGGGCGTGCACATCATTCCACTCTTCAGTTCGGTGGGTACACACCGAACTGTCAAAGGCCCATTAAGGCCATTTTAAAAGTAACTGAAAGAATTAACAGGACTGCCCGTCCAACCTTAAGGTTGGCGGGGGGCAGGCGAAGAGCCCCAGGCGGCCTGCGCATTTATCATGAAACCTGATCCACGGGTGGGATGAGGTTTCATGAAGGCTTTATAAATCAAATAAATTTTTTAATTAAAGATCATTGACATGCCCCAGCTCATGTGACATGTGCATGCGCCAAAGAGCGTAGGCCCCGACTCACCCTCCTCCCCCCGCCCGCACAGGAAGCGCTCAGCACTTCCGGGCGCTTGTCACCTTGGGTAGGCCAATTACAAAATGGCAGCGCACAGACAATCGTGGGCAGCGATCGGCTACGTGCCCGCCTGCGCCCGCTCCCGAATCGCCTGCCCGACGGGGAGAAAATTCTTCCCTGGAATTCCCTCCCTAAAGCTCTCCACCTCAACGTCTACTTCTTCCTTGAAGATGTTGCCTCAATAGTGAATGAGAGGTGTAGTTGGCCTCAAACAAAGTCACAGAATCTTTTCTGTGCAGAAGGAGGCTATTCAGCCCATCAAGTCTGCACCAGCTCTCTGAAAAAGCATTCCAACTGGTCCCGCTTCCCTGCCTTATCCCTGTAACCGTATATAATATCTCTTTTCAGATAGCAATCCAATTCCCTTTTGAATACCTCGATCAAACCTGCCTCCACCACCCTCTCAGGAAGTTTGTTCCAGACTCCAACCACCCTCTGGGTGAAAAAAATTTTCCCCACATCACATTTACTCCTTTTGTCAATTATTTTGAATCTGTGCCCTCTAGTCCTTGATGTTCTCTTGAGTGGGAACAGTTTCTCACTATTTACCCTGACCGTATCCCTCAGGATCTTGAATACCTCTGCCAAGTCTCCTCTCAGCCTTCTTTTCTCCAAGGAGAACAGTCCCAACCTCTCCAATCTATTCTCAGAGCTACAGTTATTTATCCCTGGAATCACTCTGGTGAATCTCCTCTATACTCTCTCCAATTCCTTCAAATCCTTCCTCAAGTACGGCACCCAGTACTCCAAATGAGGCCTATCTGATGTCTTATAAAAGTTCAACATGACCCCTTACTCTTGTACTCAATGCCCCTATTAATAACGCCTGAGATACTAAATACTTTATTAACTACTCTCTCAACATGTCCTGCCATCTTCAATGACCTATGTACCTATACACTGAGGTAGAACATTTTATGATTTTGACCCAGCGGCAATGAAAATTGATATATTTCCAAATCTGAATGGCATCTGACATGGCTGGGAAACTTGGAGATGATGGCATTCCTTACCTCCATTACCCTTGTCCCTCTAGGTCCTGGAGGTCGTGGGTTTGGGCGGTGCTGCTGAAGATGACTTGCTGCAGTGCATCTTCAAATGGCACACACTGCAATCACTGTACACCAATGGAGAAAGGTGTGAATTTTTAAGGTGGGAAGAGGCTTCAGGGAGTTAGGATTTATATCACTCGACACAGAGTACCCTCCTGCTCCTGGATACATATTCAGATGTGAAAGCGTCGAGGTCCAAAATGACACCTGTAGTCAAATGAGTGCTACATGCTGACTGATGTTACAATCTACCTTCTCTGCATACTTCTGGTGAAAGCTCCCTGCTCCTGCACAAACAATCCACCCAAAATATTTTCTGTGCAGTGCACATCAGAATTGGACACCATTTTAGATTCAGCCCGGCACCCAAAATTCCAAAAATACAGTCACCACACAAGCAAATTTCACTGCAAAATATTCTAAGCTGGGGGAAATTCAAGGACATCAGCATTTGTAAAGACAGAGAAAAAAAAGTAGGTTAATATTTCAAATCTGCAAGTGAAATCTTAATCTGGTTTTTCATCTTTACAGGTCCTGACTCCCCTGCTGTGCATTTCCAGCATCTTCGCTTTCTTCATTTCAAATTTCCAATACTTGCAGTTATGTTTTGCTCTTTTTAATCTCATAAATTGAAGAGCCTGAGTTTTTTTGCAAAAAAAAAACACATTCATTCATCAACCAAAGGGCTTCTCACTTCAGAAAATTGGCCGAACTTCCCTGAACTGCACATCTTGTTATCCTCAGGGTGAGGCTCAGGCAAGAGACCGAGCAAAGAGGTTTCCAGATGGTGAACGCTCAAGAACACTTTTTGCAGGAGGCAGATGTGCAAATCAGTGTACTGGGATGGGCTTTACACCTGTCAGAGCGACGCCACATTTATGTCAAGCTAACCAAGCATTCATTTCAAAAGGGTTGATTAAAATCTGCAGGTGCTTAATCGCGCCGCTCAACATTTCACAATTTCTATCACGTGCGAACAAAAATATTTTTTCATCTCCCTGAGTGAGTTAATTGTCTTTCACAACTGACGTTACGCTTTCATGGCTTTCAATTATGAAAAAATTAGCAGGAACCACATAACGATAAGGGAGGGAGGTAAACAAACAGCAGCCAGCACATTAATTGAAAGTAGACAAAGCGAACAAGAATTTTGGAATTAGAAGCCTCCTAATGGACAGACGTTTTCCCTTCAATCATCGCAGGTAATAATTTAGCATGTCACGCGCTGTAACTCCCACCTCAAAAAACATCGAATCAGTAACAGTAAAACTAACATGCACAACGCAGGTTGCTTCTGATCAGAGCTACACCAGTGAAGTGGATTGTCACATCTGCTTAACAAAAGCTCGCATCTTCCAGCGGCATTAAAAGGATTTGAGAAATGCTCGTTCTGTCTTACCTTTGACCACAGGGAACTTTGGAGGTCAGTCCCGAAAGGATGGTGGAAGTAGGTTCAATAGCAACTTGCACGAGGGAACTGGATGAATACTTGAAGGCGAAACAATTATTCAGGGCTACGGGGAAAAGGCAGGGGGTTGGGGGTGAGACTAGTTGGATACCTCACTCAAAAATCTGGCGCAGGCACAATGGCCTTCGTCTGTGCTGCATTGTTCCATGACTCTAAGAAACAGTCCGTCCACTGCCAATTAGAGGTAATTGTCTTGGAATCAGATGATAACTATACTGGCACTTCAATAATCTTTGCTTTGATTTTATGACTGGTGGTGGAAGCGCAGAATATGAATAATATTCAACCACCACATAATTTGGTTAAAGTTGGATTAGTCCAGTAGGAAGTCAGAAGTAAGTTACCTGCTGACTCCCCATAACCTGTCCACAATCTACAAGGCACAAGTCAGGAGTGTGATGGAATACTCTCCAATTTCCTGGATGAGTGCAGCTCACACAACACTCAAGAAGATCAACACATCCAGGACAAAGCAGCCCGCTTGATCAGCACCCTCTTCACCACTATAAACATTCACTCCCTCCACCACTGGCACACAGTAGCAGCAATGCGTACCATCTACAAGATGCACTGCAGCAACCCACCAAGGCTCCTTTGACAGCACCTTCCAAAACCGCAACCACTGCCACCTAGAAGAACAAGGGCAGCAGTTGCATGGGAACACCACCATTTGTAAGTTCCCCTCTAAGCCACATACCATCCTGACTTGGAAATATATTGCCGTTCCTTCATGTCACTGGGTCAAAATCCTGGAACTCCCTTCCTAACAGCACTGTGGGTATAGCTACACCACATGGACTGCAGCGGTTCAAGAAGGCAGCTCACCACCACCTTCTCAAGGGCAATTAGAGATAAGCAATAAATACAGTCCTAGTCAGTGATGCCCTTATCATGTGAAAGAATAAAAAAATCATGCTTAAAGTATATGGCAATAGAGATTTCAAATGTTTGCACTACATATGTTTATTTTTTTAAGTAATTTATTACTCACCAGTAAAAATCAGAAACAAAAAAGTGACACGATTGTTGCTTATATTCAAGGAGCACGGTATCTGGCTATAACTCTATTTATAATTAATCACTAGTGTTAGCATCTGGCAGTACTCTTGCCTCTGACTCAGAAGGTTGGGGGACTCAGGTCCCACTTAGAGACTTGAACATAAAATCCAAATCAACACTGCATTGCAGCTCTGAAGGAGTGCTGCACTGCTAGAGGCACTGATGTTCAGATGGGATGATAAACTGAGGACCTGTCTTCCCTCTCAGATGAATGTAAAAGGTCCTGCGCCACCATTTTGAAGAAGAATAGGGAGAGTCCTCCCAATGTCCTGGCCATAATTTACTCCTTAACCGATACCTGAAACAGATGATCCAGTTATTTGTTTCATTGCTGTTTGTGGGAGCTTGCTGTGCACAAATCAGCTGTTGCATTACCTACATTACAACAGTGATGACACATAAAAGTGCTTAATTGGCTTTGGGATATCTTCAGTTGTGAAAGGTGATATATAACTGCGAGTCTTTCTTCATATCACCTATCTCTCTATATCCATCTTCCTACACGTACATCTACATCTCCCCCAGTATAGCTCTAGCACAAGCATCTACCCACACTGTAGAAGATTGACCAGGTCTGTCCTATCTATTAAACAACGAAAAAAATGTAACCCAGACACTTATCATACAATGAGCATCATCTCATTAAACAGTAAAGAGATTGAAAGAGCCATCAATATCATCATCAAGCAACATCCACTGTCCAAGATAATTGGCAAAAGCACCAAAGGTGATGTGAGGAAAATGTTGTTACGTAGCAAGTTGTTATGATGTAAAATGTACAACATAAAGGGTGGGTGGAAGCAGATTCAACAGTAATTTTCAAAAGTTAATTAATTAAATACTTGGTGGAAACTGCAGGACTGTAGGGAAAGTACAGACTTCCTCACTGTGTTGATCCAAAAATGGATGCAAGAGGAGGTGGGAGTAGCCACTCTTGGCATCAAGGCAGCACGTGTTTTCTTTTTATTCGTTCATGGGATGTGAGCGTCACTGGCTAGGCCAGAATTTATTGCTCATTCCATCCATTTAGCCAAGAAAGACTCGAGAATGTCCTACAGATTTTGGTCATGCGTGTCTACTTTTATTGAGAAAACCAAGTTTGAGACAAGCATGAGGATTGATTTCTTTACATGGAGGCTGATGAACAGCTGATTGCTAGGCAGGATGGTTTGACTCAGGGTTATGGGAAACAGTTGAATGCACAATGGGAAGAAAGTAAGGTTAGCAGTCACGAATGATGAAAAAAACTTGCATTTGTATAGCGCCTTCCACAACCCCAGGATGTCACAAAGCACTTTATAGTCAATGAAGCACAGTGTAATGTAGGAAATATAGTGGTGGTGGTGGCATAGTGGTATCGTCACTGGGCTATTACTCCAGATGCCCGGAGTAATGCTTTGGGGATCTGAATTCAAGTCCCACCATGGCAGATGGTGAATTTGAATTCATTAAAAATCTAATGATGACTATCAAACCATTGTTGTAAAAAACCCATTTGGTTCACTAAAAAATCTATCTGGTTCACTAATGCCCTTCAGGGAAGGAAATCTGCTGTCCTTATCTGGCCTGGCCTACATGTGGCTCCAGGCCCACAGCAATGTGGTTGACTCTTTTAAGACCAAAATGGCCTAGCAAGTCACTCAGTTCTCAGTCACTCAAGGGCAATTAGGGATGGGCAATAAATGCTTGTCCAGCCAGTGATGCCCACATCCCATGAACAAATAAAAAAAAGCTGCCAATTTATACACAGCAAAGCTAAGTTAGTTAATGAACGAATAACCTGTTTTTGTGATATTGATTGAGGGGTAAATATTTGCCAGGACACCAAGGATAATTCCTCTGCTCTCCTTCAAAATAAAATCACAGGATCTTTTATGCCCACCTGAGAAGGCAGATGGGGCCTAACACCTCTTCTAAAGGACAGCACCTTCAACAGTGTAGCTCTCCTTCAGTACTGCATTGAAGTATCAGCCTTGATTTTTGCGCTCATGTCCTAGAGTGGGACAAACCCACAACCTTATTACTCAGAGGTGACAGTGCTACTGACTAAGGTACAGTTGACACTAAAGGAACAAGCAAATGGCTACATTTTAATTTGAAGCCTTTCTTCATTCAAAACTGAGTGTAGCTTGTTATTACATTAGCTCTTAGCGAACAATCCTTTTTTCTGCTTTAATTTTCCATGTTAATGCTGTTAAGAGCATGTGAACATACAAACAAGGAGCAGGCATAGGCCATTCAGCCCCTTGAGCCTGCACAGCCATTTAATAAGATCATGATAGTAACCAGAAATCTGCATCCCACCTCCCACCGATAACCTAAAACCCCCTTGCTTACCAAGAATCTATCCACTTCTGCCTTAAAAATATCCAAAGGCTCTGTTTCCACCACCTGTTCGGGAAGAGAGTTCCAAAGACTCACGACCCTCTGAGAGAAAACATTTTGCCTCAGCTCTGTTTTAAATGGGTGACCCCCTTATTTCTAAACAGTGATCCCTAGTTCTAGATTCTTCCACAAGAGGAAACATCCTCTCCACTTCCGCCCTCAGAATCTTATATGTTTCAATCAAGTCGCCTCTTACTCTTCCAAACCCCAGCGGATACGAGCCTAGTCTGTCCAACCTTTCCTCATAAGGCAACCCACCCATTCCAGGCATTAGTCTGGTAAACCTTCTCTGAACTGCTTATAACGCATTTACATCCTTCCTTAAATAAGGGGACCAATACTGTACACAGTGCTCCAGATGTGGTCTCACTAGTGCCCTGTATAACTGAAGCATAACCTCCCTATTTTTGTATTCAATTCCCCTCAAAATAAATGATAACATTCTATTAGCTTTCTTAATTACTTGTTCTAAAAAAAAACCCACCTCCCTAACTTTATTAAAGTTATATGTATATATATTTTTATATATATATGCCCTATTCCGTTTCCACTAACAGTAATTCAGTTATACTGACAGTGATTTATAGTGCATTAGTTAAATGTTGCTCATGTAAAAGGTCTGGATGCACAGTGCGCAGATATCCAATACAAACGTTGCTTCTGCACAGCAAATTAACAAAGTTTGAACTGAAATTTATGAATTTTTATGAGTTAAATGGAATACTAAATGCGTGGATCACAAAAGGTGATTAAGCTGTTTCTCAAACTCTAGTGTCCTGGGTTAAGAGCTGGCAATTGTATGAGAGATGCCAAAGAAAAGCTGGGAAGTTCACTGTCAATGGAAGCTTGGATGGATATCACAGCAAGCAGAACGCAAAGTGAGATTTTAACACTCAGAGAGGAATGCTCCGCTTGGCCAGATGGCTACAACTCCGACAACACTCAAGAAGCTCGGTACCATCCAGGGCAAAGCAGCCTGCTTGATAGGCGCCCCACCCACCAACATTCACTCCCTCCACCACTGACGCACAGAGGCAGCAGTGTGTGTACCATCCACAAGATGCGCTGCAGCAAGTTCAGAAGGACACAGGTTGGAGTGGGTGAGAGGAGCAGAGAAATTAAGGTGACCGACATCACGCCGACAGTTCTCAATGAAAAGGTCAAGGGCAGGTGGGAGGCAAGAGGGAAAGGTCCAGGTGGAGAGAGAACATTGGAGATGGGTGAAAGGGTCCACTGGTCAGGGGGACTCCTGGCCTAAGAAGTGGGCACAGAGGTGAAGGCAACGGAAGACGAGTTCAACATTGTACCAAGCTCAAAATTCATTGAGGTAGGAGTGTAAGGGGATAAAACTGAATTATTTGCCAAGCACAGATCATTCATTATCAGAAAGGAAAGGTCAGAGGGCATAATGAATACTATGGGCAAGTGGTGGGATTAGAGCCATAGAGCCATGGAAAAGTTACATTGCAGAAAGAGGCCATTCAGTCCATCGTATATGCACCGGCCAAAGAGAAAAAAGAAACTACCTGTTCATTTTAATCCCACTTTCCAGCACCCGGTCTATATCCTTGCAGGTTACAGTCCGCATGACTCTTCCGAAACGTTAACTGTATTTCTCTCCACAGATGCTGTCAGACCTGCTGAGTTTTTCCAGGTATTTTTGTATTTTTGTTTTTGTTCCAGATTTCCAGCATCTGCAGTATTTTGCTTTTACCTTCTAAATGAGTTCAGCATTTCAGCCTCAACCACCACCTCAGGCAGTGAATTCTAGACGCCCACCACGCTCTGGGTGAAAAAGTTTTTCCTTATGTCCCCTCCAATCCTTTTACCAGTCACCTTGATTCTTGAAATCTTAAGAAGAAAAAGTGGGGTCAGAGGGAAGGGAAGAGGAGAAAGGATCCAGGGAGGCATCAGTACCCATTAGTTGTTGGATCTTGCCTTCCTTAACACTGGTACCAACATCAGGGTACACCTGAGAGAACGGAGTGCAGCAAGTTCATCACCATCTCTCTCGATCTCCTCCACTGCCTACGTGTCCAACATGCAATCCTGGATGAGCCAGAATTTTCTCCAATTAAATATTGCACAAACCAGAGTCACCATCTTCAGCCTCCGTCAAAAACATTGTTCCCTCGTCGCCGATTCCAACTCCCTGTGCTTGTTATCATCAGATACCTTTTTAACCTGGAAATGTTTCGTCGCGTGAGCTCCTCAAAGGAATCACATAAACTTGGATTTTAAAATATTCTTAGTTTGCAATTATTCTAACATTGCAAATTTATTTTACACAAACTGCAATGGAAACATGACCAGTACACAACATGTTACATGGCGCTGCAGGTCAATTAGCCACCACCATTAGCTCAGGTTCTGACTGCAGTTTTATTGCATTGGTGGTAAGGTTTCCTATTTTATCCAACTGCATGCATTTACAGCACAGAAACAAGCCATTCAGTTCAACTGGCTGATGCCAATGAATACCAACTCTCCAAGCATTATTTTCTGGATTTGTCTCTCTCCTTTCAGTCCAATCCGAATGTAATTGCTCCTTTCTCTCTTTCTCCTGGCTCCACACACCTTTCCTCCCACTCTCACAGTTTACTCTTATATTCCTTTCTCCCTCATGTGTTTATCTAGCTTCCCTTTAAATATACCTATGCTATTCGCCTCAGACTGCCATGCTAGAGTGGGGCTCCTGAGCCATACGAGGCGATGCTTAACAAGAGTTGACCACCAAGGCGCAAACTATCATCTTACAAGATGGGAGGCTATTCACCTCATACACTCCTTGTGGTAATGCGTACTGCTCCCTGGGTAAAACACGGTTCTCTTGAATTCCCTAATGGATTTATTAGTGGCAACTTTTTATTTGGGACTCCTTCGGACTGCCTGCAAGTGGAAACTTCTTCTCTAAGTTTATCTTACTGAACCCCTTTCATAATCTTAAAGACCTCAAACAGGTCACCAGTCAACCTTCTCTTTCCCCACCTTTCCGGATGGTTATAACCTGTAAATCTTTTGTGCACATTTTCCATTCCCCCCAATATCCGATTTCATAATATGGAGACCAGAAGTGTGCACGGTATTCTGCATGGTGACTAACCAAGAGCCTATATAAGTTTGATATAATTTCCATTATTGAGCTGTAGGAAACATTGATCTATAATTCACCTCCTGAAATAAATCCTTCTTTCTCTGTGCAAGTCTAGGTTGTAATCATCCTGTTTTATTGGTGTACTTTTAAATGTCACCAATTGACTCTGAAGTCTTTTTCATTAGGTAAACCCTGGCATCCTTGTTTTTCCATCTTAACAAGTTAATTACCGCTATCAGATTCGCCTTCCAGGCACATCAGCAGCTGATACGATGGTTTTGTGCCGAATTATTCAGAGTTGAAAGGAGGCATTGATTAGACCATGCTTCAGGATCATCAGGGTGAATATCAGCATGAACATTGTGAGTGCTGCTCCGGAATCAGAATTTATCTCAACACTGGAGCTAAGTGGCAATGAAACCACCTTGTTCAATAGCAAGCTGTTGCCAATTCTATTGACGTAAAATGGAAAGGGGGGGGGGAGGGAATTATAGTTGTTTTGGTGCCTTACAAATAAAGAGAAAGTTTGCAATTATTTAGCCCCTTTCAAAGCCCAAAGGTGCCCCAAAGCACCTTGCAGCCAATACATGGCAGAGCAGGCTTGAAGGGGCCAAATGGCCTACTCCTGCTCCTAATTCGTACTTTCGTAGGTGACACATTTTGTTTTAACTTGTAGTCATTATGGTAATGTAGGAAACGCAGCAGTTATTTTGCCAATTATAAGCTCCCAAAATAGCATTCTGACAGTGATCTCTTTCTTCTAGTGACATTGATGAAGCTTCAGTATTGACCAGGGCATTGGGGTGAACTCCCTGTTCTTCTTCGAAATAGTGCCATGGGAGTTTAGAGATCCACCTGTCGGGTTCCCATCCAGAAAGACAGCACCGTTGGCAGTATAGCACTCCCTTAGTACTGCACAGGAGTGCCAGCCTGGGTGTGCTTCAGTCCCTGGAAAGGGGAAATATTTCAAGGCTTAAGAATCAGCCATATTGCTGTGTGGTTTAGAAATAGAAAATGCACTGTCTTCTCTGCCAAAAGGAATCACACAATGCGAAACTGCATAGGGTTATGTTCATTATTTCTAGCTGCCCATATTGACAGATCAGCTGGTATCAAATAGATTCAAATGGAGCTATTCTCCATTGTTTGAGGAGCAAAGCTGTAGTAGTATTATGTTAACTGGATAAGGATCAACAGAAAATATATTTGACCTTCTGAGGTTTTGCATCACTAAAATCAGCAATTAGCATCTTCAAATTCTCATGACAGCGAATACATATAAACATACATACAAACATATGAATTAGGAGTATGAGTAGGCCACTCAGCCCCTCGAGCCTGCTCCGCCATTCAATAAGATCATGGCTGATCTGATTGTTACCTCAACTCCACATTCTCACCTACCCCTGATACCCTTTCACTGCCTTGTTAATCAAGAATCTATCTAGCTCTGCCTTAAAAATGTTCAAAGACTGTGTTTCTCATGTGTCGGTGCAGACTCGATTGGCCGAAGGGCCTCTTCTGCACTGTGTGATTCTGTGATTCTGTGACTCTGCTTCCACTGCCTTCTAAGAAAGAGAGTTCCAAAGACTCATGAGCCTCTGCTCATCTCTGTCTTAAATAGGTGACCCCTTATTTATGAACAGTGACACCTAGTTCTAGATTCTCCCACAAAAGGAAACATCCTTTCCACACCTACCCTGTCAAGATCCCTCAAGATCTTATATATTTCAATCAAGTAGCTTCTTACTCTTCTGAACTCCAGTGGATGCAAGCCTAGCCTGTCCAGCCTTTCCTCATAAGACAACCTGTCCATTTCAGTATTAGTCTAGTAAACCTTCTCTGAACTGTTTCCAACGCATTTACATCCTTCCTGAAATAAGGAGAACAGTACTGTACACAGTACTCCAGATGTGGTAGGAATAATGATGTCCTTTCACTTTCTGCAATAACTGGCTGAATCGCAGCTCTCAATCTGATATTTCCTGGTTTAATTTATCTCTGTCCTTTCAGTCCAATCCGAGTGGTACCGTTCACCTCCCTTTTTCCTGGCTTTGATCCATCCTCACTCCAGAGTAACTTGCTGAGGGGCGTTGCTCTGGTAAGGAGTGGGGTAAAAAACATGTTGGTTAGTTTAGCAATGATAAGGGGAAGGGAAGGCTGAATTTGCAATGATTGCATTGTTTATTTACAGCCAAAGTGTGATCAACTAATGTTACCGATTTGTGCCCTGATATCTTAAGCTTCTTTTGTATTGCACTATGACCTGTAAACCCAACATTTGCAAACCCAATTCCAATCAGAAGGTAGGCTTGATGTTATTCACATAACAAAGGTAGACAGTTCCTCCTATTCAGCGACTATGGTGAACCCTGTTACAGTTACACATGGGCTACATGGATCTTCGTGCAATATAAAAGCAGTTTAAGAAGCACGAATTGCTACAGAAGACAAAGGTAATGCTCATTCTTACCAACAAAAAGGACGTCTATGCCCCTGTTTCCTAGGATTCAAGGCAAACTCCTAAAATTATTTCACACAGCATCTCGTTGCAATCTGGAATGCACTGATTGAAAGGGTGTTGGTCACTGATTCAATAGTGAATTTCTATTGCTCACTCTCTAAGTGTGCAGGGTGTAAGAGTAGTGAGACAGCTCTTTCTAAAATTCAAATAAAACTATCAGTTCGGTATTTCATCAATTTGGCCGACTTTCTGAGCTGCCAACCAACGGTGGAACTAAAAACAGAAAGGTGGTTCTAGCAGCTTCTGTGGATAGAGAAGCAGAATTAATGTTTTTGGTCCAATATGACCAGTGACGGGCATGACTTAGCCTGCCTGACACACACAATTGTGATGCATAACGCTCCTCGTGCCCACCCCACCCTCAAACTCTGTGATCTCCCAGGAGAGGCAAAAAAAATCAATCAAAGAGCCCCAGGTCGACTATATTCAGGAAAAAAAATAGGAAATGCCTCTCTGACTTCTTCAGGTGATCAAGAATAGTCCAGGAGATCACACTGACCCTGATTGATGTTATACATGACTGACCTTTTGTGTGTGACCTCTCCTGCCCCTACACCATTCCGCCACCCATCCACCCACCGCACCCCCCACCACCACCACAAACACCCCACCTTCCCACCAACAAGAAACAGGTCCACAGATCTTGATTGAAAAAAACATTAGCATATCAGTATCCACTGCACAAGACAGCAGCCTATTTCAGGCACCCATTTTTCTCGGGGGAGAGAACCAAACAGTAACATTTTAGCTAGTTCTATCCTTACAGAAGGGTAGCAGGGATAATCCAGGAAATTACAGGCTGGTGAGCCTTACATCAGTGGTAGGGAAATTATTGGAGAAGATTCTTCGTGACAGGATTTACTACCATTTGGAAGCAAATGGGTGTATTAGTGAGAGGCAGCATGGTTTTGTGAAGGGGAGGTCATGTCTCACTAACTTGATCAAGTTTTTCGAGGAAGTGACAAAGATGGAAGGGCAGTGGATGTTATATACATGGATTTCAGTAAGGCCTTTGACAAGGTCCCTCATGGCAGACTGGTACAGAAGGTAAAGTCACACGGGATCAGAGGTGAGCTGGCAAGATGGATACAGAATTGGCTTGGTCATAGAAGACAGAGGGTAGCAATGGAAGTGTGCTTTTCTGAATGGAGAGCTGTGACTAGTGGAGTTCCGCAGGGATCAGTGCTGGAACCTTTGCAGTTTGTAGTATACATAAATGATTTGGAGGAAAACGTAACTGGGCTAATTAGTAAGTTTGGAGACGACACTAATGTTGGAGGAGTTCCAGATAGTGAAGAGGATTGTCAAAGGATACAACTAGATATAGATCGGTTGGAGACTTGGGCGGAGAAATGGCAGATGGAGTTTAATCCGGACAAATGTGAGGTAATGCATTTTGGAAGGTCTAATACAGGCAGGAATTATACAGTAAATGGCTGAACCCTTAAGTGCATTGACAGGCAGAGGGATCTAGGTGTACAGGTCCATAGGTCACTGAAAGTGGCAATGCAGGTGGATAAGGTAGTCAGGAAGGCATATGGCATGCTTGCCTTCATTGGCAGGGATATTGAGTGTAAAAGCTGGGAAGTCATGCTGCAGCTGTATAGAACCTTGGTTAGGCCACACTTGGAATATTGCGTGCAATTCTGGTCACCACATTACCAGAAGGATATGGAGGCGTTGGAGAGGGTGCAGAGGAGGTTTACCAGGATGCTGCCTGGTCTGGAGGTTATTAGCTATGAGGAGAGGTTGGAGAAACTCGGATTGTTCTCGGTAGAGCGATGGAGATTGAGGGGCGACTTGATAGAAGTTTACAAAATTATGAGTGGCATGGACAGAGTAGACAGTCAGAAGTTTTTTTCCCAGGGTGGAAGAGTCAATTACTAGGGGACATAGATTTAAGGTGAGAGGAGAAAACTATAGAGGAGATGTGCGGGGCAAGTTTTTTACGCAGAGGGTAGTGAGTGTCTGGAATTCGCTGCCAGTGGAGGTGGTGGAAACAGGTACGATAGTGGTGTTTAAGAGGCAGCTTGACAAATACATGAATAGGATGGGAATAGAGGGATACAGAACCTGGAACTGCAAAATGTTTTAGTTGACAGGCATTATGATCGGCGCAGGCTTGGAGGGCCGAAGGGCCTGTTCCTGTGCTGTACTTTTCTTTGTTCTTGACTGATATTTTTTTTTGACTTGTCAGTCAGACAATGGGCAGCAAATTTTCTAAAAATCCTGATTGGTTGTAAATTTAAAGCATAACAGAGAGAGAGGGGTTAAGGATACAACAGGCATTGCTTTTAGTTGTCAATCCCTCTTTCTCAAATTGAACCATTACAAGGCCATATGAATCCCATTGTTGGTTCAGGTTCCCCACATGTTTGACAGCTCCACCTACTCTCAAACTCAGAAAGTGGCACCTAACACACTGAATATTACTTCTAAATAGATCTGAAGCTTCTAATGTTCTCAAGGACCACTGATGGTTTAAAGCCTTGTCAAACTTTGTCAGTCTTATGTCACTGGCAGGAACAACTCAATCTCATTGCCTCAGCAGATCAACATGAGGTTTATGCTTTGCTGATGTTAGTGCTGAATTTTTAATCTTCATTTTCAAGGTGACCTTGATTTTCACATCCAGACGAGGTCAGCCTACAGCTCAGAAGTTGCATTCGCATCTTTCTCCAATCAATCACATTGTCCACATGTCTGAAATGCACTGATGTACCTTCAACCATAATTTAAACATTCACTCCCCCCACAAGTAAGGACCAGTGGCGGCAGCGACTACCGTCTACAAGGTGCGTTGCAGCAACTCAACCAGGTTCCTTCGACAGCACCTTCCAAACCCACGACCTCTAGCACCTAGCAGAACAAGGGCAGTAGATCTATTCAAAGACCACCAACTGCAAGTTCCCCCGTAAGTCTCAAACCATCTTGACTTGGAACTATATTGCCATTCCTTCACCACTGCTGGCTCAAATTCCTAGAATTCCATACTTAACTGCACTGCAGGAATAAATTTACTACATGGACTATACTTTGGCATGTCTTTAAGGGATATCAGTATGACATCCCTAGAAGGGAAGTGGGTCATTTGATCCTGACTTAGTTTCATTTGTGTTTTGAGCTGCGCACACACACACACACACACACACACACACACAGCTCTGATGCCTTTAGGCTTTATACCTATGTATAACTGTTCTCATGTGCCTAGTCTTAACAACTGAACACACATGTTTACCCAATCCCTGTGAGCAATTGGTGCCATGTGTCTTGTACAGCAAATAAGCCAAAGGCATTATATCATTATAATAACACCACACGGTGATCAGCGGTGGTAAGACAGGTGGCAGTAAGATTAAGTACAGGTACAACATGGTGAAAAGCCTTAGCTCGTGCTACGTGGCATGAAAAGACCATTGACCTTTTGGTCAGGCTGCAACGAAGCCTCAAAGTCGGAGAGTGTTGAAAACGTACTATGGTGACTGCAAAGAAAAGCTTTGCAGAAACAGCGCTGACCTAGTGCTCAAATAAAGAGCTGGTTAGCACGATGAGATTACAGAGCACAGCCTATCAGTTCCGTGAGTGGGACAGCGTATTGAGAGGGCCAGCACTAGGTTAGCTCAGTCAGGCAAGGCAAGTGGGCAGGGTGTGGTGCCGGATCGACAGCGAACAAGGGAGAGTTGAACGAGGGAAAAGCCATCATAAAAATCAGGCCAGCGATTTAATGGGCGGAGCTTCGGGAACGGCTGAATAAAAAGCAAAGGTGCCATTACTCCTGAGTGCATTCCCGTCATAACGCATCTTCATGGGCAAGATTTCCAAAGATTTGGAAAAGCATGTGAAAGTGGCTTTGGCAGCAGTCATCCCAGGCACTACAGAAGAAGGCAGGTCAAAGGGATATTGTCAGAATGTCCACAAAATTCCCCAGTGTAAACTGGGACGCAGCTGATCTACTATCCAAATTCAAAATGTTTAAACAGCGTACAGAGATTTGGTTTCTTGATTCAGGAGTATCTGAACCAGACAAGCAAGCCATAAAAATTTGCCTAGCAATTGGGAATGAAGGTCTACACAGGCTGAAACGTCAGGATTAACAGAAGAAGAGCTAATGGATCCCCAAAAGATATAGACTACACTGGAAGAGCAGTCCAAAATCAGGATAAATTTCTGTATTCATCAGCTAGTGTTTATGCCATTTCGACAACAGCCTGCAGAATACATAGACCACTTCGTCAGCAGATGCAGATAAAAGGGTACATACTATGATTCTTCAAGTGCAGTGGTAGCAGACAGAATTGTTGAGTTGGTGATTGCATCCACTCCCATGGTAGCAATCTAGAAAGACCTGCTTGACAAGCCCAAAACCGATAGCATCGAAGGATGGGCATAAACATGGAGTGATCTTCGCGGCTTGACAAAGCTTACAGGACTTAATTACAACCCAAATTGTGGACGCACTCATGAGAACATCCAAACATTGCAAATGGAAGATTTGGTCTTCCACACGCACCAAGGAAATGCCCAGATTTTGATCAATTCTGAAAGGCAGGTGGCAGAAAAGGCCATTGGCAGCGGCAGTGCACTGGAGTAAAAGTTGATCCTGCTACAAACAGCTGTGCACTGATCCAAACAGGCTGTACTGAACAGGTACCTTCAAGCAATAAGTATGACAATCCAGTAATCTGTTAGAAGTATATACATGAGGTGGTTAACAAACCAGAAAATGAGGATGATGTGCACGAGATGAAGAGTGGTAAACGTGTTTCACACCATCAATTCCATGGAAAATATGGATGTCATCACACCATCTGAAGCGCTTGCCAAGATTCAAATTATCTGTCCTGAGTAAGTTGGTAACAATTCGTTATTGGCCAAGACTGACACAGGGGCAAGTGCCAACATACTACCCCTGCAAGTTCTAAAAGACATATATCCACAGACGAGGAAGGCCAAAGCAAAACCTACTACTGTGAAACTTTCAGCGTATCTGACGGTTCACTAATTCCATGTGCAGAATCCATAG
Source organism: Carcharodon carcharias (assembly GCF_017639515.1). NCBI lineage: Eukaryota > Metazoa > Chordata > Chondrichthyes > Lamniformes > Lamnidae > Carcharodon > Carcharodon carcharias. The sequence continues at coordinate 185,443,453 of NC_054470.1, forward strand.
TCCTAGAATGCAAGTACAATCAGTCCTCCTGGGTCCACAGATTTTCTACATTATGGAAATTAAAGGCCCAGTAATTGCAGGTCTACCGGCATGTCATGCCCTAACACTAGCAACAATCCATGGAATCAGTCAGACATCACAAAGCAGATCCACCTCAGAAACTATTCCTATCACCTCAGTCCATGACCTAACATCGAAATATCCAGAATGTTTTAACAAAATTGGCATTTTCAAGGGAGCTGCAACTTTACAGTTGCAGGAGAATGCAAGTCTGTCAGTTGATCTGAAATGGATTATAATCCTAGCACGTTCTTGGGACAATTCTGGATCAGGCCTACTCCTTAGATGATTACTCTTACTTAAGGTTGTGAAAGACAGGCCTCACAGACACTTAAATGGGCCTGAAGAACTGATCTGACTCTCCCTGAAGGAAAGGAGCCACCAGAGAATGTTACCATTCTCTAGGTAGCCTTTTTAAAAAGTTTTAGCCAAATTATAACAACACAGACATTATAAGGGTCTGGACATCTCTCCTCAACAATGTATCTCTCCACTGAAGAGTGTATGGAGATGAGTTTTCAAGTTTGGATGCAGAAGACTATATGAGACAATATATTTTCTAAATTATGTAAGAGTTTATTAAAGAACTGAGCATGCAATTCCCTTCTGATGGTAATCACAACGTTGAAAGTTCTAGAAAAAGAAAGTATAATCTTGCTTTGAATAGAGAATTCAAGGCTTATTAATGTTGCAGAGAGATATTTAAGATATCCATCAATATTTAAAGTAGTATTTATCTTAAATCCCAGATAGAAAGCTATTGAGTCTAGCAAGATAACTCTACCCCACTTAAGGGGAGAACTATCATCACCACACTACAGCAGCTACTGTTACCTTGAGAGATGTTGAAGTGAATCCAATAAATCTAAAAATCCTACTGTGTAGTTCCAATATTTATACCCTGAAAGAACTAAATCAGCAGGGAGCATGTTGAGCACTTATGCTGGACAATATACTTTGTTTTTAGTCAACATCCTTCAGTCAAACAGGAAACTGAGAGGAGCAGATAGTGGTCACTTCCTTGCAACACCCAGTTTCCAGGATTCAGTATACAAGTTAGTAAGGGTCACCCTTTAGAGTATCCATTGTTAGACTGTAGAATCTTACAATTTACCAATGCCTTGCTGAGGTGATGTAAAGGCCAGTTCCTGTTTTATCAGAACTGCCATTTGTTAGAGGATATACCACAGGATGTTGTTGTCCTTGAGCACACAATTATGTCCAATCATGTTTATGAACTTTTAAACCTTTGTCCAGCAGATAAACTCTACTCTTAATTCTTAATCCCTACTTCACAGGAGAATTGCACCTTTAATCTTATTAATCCATATTTATAGATGGATTCTCTTACAGCTCCATATTTATAGCTGCATTGCTCCACACAAGTGTAGCATCCACATAACAAACTGAAGGTTGAATGAGACAAAATGGCGTATGACGGCAGCATTAGAAGAATACAAGACCACACAAATTGATGCAGCTCAATTACATGTCATAAAGAAGGGCGGATCATTGACAGCATGCCTCAATGCAAGATGTTTATACATAGCTTTGAAACCCACTAACAAAATACCCACATCATAAGAGATAAATCCGAGATTTGCAGGTGCAAAATTCTTCCAGTAGCTTGAGGCCAAGTATGGTTATTGGTCAGTTCATCTCATGGAGAAGCTCAAAGAACTGATTACATTTCAAACCCCATTCGGCAACACTGTTTTCAATGACTTCCTTTCAGACTGTTAGCCAGGATCTCTTTCCAGCAGGCATGGATTGCATTACATGCACTGTGCCAGGGTGCATCTGTATCGCAGATAAT